>NC_083707.1:2501538-2814230 GCF_033118175.1 Dama dama | reverse complement strand
GTGACTGTACTAGTTTGCATTCCCACCAACAGTGTAAGAGGGTTCCTCTTTCTCCACACCCTCTCCAGCATGTATTGTTTGTTAACTTTTGGATAGAAGCCATTCTGACCGGCGTGAGATGGTACCTCATTGTGGTTTTGATTTGCATTTCTCTGATAATGAGTGTTGTTGAGCAACTTTTCATGTGTTTGTTAGCCATCTGTATGTCTTCTTTGGAGAAATGTCTGTTTAGTTCTTTGGCCCATTTTTTGATTGGGTCATTTATTTTTTTGGAATTGAGCTGCAGGAGTTGCTTGCATATTTTTAAGGTTAATTCTTTGTCTGTTGCTTCATTTTCTATTATTTTCTCCTATTCTGAAGGCTGTCTTTTCACCTCGCTTATAGTTTCCTTCGTTGTGCAAAAGTTTTTAATTTTAACTAGGCCTGATTTGTTTATTTTTGCTTTTATTTCCATCACTCTGGGAGGTGGGTCATAGAGGATCCTGCTGTAGTTTATGTTGGAGAGGGTTTTGCCTATGTTTTCCTCTAGGAGTTTTATAGTTTCTGGCCTTACATTTAGATCTTTAATCCATTTTGAGTTTAGTTTTGTGTATGGTGTTAGAAAGTGTTCTAGTTTCATTCTTTTACAAGTGGTTGACCAGTTTTCCAAGCACCACTTGTTGAAAGAGATTGTCTTTTCTCCATTGTATATTCTTCCCTTCCTTTGTCAAAGATAAGGTGTCCATAGGTATGTGGATTTATCCCTGGGCTTTCTATTTTGTTCCATTGATCTATATTTCTGTCTTTGTGCCAGTACCATATTGTCTTGATGACTGTAGCTTTGTAGTTGAGCCTGATGTCAGGCAGGTTGATTTCTCCAGTTCCATTCTTCTTTCTCAAGATTGCTTTGGATATTCAAGGTTTTTTGTATTTCCATACAAATTGTGAAATTATTTGTTCTAGTTCTGTGAAAAATACTGTTGGTAGCTTATTAGAGATAGCATTGACTCTATAGATTGCTTTGGGTAGTATACTCATTTTCACTATATTGATTCTTCCAATCCATGAACATGATATATTTCTCCATCTATTTGTGTCCTCTTTAACTTCTTTCATCAGTGTTTTATAGTTTTCTATATATAGGTCTTTTATTTCTCTAGGTAGATATATGCCTAAGTGTTTTATTCTTTTCATTGCAATGGCAAATGGAATTGTTTCCTTAATTTCTCTTTCTGTTTTCTCATTGTTAGTGTATAGAAATGCAAGGGATTTCTGTGTGTTGATTTTATATCCTGCAAATTTACTATATTCACTGATTAGCTCTAGTAGTTTTCTGATGGAATCTTTAGGGTTTTCCATGTAGAGGATCATGTCATCTGCAAACAGTGAGAGTTTTACTTCTTCTTATCCAATCTGGATTTCTTTTATTTCTTTTTCTGCTCAGATTGCTGTGGCCAGAACTTCCAAAGCTATGTTGAATAGTAGTGGTGAGAGTGGGCACCCTTGCCTTGTTCCTGACTTAAGGGGAAATGCTTTCAATTTTTCACCATTGAGGATAATGTTTCTGGTGGGTTTGTCATATATAGCTTTTATTATGTTGAGGTATGTTCTTTCTATTCCTGCTTTCTGGAGGGTTTTTATCATAAATGAATGTTGAATTTTGTCAAAGGCTTTCTCTGCATCTATTGAGATAATCACATGGTATTTATTTTTCAATTTGTTAATGTGGTGTATTACATTGATTGATTTACAGATATTGAAGAATCCTTGCATCCCTGGGATAAAGCCCACTTGGTCATGATGTATGATCTTTTTAATATGTTGTTGGATTCTGTTTGCTAGAATTTTGTTGAGGATTTTTGCATCTATGTCCATCAGTGATATTGGCCTGTAGTTTTCTTTTTTTGTGGCATCTTTGTCAGGTTCTGGTATTAGGGTGATTGTGGCCTCATAGAATGAGTTTGGAAGTTTATCTTCTCCTGCATTTTTCTGGAAGAGTTTGAATAAGGTAGGTGTTAGCTCTTCTCTAAATTTTTGGTAGAGTTCAGCTGTGAAGCCATCTGGTCCTGGGCTTTTGTTTGCTGGAAGATTTCTGATTACAGTTTCAATTTCCATGCCTGTGATGGGTCTGTTAAGATTTTCTATTTCTTCCTGGCTCAGTTTTGGAAAGTTGTACTTCTCTAAGAATTGGTCCATTTCTTCCAAGTTGTCCATTTTATTGGCATATAGTTGCTGATAATAGTCTCTTATGATCCTTTGTATCTCAGTGTTGTCTGTTGTGATCTCTCCATTTTCATTTCTAATTTTGTTGATTTGATTCTTCTCCCTTTATTTCTTGATGAGTCTGACTAATGGTTTGTCAATTTTATTTATCTTCTCAAAGAACCACCTTTTGGCTTTGTTAATTTTTGCTATGGTCTCTTTTGTTTCTTTTGCACTTATTTCTGCCCTAATTTTTAAGATTTCTTTCCTTCTGCTAACCCTGGGGTTCTTCATTTCTTCCTTCTCTAGTTGCTTTAGGTGTAGAGTTAGGTTATTTATTTGACTTTTTTCTTGTTTCTTGAGGTAAGCCTGTATTGTTATAAACCTTCCCCTTAGCACTGCTTTTACAGTGTCCCATAGGTTTTGAGTTGTTGTGTTTTCATTTTCATTCATTTCTATGCATATTTTTATTTCTTTTTTGATTTCTTCTATGATTTGTTTGTTATTCAGAAGAGTGTTATTTAGCCTCCATATGTTGAAATTTTTAATAGCTACCCCCCCCCCCCCCATAATTGAGATCTAATCTTACTGCATTGTGGTTAGACAAGATGACTGGAATGTTTTCAGTTTTTTTGAATTTACCAAGGCTAGATTTATGGCCCAGGATGTGATCTATTCTGGAGAAGGTTCTGTGTGCACATGAGAAAAAGGTGAAATTGATTGTTTTGGGGTGAAATGTCCTATAGATATCAATTAGGTCTAGCTAGTCAATTGTATCATTTAAAGTTTGTGTTTCCTTGTTAATTTTCTGTTTAGTTGATCTATCCATAGGTGTGAATGGGATATTAAAGTCTTCCACTATTACTGTGTTATTGTTAATTTCCCCTTTCATACTTGTTAGCATTTGCCTTACATATTGTGGTGCTCCTATGTTGTTGGGTGCATATATATTTATAATTGTTATATCTTCTTTTTGGATTGATCCTTTGATTATTATGTAGTGTCCTTCTTTGTCTCTTTTCACAGCCTTTATTTTAAAGTCTATTTTATCTGGTATGAGTATTGCGACTCCTGCTTTCTTTTGGTCTCCATTTGTGTGAAATATTTTTTTTCAGCCCTTCACTTTCAGTCTGTAAGTGTCCCTTGTTTTGAGGTGTGTCTCTTGTAGACAGCATATGTAGGGGTCTTGCTTTTGTATCCATTCATCCAGTCTTTGTCTTTTGGTTGGATCATTCAATCCATTTACATTTAAGGCAGTTATTGATAAGTATGGTCCCATTGCCATTTACTTTGTTGTTCTGGGTCGTGTTTATAGAACCTTTCTGTTTTTCCTGTCTAGAGAAGATCCTTTAGCATTTGTTGAAGAGCTGGTTTGGTGGTGTTGAATTCTCTGAGCTTTTGCTTGTCTGTAAAGCTTTTGAATTCTCCTTCATATCTGAATGGGATCCTTGCTGGGTACAGTAATCTGGGTTGTAGGTTATTCTCTTTCATCACTTTAAGTATGTCCTGTCATTCCCTTCTGGCCTGAAGGGTTTCTATTGAAAGATCGGCTGTTATCATTATGGGAATCCCCTTGTGTGTTGTATGTTGTTTCTCCTTTGCTGCTTTTAATATTTGTTCTTTGTGTTTGATATTTGTTAATTTGATTAATATGTGTCTTGGGGTGTTTCGCCTTGGGTTTATCCTGTTTGGGACTCTCTGGGTTTCTTGGACTTGTATGACTATTTCCTTCCCCATTTTAGGGAAGGTTTCAGCTATGAACTCCTCAAGTATTTTCTCAAGGCCTTTCTTTTTGTCTTCTTCTTCTGGGACTCCTATGATTTGAATGTTGGGTGTTTCACGTTGTTCCAGAGGTCCCTGAGGTTGTCCTCATTTCTTTTTATTCTTTTTTCTTTTTTCCTCTCTGCTTTATTTATTTCCACCATTTTATCTTCTACCTCACTTACCCTATCTTCTGCCTCCATTATTCTACTGTTCAATCCCTCTAGAGTGTTTTTGATCTCATTTATTGCATTATTCATTTTTAATTGACTTTTTATTTCTTCTAGGTCCTTGTTAAACATTTTTTGCATCTTCTCAATCCTTGTCTCCAGGCTATTTATCTGTAACTCTATTTTGTTTTCAAGATTTTGGATCATTTTTATTATCATTATTCTAAATTCTTTTTCAGGTAGATTCCCTATCTCCTCTTCTTTTTTTTGGTTTGGTGGGCATTTTTCCTGTTGCTTTACCTGCTGGGTATTTCTTTGTCTTTTCATATTATTTAGATTGCTGTGTTTGGGGTGGCCTTTCTGTATTCTGGTAGTCTGTGGTTCCTTTTTATTGTGGAGGTTTCTCCCAGTGGGTGGGGTTGGACGATTGGCTTGTCGAGGTTTGCTGATTAGGGAAGCTTTCGTCGGTGTTCTGGTGGGTGGAGCTGGATTTCTTCTCTCTGGAGTGCAATGGAGTGTCCAGTAGTGAGCTTTGAGATAGTTCTATGGGTTTGGTGTGATTTTGGGCAGTCTGTATATTGACGCTCAGGGCTATGTTCCTGCGTTGCTGGAGAATTTGTGTGGTATGTCTTGCTCTGGAACTTATTGGCTCTTGGGTGGTGGTTGATTTCAGTATGGAGGCTTTTGGATGATCTCTTATTAATTAATGTTCCCTGTAGTCAGGAGTTCTCTGTGTTCTCAGGTTTTGGGCTTAAGCCTCTTGCCTCTGGATTTCAGTCTTATTCTTCCAGTAGCTTCAAGACTTCTCCATCCATACAGAACTGATAGTAAAACTTCTACGTTAATGGTGAAAGGATTCTCCACAGTGAGGGACACCCAGAGAGGTTCACAGAGTTACATGAAGAAGAGGAGAGGGAGGAAGGAGATAGAGGTGAGCAGGAGGGGAAAAGGGGGGATTCAGAAGAAGAGAGACAGATCTATGCAGTACTCTGTTCCCTAAGTGTTCCCCATAGCCCAGAACACCCACAGAGATTCACAGAATTGGATTGAAAAGAGAAGGGGAGGGCGGAAATAGAGGTGACCTGGGGAGAAAAAGGAGAGTCAGAAGGGGGAGAGAGTAATCATCACACTCCTGAGTAAAAATGGGTACTGAAGGTTGGATTTTTAAATGTCCAAAGTTGATACCAAATACTGAAAAATAAAGATTAAAAATCTAGAGTAGAGGTTAGACTCTTAAAAATACAATATTAAAAAAACAAAAACACAAAAAATTTAAGAAATACATATGAAGTTTGCTTTAAAAATAGGGCCCTTTTTTCTTTTTGCCAGGTTATAGTGGGTTATAAAAATGAAAATTAAGGAGTAATAGAGGACTTTAAAAAAAAAGAAAGAGAAAAAACACTTTTAATTAAAAAAAATAATAAAAATATATCTAGGAATTTCTCTGGAGCTGTTGTGGGCAGTGTGGGTTCGGTTCAGTTTCAGATAGCCCCTTGTTCCATCTTACACAATATGTATAGGCCCCTTCCAGTGTAGTCAGTTTTAACTACAGAGATTTTAATCTGTTGCACCTGTCACTTCTGAAGCGGTTCCCTTTGTTTATTTGGCTTCTGTTTGCAGGTCTCTACAGTGTCTAATTTCCGTCCTGACACAAGGTGGCGGAGGTGGTCTCTTATTTAGGTTCGCTTGTTCAGTCGTGCTGTGGGGAGGGAGGGGCATTGCAGACAAATATCACTGGCGTGTGTGGGGAGCACTCGCAGTGTTCTGGCCACACTGGGTTTGCCTCCTTGGGGCGGGTGTGTGTGCTTTCCCCATCTACACTGCTCAGGCTCCAGGTTGCTTTACAGGGAGCAGGCCCTGTGTTGCGTGCACTTCTCAGGCCCAAGCCGCTCAGGTTCAGGTTTTTGGGCACTCCACAAAGGCCCAGACTCGGTTGGGCCTGCGTTTTGTGCCTCCCCCCGTCCGATCAGCTCAGGGAAACAGGAGCCTGACGACCACACTCTCCCCGGGTGCAATGCGCCTTATCCCCTTCACGGTCCCAGCCTCAGTTTCCCCGCGCGCCGGTCCTGTGTGCCTTGTGTCTCTTCCGGGGAGTTGATCTCTGGCTGCAACCCTCCCAGCAGATGTCAATCATCCAGAATCTCAGGAAGTCTTTGGTTAGAGACTGGAAGAAGCCTGTTTGCAGTTTGGAAGGGGATGCTGTCTCTGGAGCTGAGTTTGCCCCTTTCCCCTCCCACCTGCCTCCTGCCTCTGGCGGGGCGGGGGGGCGGGATGAAGTCCGCAGCCGGCTAGCTCTTCTCTGGTATTCGCTCAGTCCTTTGTTCTGGGAACAGGCGGGTAGTGCCTAAGTTTAGGGCTTTTCCCAGGTTAATTCTCTCTCTTGCTATCCACAGTTTTAAGTTGCTATCTCACGTTAGCTCCCTCCGACCACCCTCAGGGCTTTCAGGCCTGGTCCTTACTCTAAGCAATGCCACCCGCTCCTCTTCGTTCAGCCCCGACTTGCTGGTGGCGGATGCAAGTGTCTGTGGGTACTTTTCTGCTGGGAGTTGCTTTTAGGCATGTAATCTGTGGGTTTTATTTATATTTCCTCCCAGTTAGGTTGCCCTCCATGATTCAAAAACTCTCCCCAGACCCGCCGGTGAGAGGGTTTCCTGGTGTTTGGAAACTTCCTCTATTGAGACTCCCTTCCTGGGATGGATTTCTGTCCCTAACTATTGTCTCTCTTTTTATCTTTTATATTTTGTCCTACCTCCTTTCTAAGACAATGGACTGCTTTTCTGGGTGCCTGATATTCTCTGCTAGCGGTCAGAAGTTGTTTTGTGGAGTATGCTCAGCATTCAAATGATCTTTCGATGAATTTGTGGGGGAGAAAGTGGTCTCCTCGTCCTATTCCTCTGCCATCTTGATAGCTTCTCCAGGGTCAACTCTGTAGCTGTGGTGGGTTCAGTTCTCTCTAGTTGTGGTGTGAAAGCTCCTCTCTAGTTGTGGTGTGAGGGTCGTCTCTATTAGCAGCAGAGGGGCTCCTCTCAATGTATGATGTCCATTGGGTTCCTCTTGTGTAGTGGTGGAGGGCTCCTATCGAGTTGCAGGGCAATGTCCTCTCTGGTTGGGGTTTGGGTGGCTCCATGGGGAAGGTCCTCTATTTTTGGCAATAGGGGTTCCTCACTAACATTAGCGGGATTGCTTCTCTCTGGTTGTGAAGGATGCCACTCAACTTACTTCAGGGAGCTCATCTCTATTTGTGGCAAAGCGGCTTCTCTCTAGGTGTGATGTCCTAGGGGAATCCACTCTAGTTTTTCTGGGGGAATCCACTTGTTTTATCCAGGGAGCTCCAGTATCATTATAACCAGAGGCCTCTTTTCTTGTTATTGCCTAGGGCTCCTGTCAAACTGCAGGATGGAACTCAGCGTGCCTCTTGAGTTACAGCAGGTGACTCATGGTTCCTTAAAGTTGTGGTGGAGCCCCCTCTCGAGCTGCAGTGGGGCAGATCCTCTCTAGCAGCTGTGCAGGCTAGTCCCTCTCTACCTCCATTGTGTGGGAGGCTCCTCTCTAGTTTTCATTTGCAGACTCCTCTCTAGTTGTGTCAGGGGGGCTTCTCTTTAGTTGTGGTAGCTGGGCTCCTCTCTAGTTGTGGTAGAGTGCTCTCCTCAAACTGTGATGGGGGTGGCTACTGTCTGGTTGTGATGTGAAGGGGCACTTTTTCTAGCTTTAATGTGCAGAAGGTTACTCTCTAGTTGCAGCAATGGGAGGCCTCTTTAGTTGTAATATGGTGGGCTCCACTCTACTTGTGGAAGAAGGCTTCTGTCTAATTGTGATATGCGGGAATGCTCCTCTCAAGTGGCGATGTTCAAGGGGCTGCTCTCTAGTTGTGACATGGGGTCTACTCTCTAGATGTGGCAAGGATACTCCTCTCTGATGGTGGTAGGGGGATGTACTTGACTTGCAGCCGGGGATCATCTCTGTTTGCGGTGGAGGAGACCCTCTCTAGGTGCAATGTCCAGGGTTTCCTCTCCTGTTATGGTGGTGGGACACTCCAGTTTTGGCAGGTGGGCTCCTCTCTCGTTGTGGCCATAGGCTTCTCTTGAGCTGCGGTATAGGCCTCCTCTCAAGTTCAGGAGGGGACTCGGGGCTCCTCTCTAGTTGGGGTGGTGATTCCTCTGAGGGTTCTATGTGGGGAGTTTGTTCTCTACTTGTGGCATTGGGGGTTCCTCACTAGTTTTCATGGGGTTCCTCCAATCTAGTTGTGACAGGCTTGTCTCAAGTTACTTCAGGGGCTTCGTCTCTATTTGCAGCAGAGAGGCTCCCCCTAGGTGCAAAGTGCTGGAGGGCTCCTATCTAATTTTGGCAGGGGAATCCTCTCCAGTTTTGGCAGGGATTGCTCCTAGCTTTGTTGCTGGGGGCTCCTTCCTTGTGATGGCATAGGGCTCCGCTCAAGATGCGGTGGGGGACTCGGAGTTCCTCTCAACTTGGGACAGGGGACTTGGGGTTCCTTTACAGTTGTGATGGGGCCTCCTCTTGAGCTGCGTGGGGGCAGCTCCTCTATAGTAGCGATTATCAGGCTGCCTCCTGTTCACTTGTGACGTGCGGTAGGCTACTGTATAGTTACAGCATAAGACTCCACTCTAGTTGCAGTGGGATCAACTGACGTTTTTGTTTCCACTCCTCTCTCATTGTAGTTTGGACTCCTCTCTAGCTGTGGCAGGGTAGGACGCCTCTTTAGTTGTGGTATGGAGCTACCTCTCTTGTTGCGGTAGAGTTCTCCTCTCGAATTGTGATCGGGGTGGCTCCCCTTGGGAATCCTCTCGAGTTGCCTCAGTGCTTGGGGCTCACCTTGATTTGTGACGGGGAACTCGGTGTTCCTCTTGAGTCGCAGCAGGGGAATCTGGCCTCTTCTCCAGTTGAGATGGGTAACTCAGGGTTCCTCTCGAGTTTCAGTGGGAAACTCAGGATTCCTCTTGAGTTGTGATGGGGAAACTCGGAGTTCATCTCGAGTTGCAACAGGGTAGTCAGGTCTCCTTTCGAGCTGAGATGAGGAATTTGGGTTTCCTCTCAAGTTACAGCAGGGGAGTCGGGCCTCCTGTCAAGTTGTGAGGGGGAACTCAGGGTTCCTCTCTAGTTGCAACAGGGGACTTGGGTTTCCACTCGAGTTGCGGCTGGTAACACTGGGTAGCTCTCAAAGTTGCAGCATGAATCTTGGGGTTCCTTTTGAGTTACAGCAGGGTACTCAGAGCTCCTCTCAAGTTCTGGCAAGAACTCAGGGTTCCTCTTGAGTTTCAGGGCGGGACTCAGGGTTCCACTTGAGCCGTGGCAGGGGACTCAGTTATCTTCTCAAGTTGGGGGGCTAAACATGGTTCCTCTTGTGTTGTGATGGGGCCTCCTCTTGTGATGTCTTGGGGAGACTGGTCTCTAGTGGAATGTGCAGGTTGGCTTCTCTCTTGTTCCAATGTGTGGGTGACTACTCACTAGTTTTGGCATGGGACTTCTCTCTAGATATGGATGGGATCAACCCTGTAGTTGTGGAGGGTTCGATTCTCTATATTGAATCTATATTGATGTGGCAGGGGGATCCTCCTTAGTTGTGTAGTTGGGCTCCTCTCTAGTTGTGGTAAGGAGCTCTTCTCAAATTGTGATGGGTGCGGCTCCTTTCTGGTTGTTATGTGAAGGAGCCTTTTTCTAGTTGCAATGTGCAGGAGGCTACTCTCTAGTTGTGGTAGTGGGTGTTTTCTTTAGTTGTGGCATGGTGGGCTCCTTTCTACTCGTGGCAAGGGTCTTCTGTCTAATTGTGATACGTGGGTATGCTCCTTTCTAATGGTGATGTTCAGGGGGCTTATCTCTAGTTGTGGCAGGGGTCTCCTCTTTAGTTGCAGTGTTGGCCTCCTCTTTTGTTATGGTCTGTGTGGGAGTTCCACTCTAGTTGTGATGTGCATGGACACTTTTCTCTAATTGTGAGGTGTTGGGCACATTCCTATCTATCTGTGCAAGGGTTATTCACTCCAGTTAATGGCAGTGGTGCTCCACTCTAGTTACGATTTAAGGCAGGGGTGGCACCTCTGTAGTTGCAGTGATATGATCCGTACTATGTAGTTGCAGTGATATGCTCCTTATGCCTGAATGTCAGCTATCTAGTTGTGGTGTGCATTCAACTCTAGTTTTGGCAGTTGGGCTTCACTCTAGTGGTGAAATGCTACAGTGCTCTTCCCTAGTTGTACTCTTCCTGGGGTTGTCCTCTCTAGTTGTTGACTGGGGACTCCCGTCTTGTTGCAGTATGCTGTGTTGCTCCTCTCTAGGTGCAGGTTACTGGCACATCTTTATTTGTGGTTTTAGTGGCTACTCTCTAGTATTGGAGTGGATCCTCCTCTCTAGATGTGGTGTGCAGGACTGCTTCTTTCTAGGGGTGGAGTGTGGGACCTCCTTTCTACATGCAGTGTCTGGTTTGGCTTCTCTCCCCTGAAGGGGCAGGTTGCGGGAGTGTGTCAGACATGCCCGGGTGCCTTCCTGGGGTCAGCTCTACTAGTGCCTTTCTACTCGGATGAGGCCCCAGGCCTCCTTGGAGAGGAGGTGCGGACCGGGTGTCTCCACACGGCCAAGGCCTAGAGCCGTGAGGGCTCTGTCAGAGGGATGGGAAGAGCAACTGGATGGATGTTCAAGCCCTTGCTCTCCCAGCAGCCCCAGCGCACCATGGAGAGAAAGAGGCCCACTGTGCCCCTAGGTCAGGCCTGCTCCTCCATACACATGCTGTGTTGCTGGGGGAGCCAAGGAGGTTCCTGACAGACAGGCTCACCAAAGCTCTCTGAGGATGCAGGGGGCTGGAGCAGACGTGTGCGTGTGGTTCTGCATTTGCCTGTGAGTGTGGGTCCCCTAGCTGGTCCCCAGGCTCAGGGGAAAGAGCCCTGAGAGAAGACCTCCCCGAAGCGCTTTTCTCCCAGGCCTGGAAGCAGAGTGCGCTGGACGCGGGCAAAGCGAGCTTCCTCTGGGGAAGAGGTGGCACGCAGCCGGCGAGTGTTTGCAAACCGGCCTTTGGAAAGCACTGGGGAGGTGTGCCCGCGGGAGAAGGCCAGTTCTGCTCAGAGGCCTGAATGCCAGAGTCAGAGCACAGCGTGTCCCCTGCCTTTGGCCAGCCTTGCAGTGACATTACTGGCTTCAAGTGGTACTGCCCCATGAAGGAGCAGGCTGCGGGAGTGTGTCAGACATGACCGTGTTGCCTTCCTGGGGTCAGCTCCGCTAGTGCCTTTCCACTCGAGCTAGGCCCCAGGCCTCCTAGGACAGAAGGTGCGGACCAGCTGTCTCCACACTGCCAAGGCCTAGAGCCGTAATGCTCTCAGCCAGGAATGTCTGTGCAAGGATTGCAAAGGAAATGGGCTTTTCACAGCCCTCTCACTAAAACTTCAATGCTCTGAGGAGAACTGGAGTTCTCCCATTGTATAAGAGACTTCTTGCTTCAAATAGAGACTGGCAAACACACGGCAGCTTGCTGTCTCTTCTTCGCTGAAGGAGGCTCGCTTTTCCCGTATCCTGAGAATTTCCTGCCCCAGGCTCCTGGAAAAGTGCTTCTTAGAATTCCTTTCTTAAACGGCAGTTATCTCTGAACCTTGGGGAATAGGGAGTCGCCGCAAACACAAAAGGAAATGTAAAGCCACGTGCACACATATCTAGCGTCCCCTTTGCTCTGTAGGAGAGCTCTAGTGAGACTAGGTCTGTCCAGGAAATTCTTGTCTTTAACGGGAATGCACGCAGCTTCAGGAACTGCATACCAGACCTAGGGGCTCCAAGGCATCCATTTTGCTCGACTGGCCCTAAAGTTCTGCATAATAGTAAAATTTGAAAATCCATACAATTGCTCCCTTCAGACATCTCACAGAGCTAGATTTTCTCCCACCTTTGTCAGTGTGGAAAGACAGGGCCAAAGCCACTCCCCAAAGGCACTTGAGGCCTACATATGAGTAAAGGCCACTTTCAAGGGCTTAGCCCAGGAGGGCCCCCAGTCATGCTAATCACACTCCTGCGGCTTGATTCCTCATTGGCAGTACTGCTCTCAGCCGGGAATGTCTGTGCCAGGATTGCAAAGGAAACGGGCATTTCACGGCCCTCTCACTAGAACTTTGCTGCTCTGAGCAGAACTGGAGGTCTCTCGTTGTATCAGCGAACTTCTTTCTTCAAATAGAGGCTGGCAAACACACGGCAGCTTGCTGTCTCCTCTTCCCCGAAGGAGGCTCACTCTATCCGCATCTGCAAATTTCCTGTCCCAGCTTCCTGGAAAAGTGCTCCTTAGAGTTCCTTTCTTAAGGGCAGTTATCCCTGAGCCTGGGGTACGAGGGAGTAGCCCCACTCTCAAAAGGAAATGTACAGCCACATGCACACATCTTTTGCATCCCTTTTGCTCTGTAGGAGAGGTCTAGTGAGCCAGGGTCTCTCTGGAAATTTCTGGGCTTTGATGGGAACACACCCTGTATGTTAACCTGCATACCCGACCTAGGGGCCCCAGAGCCAAGGATTCTCTCGAGTTGTCCCTGAGGTGATTCAGACTAGCAAGAGCTTGAAAATTCCCCAATTGCCCTTTTCGTACCTATCACAGAGCTAGCTTTGCTCCACCCTTTGGCAGAGCAGGAGGAGGAGTGCTGAAGCCCCTCCCCAAAGGGGCTTGAGGGCTACGTCAACAGGAAAGGCCCCTTTGAGGAGCTGAGCCCAGGAAGGCACCCTGTCATGTCAAACACACTCCTGCTGCTTGCTTCTTTTGGGCAGTCCTGCTATCAACAGGGAATGCCTTTGCAAGTATCACAAAGGGAAGCGGAGATACACGGCCCTGCCTCTGGATCTTTGGTCCTCTGAGCAGATCTGGAGGTCTCCCATTGTGTTAGCCAACCTGTTCCTTCCCAATAGAGGCTTGCAAACACACGCCGGCTGGCTCCCTTCTCACCCTTGAAGGATTCTTGGTTTCCCCACATCCTGAGATCTCCCTGTACCAGCCCTTTGGAAAAGTACTTCTTGGAGTTTTTAGGGGCAATTATCCCTGGGCTTGGCGCCTTAGAGCGTAGCCACACATTCACTTGAATGGCACAGCCACCTCCACACATCTCTTCCCTCCCCTTTGCTCTGGAGGAGAGCTCTTGTGAGCCTCGATCTGTCAGGCAAATTCTTGCCTTTGATGGGAACACACCGTGTATGTCAACCTGCATACCGGACCTGGGCCCTCTCTGTTGGCACCACCTAACCTGACCATCGCAGAAAGGCCTCGCCTTTGGAGTCAAGGCCTTTACTGCTTTACCCCTTCGCATAAAGCTCCGAACCGCGAGGTTTTCCCAAGCAGCCTAGTGTGGGATGGAACTCCAAGGGATTTATCCTGCCTGCTGATTTCACCTGCTGGGATTCCACAACCCTTAGTCTGGCCGGCTGGCCCAGTCCTGCTTCCGGCACTTTGCAGGCCAGCGGGCCCTTGACCACCTGCTGGGATGGGAAAGGGAAAGGTCCATGAATTGCACCCTAGAAACTTAGTAGGGTGCATGGATTTCAAAACCTGGTGGCCACCCAGGCAGGAAAGAAGGGAGGAGGGCACCTTGCTGCCCTTTCATGGGGGAATGTGTGGCTGTCCTGCTGGGGGACTTTCCATGGGGACCCTGTGCAATAAGTTTGGTATTTTGGAACTGAATAATTAGAACGTGTAAAAATTTTAATATATGTGGTGCTTTAATTAAGAAGAAAAACAAAACAAAACAAAACAAAACAAGCTCCAAGTTGTTTTGCAAATTGAGGTCTCAAACTTGACGACCCATTTTCCTTCTACTGTGGCATTCTATGAAGAAATGTGCATTTAAGAAAAGTCAGAAAAGTGAGGGAAACAGAAAACCCAGAGGTGCCCCTGTAGTTTGGTGACGGCCTTAGGAGGTCACTTGTAAATGCTGCTGACTAATCAGGAGGCAGTCTCTTCCTGTGGCTGATGGGCACAGAGCTCTGCAGGCTTGTCCTTTGCATGGATGTTCTTGTTTGTGGAAATCCAGCTCGGAGCCATCTCCCGATGTGTAAGAATTTCCCAGACTAGACCCCTAGGCAAATCCCACAGGGCCAGAGGCTCCTTCCTTCATTGTATTTGTCCGTTGGACTGAAAACCAGCAATGCCATCTTTTTTTTTCAATCTAGTCTATCATCCAGGACTTGGAGTAATATTTCCCTCCCCCTCAATAGGCTTGGGTTCCAGGGATGAATTATCGTCAGTTGTCCATGGTTTTGCAGATGAGGAAACGGAGGGCCAGAGAGGGTGGAGGACTGTCCAAGGGAGAATGGGATATCCTTCCAGGAACCCTGGCTCCTGGGTTTTTAATGAGCTTCCTACCCAGCCTGGTCATTAACTGGCAAGTGTTGACATTGAGAATAAACTATTGGTGGAAATGTAAAAAGCTTTTTGAAAGAATGTGCCTACCAGCTGTGCATCTTATGGAGTATTTTCATTGTACTCCCCAACCCTTGGAAAGTGCTGGGCACAGGGCAGATGCTTTGTCATTTTTATTGAATATGTTCAATTTCACATAATAATATCCATAGTGGCAGCAACACTATGAGGTATATTAGAACTCCGATTGTCACAGTTGGTACTTCACAGATCAGTAAAGAAAGAAAACTTTTTATTAGGAAGACTGTAAGAGAATTGCTAAGTTTTAAGTTTATCCCACAAGGATATTTTAAAAAAATGAAACAAATCTCTCTGATCATCACCAAGGCTATCGGAGGTCTGTTGAGGACCCCACGCAAGGGAGGTTCTGCCTCTTGGGACACCCCTGCTTCAGCATCTCCCTAAGCCAGCAACCTGGGATAGCTGAGTACACTTGAAGTTCCTTCCTTGACCTAGGGAGTTTTTCTGGAAGACAATTTTTTGACAGATAGGGGTGGGGGGAGGTTTTGGGAATGTCTCAAGTGCAGGCCATTTATTGTGCACTCTATTTCTCTTTCTGTTCCCTGGTGGCTCAGTTGGTAAAGAGTCTGCCTGCAACGCATGAGACCCGGGTTCAATCCCTGGGTTGGGAAGATCTCCTGGAGAAGCAAAGGACAACCCACTCCAGTATTCTTGCCTGAAGAATTCAATAGACTGAGGAGCCTGGTGGGCTACAAAGGGTTGGACATGGCTGAGTGGCCGAACACTTACATTTAGTGTTATTTCATCAGCTCCACCTCAGATCATCAGGCATTAGATCCTAGAGGTTGGGGGCCCCTGCTTTAGTTCCCTCTTTCATCTTCTACACAGCTCCAGCCTGCTTCCTTGTCCTCTTCCACCTGCAGAACTACCTGCCAGGCTTCTCTGAGTGTGACTGAGAGTCTCCTTCCCTCGGAGTCCCTTCTCCTAACTGGGTTTCCCTGATTTCCATTTAGGCACTTTTGCCCCAGGTGGTGCTAGTGGTAAAGAACCTACCTGCCAATGCAGGAATCCTATCCCTGGGTTGGGAAGATCCCCTGGAGGAGGGCATGGCAACCCACTCCAGTATTCTTGCCTGGAAAATTCCCATGGACAAAGGAGCCCGGCTTCTCATTGCAGCGCTTTCTCTGGTTGCAGAACTTGGGCTCTGGAGCATGCAAGTACTTCAGTAGTTGTACGGGGGCTTTGTTGCCCCTGGGCATGTGGAATCTTCTAGGACCAGGGATTGAACCCGTGTTCCCTGCATTGGTAGGCAGATCCTTTACCACCGGACCACCAGGGACATCTCCTGTTCTGTTTCATTAGAGAACGATATTTAAAACATACATGTAGGAGCTAAATATGCTCAGCTGACAATACTTGGAAATATATACATGTATTCCAGCTTACCTTTGAACATATTCAGTTAAAGGTAATTTGTGATGATGTCTCCATGGATCTTGTAACCTTTCCTTTTGTTTATCCGTAACTTCCCACACCAATAGTAAGATACCTGGCTTCCACCACTTGTCATGTATAGAATTCAGTGCTTGTCCCATGTGGTTACTGAAAAAAACTGTCCTCCAAAGGAGGCTGTGCATGCATCCCACCAGTATCTTGAGTATGTTTCTGTAGGGGAGTTTACTATCAGTATAACCTCCATGGCCCGGTGTCTATTTCAATCTTTACCAGTTATGAATGGGCTTATTTACTCTAGTTTTCTTGGACAATTTGAGTACAGATTTTTTGTTAGATATGCATTTTTTAGGAAAACGAATTTATTTATTTTTGGCTGTGTTGGGTCTTCGTGTGTGGGCTTTTCCCTAGTTTGGGTGAGCGTGGGCCATAACTAGTGGTGTGTGGGCTTCTCACTGCAGTGGCTCCTCTTGTTGTGGGGCAGAGGCTCAATCTATACAATAAACCAAACCAAATCAAATTATTAGAATTAAAATATCTCATTCAGAGAAGTTAAAAAACCACAGAACAGAATACAGAAAAACCAAGGATTTACAACTAGAGAATACTGTTAATTAAATATATCCTAGTCTCTAAAATTCTATTATAAGTTATTTCTTATTCAAAGATTTGCTGAATCTTAAAGATTCATTTTTACCTGAGATGGAAGAAAAATTCTTAAAGCCCATCACTTCACATTTTGGCTTGATTGTTTCTAAGAGTTCTGGAGCTGAAATAAATATGCACTTTATATATTCAGTTACTTTTTATTAATCAAAGGAAGAGACACTTCTATATGCACCTACAGCTCTAGAATGTTATTAATTAATGATAAAACTAAACTCGAAACTTTCAGTAACTTTCATCAGAAGAAAACAAAATTCTTAATTAATGGTTTCAGTAGAAAATAATTCAACAACATGGAAAATCATATTTTCATGGCTATTAACACTATTCTGTAGCTCCCCTAGATACCAAGAAAACCTTATGATAAAGACCATGTTTTTGCTCAACACATACAGTATTTGTCCAAGTACCACAAAACACTTAAACCTGAAAAAAGCAGAATTATGTATCAGAGCACTTAAACATTCTGTTCTTAAACAAAGTTCTGTTAATGGTAAAAGCAAGAACATGAAGCCTATGTGGAGGACACAGGAAGATGTTTTAATAGTTCGGCACTTTTAAAGGATAAGTACTGGGTAAGTAGACTAGAAACAATTAGAATCCAACCCATTAAAGACCATGGCTCCACAGAGTGAGCTGAGCTAATGAGGGCCTGGCTTGCCCTGGCCTGTGGCGTCACTGCTCAGGGGAAGCCGGGGCTCCAGGCAGGCACGTTGTAGACAGGCTGCTACCCGAGGAGGAGAGCGTGCCAGTCGGGGGTGGACGCAACGCCAGAGGGAGGGAAAGGATGCTCACTCTCAGGGACCCTGGGCCCACAGGTCTAAACCCCATGAGGCCAGACAGTGAGAACCCTGAATCCCACACTTAGAATCCTCTGCGACACAGGCTCACCTGCTCCTGAAGCCTGTCCAGGTCTGTGACCACACAGACAAGCTGAGTGCTGGAAGTGGAGATGATGGGCTTTGTTTCAGAAGGGCCACTCGCTTGGTCTTCGCGAAGTCCTTGGGTGATAGAAAGATCTTTGCTGCCAGTTACCAAAGGCTTTTTAACATCCTTAGCACTTTCATTAGAGATGGGCCCGAGTAAAGGCTGAAAAAGGATTTCAGCAATAAAATGTTTCCACCTGCAAGATACATGAGCATGTAACTCAACACAAAATGCCAGCTGTCCACAAAGTATTAAGTGAAAGTTAACTCAAGAAAGGATACCACATTCTGTCTCTCCAGGTAGGTGTGAAAAACAGAAACAGGACAAACTTTGATCCTATGTGCATTTCCCCTCCTTGACTTAAGTAACAGTCAGAAAGAAAGCAAGAGGTCCCGAAACTAATGGAAAATTAAGATCCGGAACATCATAGGTTTTAAAAAGTTAATTAACTGCTTAAGGTAAACAATTTACTGTATTTACTTAATAAATTATTATCATAAGGGTAAAAAATAAAAGTCTCAACCTCAATTATGCTTCAAGTAATACAAACGACATAAGTGTTCTCTGCATAATGGACTGCTACAAGGGAAAAAAAAAACCTAAGAGAAGAGCACTTGCATCGAGAAAAGAATGGAATATTCTAGGTGTAAGAATAATCACTGGCTGGCATCTTGCTGGGGATGATGAAGCAAGTCCAGGCCTCAGAGGATCATATCAAGTCCATGGTGTCCCAGGAACTGCACGATCTTCATGAACAGTTTCATAGGGCAGGGTGCTCTACTGAGACTCCTCTGAGTAGAGGGAGGCAAAGGAGGAAGAGGAGAGGAACGTGGATGGAGCACCATTATCTGCTGGGCACCTTCGTTATCAGTTTGCTGGGCAAGAAATCTCTTTACTCCTCACCTCACAACAAGCATATGTAGAAGCTGTGTTCCTATTTTACAGACTAAGAATCTGAGATTCAGCCAATTTCCCTAAGACCACAAAATTAAAAAGAGCAGCAGGGCCAAGGTCTGACTTTGACTTGAAGCCTGTGCTTTTTCCACTGAAACACTCTCCTCCAGTTGACAGAGTGCTTCCGTGTCCGTGGATGATGGCTTCTCCATGTCATCTTTCCTACACTTCTGCTCACGCTCTCTTATACTCATCACCCTGCACTGGCCGGGGTGTGTGTCTATCACTGAGTTGTCTGTGCAGCAGGCATCTCTGAGGCCTGGAGCGGACCTGGTGGGGCCGGGTGCTCAGCACTGGACCACTGTGGCTTTATGCACAAAAACTGATCAGTCATCATAGGCATGTGAATACCTAATACAGCCAAGCTGAAAAGGGTTTCTGAAACGAAGGCAAGGTTAATCAATTTTACAACCTTCTAATTTCAGCCACTTGGTGTTTTTCAATTTCCAAATATTAAGGAAAAAATATGGATATTTTTATCATCTTCATTAAAATGATCATCTCTGTTTTATGGTGCCTCTGTATTGGAGGCACCTTACAAAGATTCTGGTTTTCCTAAGGGAAAATGAGGTCAATGCGGTGCTTTTCAAAAGGACAAAGCAATGAATATGTGACAACTGATGCCCCTAAAGGTCACATAAACAAGAGTGAAAAGGAAATCCAGTGCAACGGACAGAAACTTGGGAAGTTGGACTATAGCCCTTGCATCAACCGCTCATGACCACATGGGCTTTAAAAATCTTGGCACGTTTAGCTTAACCTATCTTTAATTCATTTCAGTCTTGATTAGGGATGAGCACCAGCCAGCCCTCACCTCCTTGACAAATATGGAGTACCGTGCCAGATCTGCAGCGTCAGTCTCCACAGACGATGCGCCAGCAGTGGCAAGAACATCTTGTCAGACCAGCACCTCCGAAGGCTGCTCCACGTCCTATGAGAAGCCAAAAGGTGACACGAGCTCCCAGCTAGAGGTAAAAACGCACAGTTAAGGAGTCGCAGTGGAAGGGCTAACAGCTAAAATCTTCAACAGACAAGCCAAGAGTGAAGCCAATGACATTCTGAAGAATCCTATGAGGTCAGCGAAGATTTAGGGAGGTGGAGTGGACAGCCAAGAGGCCTGTAACGCTGTTTACTAATTTTCCATGACTCCTTCTCCCAGGCATTTGATGCATATTAAACATATATAACAATCAGAAATAATCAGTTAACAGGTACTTTATAATAAAGCAACAAATGCAAATTGGAGTGGCAGTCACTTGCAAGGGTTTAATCTTTGGTTTTGAATTCGTCCTGTCTTCCCTTCCACTCCTGAATATGCTATTTAAATATAGGAAGTCAATTACACATGGCTACTTTTGCAAAGACAGCTGAAAATGAACTTTTGAGGCTAAAAGAGTGCAGTTTAGATGGAAGTTGGCCGCACAAAAGGGAGCACAGTGGAGCGGAGCTTTGTGGCTACAGGAACAGCCACCTGGGTGAGCAGGCACCAGGGACGCCTAAAGCGTGACTAGATGCAAACACGTCTGGAAAGCGTAGGCTGACCCCAGCCACCCGCCCACTGTCCCAGGACTGGGCCAAGGGCTCTGGAGGCCTGAGGCAGCAGTCTGAGCTGAGAGTCATCCTCTGGAGGGAAGGGTCATTCTGATCCTTTACCTCAGCTTGAGAGGGAAGTGGAGGGTAGCCACAAGGCTACAAAAAAAGGCTGTCACTTAAGCACAGCAGGGGTTATATCCCCTTGACACATTATATTCAGAAGCGAAAATGTGGTCTCCTTCCCCTGTTCTTAAAGTATCCTTTACATCATCTCTATACAGCTGGAAGCTCTAGAAACCTTTTTTTAAAAAAGAACTTAAACTGTATCTTCAGGGTCTAACTTACTTCCCTGGTGGCTCTGACGGTAAATCATCTGCATGCAATGCAGGAGACCTGGGTTTGATCCCTGGGTCAGGAATGGGTACCCACTCCAGTAATCTTGCTTGGAAAATTTCATGGACAGAGGAGCCTGGTAGGCTACAATCCATGGGGTTGCAAAGAGTTGGACACAACTGAGCAAGTAACACTACTGGAAGACAGCAAAAGGTCAAAGTGCTCTCAGGGCGCTAAGGCCACCAAGAAGACTTGGTGAAAGGAATTAGCCCGCTTAACAATAGCCTCTGTCGCTTTGAGGATGTTACCTGGTGCATCTTCCAGGACATCTGTAAGTGCTGCTTCTAAGGATCCTGCTATTTCTCTAAATCTGAGAGAAAAAACAAGAGTGTAAATGGCTGTTTTCTCTGCTTCAGGTGCCTCTCCCTCCAACCTCCCCCTCCCCAGGCAATAGGACCATTCTCCTGCTTGCTCGTAGGGCCAGTGCCTTAGAGATGCCCCAGCAGCCCTGATGCCTGGCCTCCAGATTTTTTTTCTTACTGAGCAGGAAATAAACTTATCTGAATTACTTGACCAGGAAGCCATTTCTGGCAAGTCCCACCACCTATAATCAGGTAATCACTTCAGGGCCATAAGACTGGTTTTTCCAGTCCTCTTAGCTCCACACTATCAGAAGAAAGCAAATGTCCCTCAAACTAAGAAATGCAGAAGCTATGTTCTATATCTTTGCAGCTTGAGACATACCACTGAAAGTAGGCAGTTAAACCAGAACAAGTCTCTGCCTGGCACTCATCAAATGTCTGCTGCCTGTCTCTCGTGCTGCTATTGGTAACTGCAGGCCCACCCTGAGGCTCAGGATCTGCTTTCTGGATGGGTTTTCTGTTTTCTCTGCTGGGCCATTTGTCATTTCATACCATCTTCTCACAGCCTTCTGTTTTAATACCCCATGTGGACACATTTTTATGACTGTGAAATGAAACCGTGTGTGTATTCATTTCCTTAATTAGCTGCTTATGTAGCATTCTCCTTCCCACCTATATAACCCTTCCATGTTCATACTTTCTTTACCATACATTCTTCTGTCACCCACTAGTTCCCTTGCTACCAATAAATTCTGACACATACTTAACATCAATTTACCTAATCCACAATCTTGGTTTTTTGGATAGCACTTACATGCTTTTTAAAAGCAGTTCAGAGACTGATCTTCAGGAAACTGGAGAGTAAACGCAGCAGCACTTCATAGAAATAGCAGCAGCCCTGCCCTCAAAGGCACGAGTGGCTGAGAGCAGAGGACTCTGGACCACCCTGCCTGCTGGAGCTGGCCGCTCCCCACAGCTTCCCTGTGCCACACGCAGGAAAGAACTCAGCGACTGCCCTGTGAAGCCTTTGAAAGGCGAGTCTCTCCAAGCAGCAGGGAGAGGCCCAGAAGGAGGCAGAAGAGCAGTGGAGGAAGAGAAGGGAGCACTGGAGAACCGCAAAGAAGGCGGTGCTCCTGAGCACACTGGCGGGAGAGGGCAGGGCTGCCCCGCAGTGACGAGAGCAGACCAGCTCCTGCATTCGCCTCAGACCCCGAATCCCACCGTTTGCCCACATGTTAACACACGAAACACAGGAAGGAAGCTTCAGCACAGAAAAGGCCTGACACCAACACAGCATTGTTCAGAACGCGGAAAACCAGAAGCCACCTTCACAGCCCCAAGGAAGGGAAGGTTTCCGTAACATGCCGCACAGTTCCTACTGAATGCAGCGTGTAGAGAGGTCAGCTGGAAGTTCTGCGGCCATCAGAGGAACAGGTATCATTCAGTGTAAGTAATGACACAGGATAAAACTGTATGTATGCCACAACAATCTGAAAACCATACAAACGAGAAAGTGCAAGACACAAATGCAGCAGACCCCTAACATTAATGCCTTTTAATCAGACGTGCAGATGACGTGTGACCAGGTGTGAGATCCCTAAGACTAAAACTGTCTATGTCATGTGACCCAGTTGTCCCCTCTCCCTACCCTCCAGGAGTCCAGCACCAGCCCCTCAAGTAGCTTTGCTGGCCAGTAACTTCCAGGATTGAGGTGTTAGGTTGTACTTCTTAGAAAATAAACAAAGTGAGATGTTACTTTGGTGAAATTTGAAAAGTTATGCTATAGTTTTCACAGGTATATGGGATGCCATTCTACTCTTGATAGAGGCTTTGTAAGAAAGGCAACCCCAAATACAAACACTCCTAAACTCTTCCATTTGGGTATGGGGATGATCTGGAGACACACACCCCCTCCCCCACACACGGCTCTACTGACGCATGGACACAACTTGAGGAGGGTGGAGGGGAAGGAAGGCGCATCAGTACCACACAGACTCCACGCTGTAGAGCAGCTACGCCACACTAAGCATGTGCTGAATGGAGCAGAGAACACACATGTGACCATCCTGGGAGCATACACCATTCTAGCAAAAGCTCAATCAAAAAAGACACACCACTGCCTGTAGCACTTAGGGCGCTAACACCCAGCTTCCAGGCAGCCACTGATTTACGACCATTTGAAACTGCTGGGGGCCCATGTGTATTTAATCTCTTTCTATGAAAACTAATACCTAACCCTACTTTCCAAAACTCCTGGAAGAACAAGTGAAGTGTTGACACAATAGGGTGTGTTGACACAACAGGGGACCAGAGACAGAAGGGGTGCCCGTGTGCTCACAGAATGGTGGTGGTGGGAGGGGTGCCTTTTTTCCTGAAGATGACGGGGATGTCGGCACAGAGTCAGACCCGGGACTATCTGATTGCTACTGAGAGTGCAATATTAGTACCGATATTCCTTCCTAGAAATTTGCTGAAACATCACCATCCTACTGGCATTTAGGCTTACTTTAAATGACCCTGAAGTGAATCAGACAGCAAAACAGCTTTGACACCAGCCATGTTCGCAGAACATTCTGTTATCCCAGAGAATAAATAACCCAACCACTGACAAAAATCAACAGAATGGTGTTCTATAAAGCATTACTTGAATTTCTTTTTAAGTGGAAGAGCAAATGCATGGAAAACAGGTTCCACACTTCATAACTCAAACCTAACTTTTTAAATTTCATCAATTTTAAATAAAACTATTCACAAAGAAAAGTTAAGCAATTCCTTTGAATGCTTATGGCTAGACTCTGGTGAAGATTAAAAATGTCTCTCATGCCCTGGCGCCCCGCCCCCGCGACTTGAAGGGGCCGGGGCTGCGGCCACCTCAGAGCCTCAGAATCGCGTGCGCGGGGCGTGGGGCAGTGCTGAGGAGACGAGCCTGAGGCACGGAGGCTGAGGCAAGCTAGATGCCAGAACAGTCCAAGGAGCTGCAGCGTGGCGGGAGCCCGTAGCCAGAGCAGTCCCGGAGCAGAAACGGCTGCTGTCACCACCGCTGTCCCCGGAGCCCAGCTGAACTGGCCATGGCCTTGTCGATGCTGCTGAACGGGTTGAAGGAGGAGAACAAAGAGCCCATCATCGAGCTCTTGTCAAGGCTGGCAGTGATGGTGAAAGCATAGGAAACTGCCCCTTTTCCCAGAGGCTCTTCATGATTCTTTGGCTCAGAGGAGTTGTGTCACAACTGTTGACCTGAAAAGGAAGCCTGCAGACCTGCAGAACTTGGCTCTGGGGACCCACCCACCATTTACAACTTTCAACAGTGAGGTCAAAATGGATGTAAATAAGATTGAAGAATTTCTTGAAGAAGGCTTATGCCCTCCCAAGTACTTAAAGCTTTCACCAAAACACCCAGAATCAAATACTGCTGGAATGGACATCTTTGCCAAATTCTCTGCATATATCAAGAATTCAAGGCCAGAGGCTAATGCAGCTGTGGAGCGGGGTCTCTTGAAAACACTGCAGAAAGTAGGTGAATATCTGCATTCTCCCCTCCCTGATGAAATTGATGAGACTAGTATGGAGGACATCAAGTTTTCCACATGTAAATTTCTGGATGGCAATGAAATGACACTAACTGACTGCAACCTGCTGCCCAAGCTGCACATTGTCAAGGTGGTGGCGAAAAAATACCCCAACTTTGATATTCCAAAAGGAATGACTGGCACCTGGAGATACCTAACTAATGCCTACAGTAGGGATGAGTTCACCAACACCTGCCCCAGTGATAAGAAGGTTGAAATAGCATACAGTGATGTCGCCAAAAGACATCAAAAGACATTACCAAATAAAAGAGGACTTATGAGAGAAATGTCTTCACATCTTCCCCTGACTAAGAACATACTTTTCCTAACAGACTGCTCCTCTTCCTAGAAAGTAGAAACTTTATTTGGCATGAACGTGCAGTTATTCCAGATTAGGATAAAGCATAGACAAGGTATAGTAGCTGTCTTGAAATATATATACTCCTAAGCAGTAGTACTTTGAAATTCCTTTACCCTGCCTATATCCCCTAGCCCGTATTCTCGTCTCCTCCAATTTGGAGACACTCCATCACAAGCTTTCACTTTAAAAGTAGTTTGCCATCTCTCTGGAGCCTTCATCACTGGAGTCCATTCACTGTGTATTGATGACAGAACTTTTGAGGTGCACTGTTCAACCTTTAAAATAGTAACTGTAAAAAAATAAAAACAAATAAATAAAATAGTAAAAAAAAAAAAAAAAAAAGTCTTTCATGGGACTGGCTGAGTTTCGGCATAGTTTAAGACTCAATTACCAGCTTTGAGAGAACCTATGATGAGAGGAAGATGGGCTGAGGCCAGGCTGTGCTACCCTGCAGGGCCCAGAGCTCCAGAAGGCAGAATGACATGACAGTGCAAGATTACCAAGTGTGGGGGTCTGGGGTCTGGGGAAATGACTAGCTAAGAGGTGTTTGGAGGCAGTAAACAGGAGTATGGGCTGTGATGGTTCTTAGATATCTAAAGCAATCTAAGCCAAAATGTAGACTACAGGAGACACGGAATGTTTAAATATTATTTCTCCACTGCACTCTTACACTATAAAATGATGCTTCACCATTTAAAATTTTTCTCACAAACCAAAAGGGCTTCTTGCCCTGGCTACATCTTGATCATCACATAACGATTACATCCCATGCAGTCCATGAGTATCTCAGACAAACAAATCCTTAATTTCTTACCTACATGATAACATAAACTTGAAAAATTAAGTATAAAGCTCAGTATTGTATGTAAAAGAGCACCATACTAACGGTCTGACAGCTTTGATTTCATCATCAAAAGAGGATTATATACATTCTCAATCATGGCAAGTCAAGGGATTTAATATATTTCCCTCTCTGTAATTATTCCTAAGAACTCCAGGGAAGGACTGGATCATAATTAATGAAAGCATCCAGCAATTTAAACAAAAAGCTTGCAAGTCTTTAAAAATCATTCTAAATAATAAAATACTCTAGTTAACACCATTCTATGGAGGAACTCACTGTGATCTCATTCAAGAGAATCTTTTTCTAGGGGAACATACATTGTTAAGAAGTTATCCTAAATTGCCCCCAAATTGTCTACAGGACCACTTACTGACACTGGTGATATCATTATGCTATCTGGAAAGAAAGTGTCACCATTTTCCAGAATACCCACCAAGATTATAAAGGAAGCCAAAATAATAACTACAATTCTTATACATTGATGGATGGAATCAGCTACAAAGAATATTTCAAGAAAGAACACTTTTCCTGATTCCCTCTGAGGATAAAAATGTTACAGATGAGCAAAACTAAAGATGAAGGATAGGTCTGCTATTTGAAGCAAGTGATGGAAGAGGAAAATGGAGAGGAAGAGCTGCTAGGTGACCAGCTCTCTCTGTCTCTTCATGGTGAATGAAGACATAGCACCTGGGAATGAAGCTGGGCCTGGTCTAGCTCCCTTGGAATCTAGCGTTCTCAGCTTGCTAATGACAAGAGAGTAAAACTTAATCCTTTTGTCATACAGGCCACAACTTTGGCAATCATGATACTTCTTGTGCGTTTCTGTTCTAAATTGTTTCCCAAGGAATAATATGATGATCTCCAAGAAGGGGCTGTAAGATGGAGTTCAGTCCATCTGAACTGGTGTTCAAATCCTATTTCAGAAGGGTGGAGGTGATGGGAATAAATTACTGACATTATTTGAAAATAAACAGGCAAGTTCCACTTATTATTGAAGTTGTGATAGGCAGGGATGTGCCTGCCTGTGATCTTTTTACACTGGCCTGTGATCCACACTGCTGTTCAAATGTTCTTACAAAATCCATACTTATGGTATATTTCTAAAATAAGAACAAACAGGTGGAATTTTCACTTTAAGGAAACTAACCAGAATTGGGATCACATACTGAAAAATGGAAATCAAGATAAAGATCAACACACAGAACCATAGGGTTAAGATCTCATTAGGCCCTTACAGGATCTTCCTCTGAAGATCCCCACACTGAGTAATGCCCAAAGTGGTTCTATGACTTGCTCAAGGTCTTAGGTGGCAAGCCCATCTAGAGACCCAGGTATGCTAAGTCCAGTGGTCTTTAAGTGACAGCTCTCACTCATCTTCTAGGGCACCCCTAACTGTCCAATGGAACCATGAGAGATCACAGATTAAGCGGTATAGTTTTCACTGCCTTTCGAGAAGAAGTAGAAAATTTAAAGAAAGGGAAGAAAGGAGGGAAGAAAAGAAAAGCAATTACTCAAAGCATGTGAGTAATTACATCATTTTTATAGATGGGACAGCATGAAGACTGACAAGGGGAATCTAGCAACACCACTAAGAGCAGCAGGTAACACTTACTGAACATGTATCATCTGGACACAGTGTTTACAATTGTGTTATTTAATTTAACCCAGAAAACTACACTACTAGGTTAACTGCTTTCATTATCATCTCCCACAGAGATGACACTTTCTCTTCTGCTCAGGCTCAGAGAGAACTGACTCAGAAACAAAGCAAGGAAATAGAGGAACCAGAAGCCCAGACAGTCAGCAGTGCAAACCTGCAGCTGCGCGTCCTTTGGCAAGGGCTCTCAGTCCCCAGGCTCTAGGGGGAACACTGCAGGATTTCCCACGTTACTTCTCACTGAAGAGAAGCTCCATTCTGGGTCACCAAACCAATCGCCTAAATATGATGTCTGTGATTACATGGGAACTGTAGTACAGTAAACACCATATAGTGTTAAATTCCTTTCAACTGGTTTGGAGCTGCTGCTGCTAAGTCGCCTCACTCCTGTCCGACTCTGTGCGACCCCACAGAGGGCAGCCCAACAGGCTCCCACATCCCTGGGATTCTCCAGGCAAGAACACTGGAGTGGATTGCCATTTCCTTTCCCAGTGCATGAAAGTGAAAAGTGAAGGTGAAGTCTCGCAGTTGTGTCCGACTCTTAGCTACACTTACTGAATTCCCTAAGTGTGCTCTAGATGTGAGGAGCTGAGACAAAGAAAAGTTATTACTCATCCCTTTTGGGATAAAACCACACCCCTGCATATAATGGATATTAAAGCAATGCAAAAATACTTCTCTCTTCTCAAAAGCATGTCTCATTAACACTGAAAACTGAAAGCATTTCTTGCAAGAAATGTAACCATGAACATTAAGTATTGGTTTAGAATTCCAAAGTCAATGATTTCATCAAAAAGCTTCATTCCTGAGCTGAAATATCTCCTGAGCCTAACACAATCAATATGATTCTCTAAAGAGGGATGTAAAGGGTCTAGCATTAGCATTGCTAATGCTTAAGACCATTACCTCATTCTGCTTATGGTATCTATTTTTAAAAGCCATACTTTATTTATTTACAAAGATCTATTTTATAAAGTCACAAAACTCAGTGTCACACAACTGGTTGAAAATCATATTACTTAATTATATGGTTCAACATACTGTAACAAGGGTCAAGAGAATAGATAAGTGGTATTTCTGATAGTAAAGTTCTAAATTTATGAACTTCACCTGTTGTGAAGTTATTAGGCCCAGGCTCACCACACTCAACCTGTACCTCTCTACACTTTAAAGATCAGTAAGCAAAGCGACCAAGCACAATTAGAAAAAGAGGCAAATAGAGCTGCTAGAAATGAAAATAATGATAAATTTGAAACATGTGAAAAGGAATTTAGACACAACTGAAAAAGGAATTCTTGAACTAGAAGAAAAATCCCAAGAAATTACCCAGAATGTAGCACAAAGAGATGAAAAATAAAATAAATTCAGGAAACATGAAAGATAAAGTGAGGATAATTAATTAAGAGTTCTAAAAGCAAATAATAAAGGAATGAGAAAGAAGCACAACTGAGTTAATGAATAAAAATGATACTGAAATGATTTAAAAAACCACCAATCCTCAGATTCAGAAAACCCAACAAATCTTAAATTCAGCAAATAAAAAGAAGTCCACACTAGATAGATCAGAATGAAACAGCACACCAAAGTCACTGGGAAAATTTTAAAAGGAGCCAGGGGAAAAAGCCATTATAACTACCAAGCAACAACAGCAACAACTACTTTCAAGTGACAAAGTTCTAACTGCAGAGAATAATACTTCCAGCAAAACTACGTTTCAAACATAGAAGGTATAAAGTTATTTGCAAACAAATACTAACCGAGGGTTTATCATAAAAAAGTGAAATTTATTATCAACAGAAATTTGTAAGAGATGAATTTCAGGAGGAAGGAAAATGATCCAAGAGAAAAGGTATAACATCCAAGAAGGAACAATAAGCAAAGGAAATGATAAACATGTGGGATAATTTTGACAGGAGGATGATGGCCATGTTAAAGCAATAAAAGTAATGCCCAATTGGGGGGCATAAAAAAATCAAAACAGAAATAAGACCCTGGTAACTAACATATACTATGGAATGGCATGATT
The DNA here is from genome assembly GCF_033118175.1 of Dama dama. Classification (NCBI taxonomy): domain Eukaryota; kingdom Metazoa; phylum Chordata; class Mammalia; order Artiodactyla; family Cervidae; genus Dama; species Dama dama. Next base: position 2,785,095 of record NC_083707.1, on the reverse strand, counting down.
GGCATCTAAGATCCTTGTGCTGTGTGGGAGGCTGAAGGACACCAGTAACTTTAAATTCTGTTAAGTAAACACTAAGGTTACTTAATACACAAATAAACGGCGGGCAGAACTTCCAAATCAGTAGAGGGGTAAAAGAATAAATGAGAAAAACAAATTCCCGAAAGTGCACAATACAAAGAAGGTGGGAAAGAAAAAAAAAAAAAAAAAAAAAAGAGAGAGAAAGGAAAAGAAGGAAGAAAAATGGGACAAATAGGAAGAACTAAAAAAACCACAAATATATCAATCACTACGATCATTGTCAATTTAATAAATTACCTAATTAATAGACAAAGATTGTCATATTGAATAAAAAAATAAAAGAAACAAAAATCAAAATCCAGAGCAGGAAGAGGAGGAGAGGCACCAAGAGGCTGAGCAGCAGGGAACTGAGCAGGAGATCGGGGTGCAGACTTAGGCCATTTGGCCTAGAGTCTTCATTCCTCTCCAGGACACTACATAACATCTTTAAAAAATGGAAAATTAACATATGGGTTTCCTTTTGCTATTTCAACCATGAAGCCCTTTAAATAAAAAACATGATTTAAAAAAAAAAAAAAAGAAATATCAAGGCCTCCTAATCTTTCAAATTATACAGGACATTTTTATACTACATTAATAATTACAGTATTAGTTATATAATATATATACTACAATCCAATTACTATTTCTTGTTTTCCTTCTAAGTGATATAGAAGAGTTCTAAAAAATTAATTTTTCATCGAAAACAACTGTAAAGAGATTTGCTTTCAACAGTCCTTAAGATATTTTTTAAAATTTAGATAAAAAACATCCATATCTAGTCATAACTGCTTCTCGACTGAATTCTACCTTACATTCTAAAAAATATTCTTAGTCCCCAAAGTATCAGAGACTATGATCTGAATAAAATAATGCATGTATTTTTAAGGTAAATGCTGGCTCCGCAACTCAGACTGTGATTTTCAATAAACCACAGAACTGTGCAAAAGACTGTGCAAAAAAGACACGATTATCTCAGGTTAACACCTTCAAGAATCAAGACAACAGAGGGAAAGGTAACTGGTGAAATGCATCAGGATGCCCAGGATTAAAAAGCAAGGGTAACTTTTCTTCTAATCCTCGTACTATTTCTGGCCAGACAGAATTCACCAAAAAATCATAGCCGGGAACAGTATTGCCCTTTTCACTGTAAGATAAGAGAAAAATTTCAGTCAAATACACCAGAAACATCTACTTACAAAAAGCAAAATTCCACTGTGGTGTTTTAGTAAAATAAAAGTTCCTCAGCCTAAAATTTACTTCAACTTTTGAAAAACAACTGTATTTGTCAATTATTTTGTTTTTAGGCCCAAACTTGTATTTCACTCCTTGATCTCATTCTCACCTAGAACCTGACACATCCTCTGTGTCCTGACTCCTACAATTATAGCAAACATAGCAGACAGCTGGGGTCAAGGATAATGCAAAACTACGCCGACTTGCTGTGGCACAGTTTTCTCCCCTTAAATGGACTACCATGTTTATACACTATCTTGAAAAAGCAGCAATCTAATACCACAAGAAAAGCAATCTTTGCATTCAACCTTAACACCACTCAGCTCTAAAACACTGTTAATCACACTAATTTACCAATTACTAACAGCTTTGTGACTCAGCTACCTCTGATTACCTTCAGGTCTAACGTTCTATGACCATTTCATGTAAAATCTGCATTACAACTCTTAATACAAAAAAAACCCTGATAACATTCATGGTTTCCATATGCACATGCTTTATTTTGTATTGTCAGCAAAAAGGCCAAATTCTGAGTTTCTAATTCACACACTTAGGTGAGAGAGAACACTGAGAGAAAATCATGCTATCAGGAGCCACAGCATCTGAGTTCAAATCTCGGGTCATTTAACCATGTTTTGGTTTCCTCATCTTTAAAATCATAGGGTCATTATATGGAATAAGGTTTGTAAAGCATTTAGGATGGTGTATGGTTTGTAAAGCATTTAGCACTTACTGGCATATAGTAAGTGCTATGTTAATAGTGTTAAATACACAGTATATAAATTAAAAAGGCGGGTTCCTTAAGTTTCTCTCTACTTAAAAATCTGTAAATATCTTTAGACAACACCATCTCACTGATCTACCCACTTTGCTGCATTGTTAACATGCTCTATATTAAGGTAATTTTCTTTATATTCGATGAGGGAAAGGAGATGCCTATGTCCCACATACCCAGTTCCACGTATCATATCATATACTTTTAATCCCAATAAGAACTAGCTCTAATAAGGTATAGGAAGAGAGAACAAAATTGAAGATTGTAGAATGCAAATGCACATAATGTGAGCAACAATGAATGACAAGATCACCTCATTTCCAAACTAAATATACAATTAAAGCCTCAAAAGGAAAATTTAACTCTGCAAGATCAACAGTTAGAAAAGCTAATTTACGTCCTCTGGAAAATAACTCCTGAACATCACTGCTATTGCTGGGTATACAGAGCACCCAAAGGCAGATGCTGAGCCAGGGAGGGTCTAGGGCAACAAGACAATGTGGCGTGAAGCAAAGGCAGATGACCTACCAAGGTACAGTCTAGATACTCAAATTTCCGAGCTTTCTACATGAGTTCTGCCACCCTGAAAACTGTGGAAAAGAACAAACATGTGAGGCATGAAACTTGACATTTCAGGACCAAGACTAGGCTTGTCAAATCTAAGGATCAGTTGTTTTGTTACTGTGGCCTCCTTAATTTCACATGATGACTTCTATTAAATTCTTACCCCAAATCCAAATCCAACTAAATCTTGACTATTATTACACAAAAGTGGCAAAACAAAGCTTCATCTGAAATCATCTAGTGGAAACAGAGAGGATACTTCCCAGTCAATCAGCACATTTATTCCCCAGGTTTCTCTTTTCAAAAAAAAAAAATTTCAAGGCTAAAAATAATTTTCACTCCATGAAGGGACTTGATTTGCCTTTCTAGTGCTGCAAATTGACTGAGTCTTTCATTTCACAAACATTGGATAGTTGCTGTCTTAAGACACTGTGCCAGGGGTGGGGAGTATGGGCTGTGCAGGATGGCAGCAAGCTGTTAAGATGGAAACTAGTCCTCAACAGAAGTGAGAGCAACACGCAGTCGCCTGCAGAGAACAGGATGAAAGCCAGACTTTAGGATGGAAGGTGGGCGGTCTCTTGAAGGAAGTGGCATCTGCGTTGGGCTTCACACGGGATGACAGATCAACAAAAAGAAATGGAAAGGCAGAGGACTCTTGAGGAAAAACACAGACCCACCAAATGTGTGCCGGGGACCAGCGGAGCAAGGGAAGCCCATAGAGTGCCACACACAAGGACCACTGAGGCTGGAGTGCGCAGGGCCTCGTACGCCGCATCAAGACGCCTAGACTTTCCTCCACACGCAACAAGCAGCCACTAAAGACTTAGGAAGAAGGCAGTGCCTACATATCAGAATTGTGGGTCTATGTGACAGCCGAAGGGCAGAGGGGAAGGGAGAGGGTAGAGGCAGGGAGAGGAGGTGGGCAGATCCTGTTATTCTGGATAAAACTATGACAAAGGCCCAGATCAGGCCAGTGGTGATGGTGAAAGGCAGCCGGGTATTTATGAAACAAAGCGAAAAGTATGGAAATCAGGCAAGAGGAGGGAAAACTGAAGATGACTTTAACCACAATTAATATAAAACTTGTGGAATTACACAGAATTCATATTTATAAACAGATTACAACATCAGAATAATGGAAGGAAACCAACTTTTATTTCACATGTAATTGAGGAAAAAGTACACAAAAGGGGAAAATATAGGCTGTGAATTCACAAAGATGTACCCTTTACCTCTGCCCTACTCATTACAGTTTCCTTTTGAGGCGATGACCCACACCCACCTCATACTGCCATGCTAACAATTCACCCAGGGGAGCGCATATGAACCCGACCCAAACGAGGCAGCAATAATCAGCAGGCGCAAGTTCTAAGTACAGCTGCTTAAACTACCTTGAGATGGCTCCTCCTGTGACCTCTCGAAGAAGGCGGCAGTGATGGGGAACGAACTCCAAGAGTTTATCATACATGAGCTGGAGATCACTCAGACGACTATCAACAATCTGCTCTAGAATCACCTATTAAGTGAATAGCATTTTAAAAAAGCATCTCAAAGAGAGGTATGAATTACACACTACAGGAAAAATAGAGAAAACCTTAAAAGTATGCTTCCTCATGCCCCCTCCTCCCCAGCTAACATGTTTTCTAACAGTAACAGCTATACTCAGAACTAGTTTCAGGATTTGGAAGCACAGCTCTGATCCAGCGGAGACACAGGCTGGGTGACAGAGACTGGCCTGAAGCTGGAAAGCCAAGCACATTTGCCTCCTCCCCTCCCGAGACTGAAAACAAAATAAAATGACAATTTCCCATAACAACAGCCCCTCCCTGTACTGACCTCGGCCTTTTCTTCTACCATAATTTAGATCAGGGGACGGCGTGAGACAGAGAAAGATGGAAATATATATTTTATTTTACTTTATTATTTTATCTTTTGTGTTAAGGTTGAGAGTCAAGAGGTTAATGACAAGCATACGAATTTAAAAAGAAATTAAAATGTGGCCTTGGTTTATTTAATATGCCACTGAAACATCAAATGTTTCTCTCATTTAGCACATTAGGTTCAGTTCAGTGAAAAACAAAGGCATAAGTTAGTAACGATTTTCACTTACCGAGACAGAAATAATGTAGGTAATTTGTCTTTTTCATTCTTAGCAAGTTAGGTAAGAAATATAACAGGATAGGAAGAGAGGAAACTGACAGATCATTTATTTTTAGTAACTCTAATAAAAGCTGAAAGGATTATTGAAGTTAATCCTTACATTTCGTTTTTATCAATGGGATTCCATGTCCCCCATTTATAAATGGGAGGCTTTCATCCCAAAGTCATGGTGAACAGGGCTTTGTACTTACTGGACAGAAAAAGGATCCACACTGACAGAGGACTGAAGACAGTCTGCAAACACTAAGGATGGGCTTGTGACTTTTATCAGTTTGAACCAGATGAAGCTGCCGCTTTTGTGTGTCAGAAAACGTTGAGTAGTGGCAACTTCATATGGTACAGTCTACATTCTGGCTGCTCAAAGGCAGAATATGCTTACTTTCCAAAGTTTAACCGCATCCTTGGGGATGAAGGACACTGGATAGTCAGGTTCTGGACTTAGGGTATTATGCTGCTAATTTGCCTATGAAAGTCCTGCATCAGTGACTATTTCCTCCCTCCCACCTTCCTAGCTAAGAGACTCCTCAGTATTCAAGACTTAGGCCACATCTCTGTGAAGACAACCTTCAGCACAGATTTTCCATGGTCAGGGTTTCAGCAGGCTCCCTCACCAGGAATTTACACTGCAGTTTTGGTATCTGCTTACTTGCTCCATTTTACCCACTAGACTGATAGTTAAAAATTCATTTTAAGAATTTAGTGGCAAATAATTTACATACCATAAAACTGACCTAAAAATGTTTTGATACATTCCGTCTCCCTAGGCAAGACCCTCCTCCCACTAAATTAACATGAGCCCTGGGCTACAGCATCACTAAAAAACACTAAGAAGGTGCCTGACTCCTGCATGCTGGTTGTCACCACCAGGGACCAACCTTTTCTTCCAACTGATGGTACTACAGTAACTGAGAATCTTTACAGAAAGGCCTCTAAACTACCCCTTACACCCAGTAAAGCATCCAAGACAGAGCAGATGCTCTATGAACATCTGCTGAATGAAGGCCTTATTCAACAGTACACAAATCTCATCTACGTATGGTTTCACGAGGACTTGACCAACTGATGCCTCTGCATCCCGTGTCTTGTCAATTGTGGCCTAAGTCTGTAAGCAGTGCCGAATAATATCGACACTGGAAGTCTGAAGACCTTCTAATAGGAGGCCTTCCAGTGACTGTTGTAACATGGCTGTAATACCAGCTATATGCTGCAAGAAAGACAGGTTAAACAGCTCCAGTTGCAATCATTTCTAAAGATCCAAACACACACATAACACATTTCTTATTCCAACAGAAGATATGTAAAATTAAATATTAACATTTTCTGGAGAGAAACAATGAATCTCTCCTCCTCCTCCTCACATCTCTTTGTAAGTTAATCTTTGCTGTATCAAAGGAGGATTTAGATATCACTTCAGAATGAGGTTCTTTTAAGCTACAGAGTAAATCTGACAAACATCATGATTCTAAAGTCCAGTCAAGAGTTTTGGATAAATTAATTCTGACTAAATCATATAGTGTGTCAAGTTACATGAAATTTAGAATTAATTTTACCCTTATAACTCAGAGAATATGCCTGTGTCTTTACACAAAATCTATAATGTGTGACACTTAGGAGGCAGGGGCCTAAAACACAAAAACTGAAAGAGAAAATTCAAAGCTAGTTTCAAAATCCTGCAGGTCAGCAACTGTCAGAACAATACAGGCATCCCTTGGCGATACTGCAGGTGTGGTTCTAGGCCACCACAATAAATTGACTACTAGCACAATAAAGCCAGTTATGGGGGTTTCTTGGATTCTCAGCAGATATAAAGCATATGTTTATACCGTACTACATACAGTATATTGAGTTGGCAAAAGCATTATGTGTAAAACAAACAAGATATAGACCTTAATTACTTTAATTAAAACATGCTTTATTGCTAAAAAATGCAACCATCATGTGAACCTTCAGTAAGCTATCATCATTTTGCCGGGGGAGGTTTGAAACACTGTGAAAACTACCAGAATGAGATACAGAGATAACAGCACTTGAAGTGAGCAAGTGCTGTTAAAAGGGTACTAGCATGGTGATAGACCTGCTTGATGCAGTGCTGCAATAAACCTTCAATTAAAAAAAAGTGCAATATCTGTGAAACACAATAAATCTAAGGGCAATAAAACAAGGTCTGCCTGTACCAGGTAAAATCAAAATTATTTAGCAAATTCCTAAATACTAAAGTGTGAAAAATCTACAACAACAGTTACTGGTCTTATTTTGTCCAAAAGAGGCAAGCCTTTGCTTTGAACAGCATGAAACTGTAACTGATTAAATTCTGTGGCAATTCTCTCCAACATCTGTCCAGTCAAAAGTGGGCTAGTGGAGACAATTAAAAAGAGTTAATTCCTAAAAGTTTTTAATTTCCAAGAATATATCACATGATCAGCAATCCTGATGCTTTCATTGTGCTTTTCCATAGCCCCCTTGTTATAAGGTAGAAGCTATAGCATCCTTTGTGCCATGAGCTTTTACAGCATGTTCTAGGACAGTGGAAAACTAGAAAAGTTAAGCATAAGCCCCTGACACTGCCAGGCCCCGACCACAGGGTCCAGCCGAGAAGCAAGAGCTGGCCCAGGCCAGTGTGGCTGTTTACATCTCCTTCCCCAGCCTCTCTCATTCAGGGCCTTCTTCATCGTTAACTTCCCTTCCCTCTCTCTAGCTCTATCCGGTTATTTACATTGCCCTGGTTTTCCCTCCTCTACAACTCAAAGTTGCTGATCTGAATTTTTAAAAAGTCCTCCAAGGTGATTCTGAGCAAGAAACAGCATAATATCTATTACATTAAAGATGGAATACCACAAAGGAACGGTATTATAGAAAAAGACATTGTGATGCATCTCTATCAAAGGAAGAGTAGGGATGGACAAAAATGGAAAGAAAACAGGAAGGCAGGCATGGTGGATGTCGAGTGAGGATAAGCTGGCAGGAGCTGCCAAGGCGGCTGAGGGCAAGAGACTTGGAACAGTTTGAGACAAACAGCCCCCCTGGATGGGTCAGAACGGATGACCCATCAAATGCGGTCACAAACAGTCGAACATGACTGAGCAACTCAATTGAACTGAGGGCCTACTACATGCTAGGTATGAGCTGACGGTACCTCAGTGTCAGACAACCCTGCCAGAGGAGCTCCCGTTAGCCTTCCACTGTCAATGACACCAGGAGTTGAGTTCCATGGCTCTGGCTGCACCGTGGAATATACAGCACAAATCTGTCCACGGTGCTTCCCATGGTGCTGGTATGAGCTACTCATTTTCTAAGTCACTCACCTACCTGGCTGATTTAAAATTCAGACTAGAAAGATAAGAAGACAGTTGCAGTATGTAACAAAGAAAATGGTCATCTTTTCCTAATTTCACAAGTTTTTTTTTCTTTTTCTTGTTGACAAACGTTAGCTAAATGTGCCTATCCCGTTTCTTTAAAGAGATAATGCTAGGGTAAGATACATAAGTGGCAATACTCTGGGCATTACTCTGGTCTAAATGAATTTAGGAAAGAAGAAAGCTATCTCATATCTTGAAGATCAACAAAATTTTGCCAGTGCTTCTCTAAGGCAATTCCAAAGACTAAAATTCTTCCAATAAAAGCACACTCCTCTGATTCCCTGGGAAGTGATATATTGGAACTGTGGCCCATAACCATAAAGCCTTTATAAGGATGTATTATAAACTTTACCATCTCACACCCTCCATTTTCCACAAGCTACACTCAAAAACACTGAACCATAGACTTGGCTTTTCTTCTTTTTCAGAAATGAATTTTAACTAAAAAATAAAAAATTTAGGCTAGATGCGAAGTATTAATTTATGTAATATTTAGTAAAGAAAATACTTACTTACCTGCTTGATTCTAGTGCAGATGTTTCTTTATAATGTTGAGAATTTAAGATTTTTTCAATTTTCTCAACTGATGGAATAACCTGTATAAGCCACAACACACATATCTGTAAAATAATAATTAAGCAAAACACACAGTTATCACTATATTTCATCTTAATCATTTTATTTCCCCATTCTAAACTCAGGGACACACAAAGCAAAAAGTCAACTTAGAGTATGTAGGGCATTCTATATTTTGAACACTTCTACATAAAACTGAATTCCCAAGAATGCAACTCTTAATTTTAGGTGTCAAGAAGAAGCACATTTTCAATATTCTACTGCAAGTTTATAGTTAAAAAAGGAGAAAACTAGACTTTTTGTTTCCTCATTTCCCACACTTTTATTCCTTTCTTTTCCTATCTTAAATGAACCTCTCTATAGGTACTACATTTATTTTCTTATGACCCTTTTTCGTGTTATAACTGTAGCTTGTGATCATCTTTATCCTATTGACATGTATATGACACAATTATATGCTTAAGCATCAGTTCATTAAAGCCATTATTATACAACCTTATCAAAGAAGTTGAGCATTATAAAAAAACCCATCCTTAAAAGAACAGAAAGATATAAAGCACTCATTAAACAAACAGTTCCCAGAACTATACAGTAGTATAGCACGGGGAATTCTATCCAGTGCTCTGTGGTGACCTGAATGGGAAGGAATCTAAACACGAGGGGACACGTGTGTGTGACGGATCCACTCTGCTGTGCAGCAGAGACTAAAGCGCGGTAAAGCAACTGGACTCCAATAAAAATCACTCTAAAAAAAGACAAAATAAAATATGTGAGTAGTTACTGAGCACCCACTGTGCACCAGACACTGACCCAGGCAGGGAGCACACGAGTGAACAGAACAGGCAAAGAGTCCCTGCTCTCACAAGGCTGACAGCCTTTCCCAGAAAGGCACTACATTCTTGAAATCCCTGGACGAAAGCTGATAACTGTCTCAAATTCTAATCCCATTATATCCAATAATAATGGACATATATATCATATGTATTATATATTACATTACTACAATATATACAATGGATATGTAATATTATATGATAATGTAATATTATATCCATTAAAGTCAGAAAATCAAATCAAAACATGAGACTGCTAAAAATTAAAAGTAGTGCATGCAGAGGTACAGTTAAGAAGTGGAAACAAAAGAAGTAAATGTGGCAGAATGAGAGAGCAACACACTAGTTTTTCCACCTGCAGCAGAACACTGGAAGAGCTGGCCTTAGAAGGCCTACTTGCTCCCGTATCACTAAAATTTGAATATCTTCTTTACAAGGGTGCTGAGAAATTAGTTTTATGCCTGTTAAAATGTAAAATGCTTCACTGATACCAGTTATTCCTGTGTCTTATTCTGAAAAAATTGAGGAATGTTAATTTTGTGGCCATTTGGGTACCTCTAAAATTCTGCTTTATTTCAAATAGTTAACATGACATTATAAGCATAGAAACAGTTTTGGGAGGAAGAAAAAAGTTTCATATGCTGAGAAGCTGAGAAGACATGAGGCTTTGAGCTGGCATGTAGCATAAGAAATCTACATTAAAAATTTTTAATGCTATCATTAATAAAGCACAAGAAGAATATGCAATATCTTTGTCTTTTTCTTCAATTAGTTACTTTACCACACCCTTCTTATCAATAGGACTTTAATCAGCCAAGGAGTGAAAAGACCTGGGCTCCAGCTCTGGCTGAACCCCTCAGGAGCCTGGCTGAATGCTGCTGCCTAAAGAGAAAGGAAGATCCCGCACTCCTCTCTGCAGAGGTACCAAGAGGAGTCTATGACACCGCATCCATGAAAGTGCCGTTAGCTCCAAGGTGCTACCATAAGCCCGTGTTTAACAGTATGACACTCAAGGATACCTTTTTTCCCCTAATGTCCTCTTATTTAGACATTCGTTCACCTACTGCCCGAATTCCTTCACTGACAGATGACCGAAGACTCTGTAAAAGAATAAAGAAAACGTACTGCAGAAATTGTTTGGTGGCATTACAAAACTTATACATTAAATTCCACATAACTTAATTATCTTTGGGCCAGTATTATGTAGATATTGACAAAAATACATAATATCAAATACAACTGCTGTTGAGGGTACTCATGATTCCAGGGCAAAATGACATATAAAGCCAAGATCACAGAGGATTAACGACCAAAAGAATAGTAATATTGGGTTGGCAAAAAAGTTACTTAACTTTTTTACCATTAAGATGGCTCTAGTAGTGCTTGGCTGTCTTTAATTTCATTAGAAATAATTTTGTAAGACTGTATTGTGACAGCTGTCATATCAGTATGCATTAAAAAAAATCAAGACTATTGAATTTTTGTGTAGTCATTTTAATATTAAAGGAGGAAAAAAAGCAACATTTTCTGTGTATTATCCTTTATTATTTCAAGAAAGGTAAGAATACAACTGAAATGCAAAGTAAGATTTGTGCAGTGTATGGAGAAGGTGCTGTGACTGACTGAAGTGTCAAAATGGCTTGCAAAGTTCTGTGCTGGAGACTTCTCACTGGATAGATTTTGCCACGGTTGAAAAGAGCAGTTGAAGTTGATGGCAATCAAACTGAGACCTTAACTGAGAACAATCCCCTCCAATGTTACACCATGCAGGACATGGCCAACATACTCAAAATATCCAAATCGACTGCTGAACACCATTTGCACCAGCTTGGTTATGTGAATCGTTTTGATGTTTGGGTTCCACATAAGTGAAGTGAAAAAAGAACCTTCTTGACCATATTTCCACAGATAATTCTCTACTTAAATGTAACAAAAATGTTTAATTTTTAAAGCAAATTGTGACAGGAGAGAGAAAAGTGGATTGCTGTTTTTGTTCAGTTGCTCAGTTGTCCCCGTGGACTGCAGCATGCCAGGCTTCCCTGTCCTTCACTATCTCCCAGAGTTTGCTCAAACTCATGTCCATTGAGTTGATGATGCCATCCAACCATCTCATCCTCTGTGGGTACTGTGCAATTATGCAGAATGGAAGAGCTCGTGGGGCAAGCAAAATGAAGCACCACAATCATAGGTAAGGCTGCTCTTCATCCACAAGTGATGCTGTGTATACGGTGGGATTGGAAGGGGATTCTCTATAAGTTCCTTCTGAAAAACCAAATGATTAATTCTAACAAGTACTTGCTCCCAATTAAACAAACTGAAGGCAGCACTAGACGAAAAGCATCTGGAATAGTCAAGAGAAAACGCATTATCTTGCATCAGAATAACTCAGGACCACGTTTTTTTGATGACCAGGCAAAAACTGTTACAGCTTGGCTGGGAAGTTCTGATTCATCCACCACAGTCACCAGACATTGCAACTTCAGATTTTCACTTATTTTGGTCTTTACAAAATTCTCTTAAGGGGAAAATCTCAATTCCCTGGAAGACCATAAAAGACATCTGCAACAGTTCTTTGCTCAAAAATATAAAAAGTTTTGGGAAGATGGAATTATGAAGCTGCCTGAAAAAAACGGCAGAAGGTAGTGGAACAAAACTGTGAATACACTGTTCAATAAAGTTCTTGGTGAAAATGAAAACTGTGTCTTTTATTTTTACTTAAAAACCAGTGGAACTTGCTGGCCAACCCAATACATATACAATCACCGTCATAGGTGGTCAGAGTACGGAAAGAACCATCTGAATCAGACACTAGGAAAATCTGGCGCAGGGGATGGAACTCGAGTCTGACTTGGAGAGCCTGTGGAGGCCGACGGTGGAGGAGAGCAGTCACGAGAGGACAGAGGGTGGACAGGTACAACTGACAGGGCGCACTCAGCGTTGGAGGGTGCACCTGGGTACACAGCAGCCTTCATTTTGGAGAGAAGTAGAAATAAAAGGGTGGGGGAAGATTTAGGAGAATTTTAGACTAGATTCTATCAGGAACTAAACAATCCTTAAGCACTGATACTTCATGATGCCATGTTGTTCTAAGGAAATTACGAATCAAGGAGTAAGGAAAAGAATGGCCAGGAAAAGGCAGGTCATAGGTGGAGAAACATGTCCAGAAGCTAATAAATTAAACAAAATATGAAGAGTCAGACCAAAGCAAAGGTAAAAGAAACGATGAGAATAAACTAGACATGGCAACCCACTCCAGTACTCTTGCCTGGAGAATCCCATGGACAGAGGAGCCTGGCAGGCTACAGTCCATGTGGTCGCAAGAGTCAGACACGACTTAGTGACTAAAGCACCACCACCAGACAAATCACAAAAATTTTATAGAAAAGTGAATTAATTCATTCAATAAACATGAAATGTCTACTAACAGTCAGCCAATGAGGATACAATGATGAATTAGATAGAAACAGTCTTATCCCTCAATGATCTTAGAATCTCAGAGAAGCTTCTTGAGTTGAGATTAAAAAGGCAGGTGAGGTCTTGGTTGATGAGGAGAAGGGTGGTGATAAAGACAGCTGCAGAGTAAGGGACGGTAGGTGGTGCTGGCAGCTGGCAGTGTAGGACAAGAGCCTGAAGGCATGAGGGCAGTCGAGGAAGTTCAAGCACAGGTGGGCAGAGTGGAGAGAGTTCAGAGAGAAGAGTGGAAGGTTAAAAAAGGACAGGGTTCGGGAAATGTCATGGCTGTAGGTTGGGAGAAGGAAGAGGAGTCCTGAAAAGGAGGCAGGAAGGCCACACAGAGGCTAGTGTGGAATCCAGCAGCAGACCAAAAACTTCTTTTCTCTTCCATTCCAACAAAAGGCACTTTAATAAGCTTTGTGAAATTCAAGCAAGACACGAACTTTCAAACAGTCTGCTAGTCCAAGGCACAGCTCACAACTTAACCTCTTTTACCAATTTTTTTTTGCCTACCCTCCTTGGGACTTCTCAGCCCTGACATTCCCATTGTCCTGCATTTCCTACAGCTTTATCCAAGCAGAACCTCCTTACTACATTATCTAGTGAGAACCCTGCATGTGCCAGGTACTGTCTCGAGGCAAGGAGCATAAGGCCACATGGTCTGGCATGGTCCAGTGCTGACACACACAGGAAGTGACGGTGCGGTGCTTCACAACGAAGGGAGGATGGAGGGCGAGGTGCCTAGCACAGCCTAGAGGGTGAGGGGAGGACAGGGCGGCAGTTTTCTGTTGGAGGTGATACCAAAACTCCCTCTCCACTGTTCACCTGGATGAAGTCCCTGTTCTCATGGCTTAGAGGCAGACAGTTCCATTCCCAAGGGAGAGATTTTCTCAGAGAAACTAGGTATTACACAACATTTATATTACCCTTCAGTTACATCGGGGGTTAAATGGCTGGTATAAACTGGTCCACGAATCTAACTACCTGTAAAATATTGTCTGGGAAAATACTTGTAAAATGACAAATTTTAAAATATAAGTAAGCCAGTTCTAAGCTGGAGACCACTTATACATGGGTGAGGTGGTATTAACAAATTTAAGTTTTGAAATACCCTTCTCCTCTTCCCCGACATTTCAAAGTGTCTACTCTACTCTTGAGAATTTGCCGTCTTCAAACCAAATATGTTTCTTAGGTTGTAATATCACATGCAAATCATTCACATTTTGCAAGTAATACACTATAATCATGGAACATTAAAAAACACCAACCACAACAACCACAACAGTCTAGCAGATTAATAAAAAAGAATTCTTGGAGAAGGCAAACAAGTGTAATATGCTTTATGGTAGATTGAGGACTGTCATTTGGGGACGTACCAGAACCTCTTCTCCTAACTGTCCCAAAGGCGCAGAAAGCTGATTGAGGGCCTTGTCCATACCGACCTAAAGGCAAAAGCATGTTGGCACAGACACATCAGGGCCAGGGTTAACAGTGAAGCCTGTGCTTAATGATCAAAGCAGTATGAGACTTAGGTTATTCTTTCTGTACAGTTATATGCTGCTAGTAACTACATAACAAAAATGTTATTTGGCCTTAAACATTGCTCCTTGAATGTGAAAAACCTGTTGATATATAAGCACTATAAAAATAAGGAAAGTCATAATAAATAAAAAATTCCTATGCACAATTTGCCTTTGGGATGAAATTTTAAATGACTTAAAAAACTAACAGGAAAAATAGCTATCTCTGTTGTTTATGATATTCAACCAGCTGATATGAAAGTCTGATGAACTACATCTCTTCTAAGCATTATTACAACCCTTCAGAAAAATCCAAATTAAATAGGATGGAAATAAAATTTTCAGGGTCTCTAATCCTACTGGAACATTTATCTTAGTGGTGTATGTCCCAAAAGCAAATATGGCTCATTATTCTCAATGCTTCTTGAAATTCCCACAGAGATGGCTATTTTCCATTCCTCTTTCGACAAACAGACTTAAAAACAAAATATGAACAAGACTTTGGCAAGTATGAAAACTCAAGTGTTTCTAAACAACTTTTCCAAGTAATTGATATGCTTCTTACAAACAATTCCTACATTTTTATAAAATGCATAAAAATAGGCTTCTTAATGATCAATATTGGTCAATGTTTTCTCAACCGATCTCTGGCTAGCACACGTACCTGAAAGTCAATGAAACATTTCCTTAAGAAGAGTTGATATCTGCTCTCGGAAATTAGTCTAAACTGGTGAGATTTCATGGGAATCAATTAGCAACTAACAAAAACAAACACCCTTGGTATTGCTATCCTTTACTTTTCACCACTTCTTAATAAGTCATTCAAAACATAATCAAACTAAACTAAACACAAAACATGTGTATCAAGAAAGTTTAGTTCCTTTATTAATCAAGATTAGCAATCCCTTCAAGTTTCTGGGGAAAAAAATAACTAAAAGGTTTCTAAAAAGACTCAGAGCTGTTAAGAATAAACATGAGTGGGAAAAAAAGTGTGCAGTACATGTGTAAATACACTGACAGGTAGGAACTGTGGATTTCAAGTTTACCAGGTTTGTTGACAGGTTGACAAAGTCTGCGTAGTCCTTGTTGATGAGCTCAACCATGGCTGTTTTAAGCAGCTTATAGTACAGCTCCAGGTCATCTCTAAGTGCTTCCAGCTGGACTTGCTTCGGACAGTCAGATACAAAGTGATCGACATCAAAGTCTTCCTGAAAATAAAACCAGAAAAAAAGAATTATTGCAACAATATCACATTTTACATATACAAATAAAAGGAGAGAGAAGACAGAGAAACGCTATTCTATTCATTCGAAAGGTTAACTGCTGTCAGGATAAAGCACTTTAAAACACACAGGACAGAAAGGTGCTTGCACACTGTCAAGGTGCCAAGAGGGAGGCCCCTGACCAAGAGCATTCTCTCCTGCTGCCTAAGTCCCAAAAGGGATTTCATTTGTTTTTAACTACACACATTCAATAGGCTCTTCTCAGAACAGAAGTAGTTCCTTTTCCCTTAAGTTTTAAAAGTAACAAATATTCACTGTGACAATTTCAACCTATAAATAAAGCCATCCCTCAGCATCCATGGGGGCCTGTTTTCAGGACCCCCAAAGACACCAAAATCTAGGTATGTCCTAGTCTCTAAAATAAAATGGCACAGTATTTACATACACTTTAAATCATCTCTAGATTACATAATACCTAATAAAATGTAAATGTTATATAGATCATTGGAAATACTATGTAAAGAGTTGCCAACTATTTGTCACAGAAAATTCAAATTTTGTCTTTTGAAACTTTCTGGAATTTTTTTCCCAAATATTTTCACCATGAGGATGGATGAGGTAACATCCATCACACAGTTACAAATTTCCTTTTCTTGCTATGATAAGTTTTAAGATTTACTCTCTTAAACTTTCAAATATACAGTACAGTATTATTAACTATAGTCACCATGCTATACATCACATCCCCATGACTTATTTAACTGATTAACTAGAAGTCTGTACCATTTGACCCCTTCGCCCATTTTGTCCATTCCCCACCCCCTGCTCTGGCATCCACCAATCTGTTCTCAGTACCTCTGAGTTAATGTTTGTTTTGTTTTATAGATTTCACATAAAAGTGAGATCGTGATCATCTTTCTCTAACTTATGTAGCATTAATGCCCTCAAGGTCCATCCATGTTGCCACCAATGGCAAGATTTCTTTCTTTTTTGAAAATATTTTTATTTATTATTCTTGGTTGTGCTGCATCTTCAGTGCTGCATGCGGGCTTTCTCTAGTTGTGGCGAGCAGGGGCTACTCTGTGTTTGGGTTTGCAGACTTCTCATTGTGCTGGTTTCTCTTGTTGTGGGCAACGGACTCTAGAGCACAGGCACAGCAGCTGTGGCCCAGAGGCTTATCTGTTCTGTGGCATGTTGAATCTGCCTGGACCAGGAATCAAATCTGTGTCCTCTGAATTGGCAAGCAGATCCTTAGCCACTGTACTGGTGTAGAAATCAGTACTCGAGAAACGAAGCACCACACTCGGAGAGTTGGAGAACTCACGTTTACTACGCCAGCGGGCCCAGAGCAGTTAACACTCTAAGCTCTGAGCCCCAAACAGAGGGGTTACAGAGTGTTCATAGACAGACTATAGTGGGCAACACTAGCTGCTAATAGGCTGGTTTACACAAAGCAGTTTCGTGTGCACGGGAACAGCAGTTAAGATGGGGAGGGGAATGCCTAACCTTTACATGGAGAGGCATGATTAAGCAGGTTTACAGGGGCTGGGGAATTGCAAAGAGCAGGACAAGGGTGGTGAGATAAGCTCCAGTTCCTCGTATCTTAAATCCCCACTTTCTGAGACTACGTGACCTACCCGATCCAGACTTTGCAAGGAGCAAGCTGAGTTACACAGGCAGAACGAGCAGGAGGTTATGCCAAATTTTAACTTTTCCTTTTCAGTACCACCAGGGGAGTCCAGATTTAGTTCATTTTCATGGCTGAATAATATTCCTCTGTGTGTGTGTGGTGTGTGTATATCATGGTTTCTTTATCTATTCATCTATCAATGGATACTAAGCCTGCTTCCATGTCTTGACTATTGCAAATAATACTGCAGTGAACACTGGGGACCTACAGGTGTAAGCCTCACTGGCCACCAAAGCCAGGTGACCTAGAGTTGTCTCTGGGCAGCAACTGCAAACATCGGGGCACCAGACAAGTACCCAAGTTCCTTTCTAGGAGATACTGTCCGCTGGCATGAGGCAGAGAGGGCAAAGATGGCTCCTGCCAGCCTCCAAGCCCCCAGAGAATGTTAAATGAGAGGCCGGCCCCTCAGGCTGATGCTTTAAGATGAACAAGCCTCTTTCACAGAAAGTCAGGGCCCTTTTCAGCCTCTGTCCCTGTGTCAGGCCCCAGGAGGATGACCAAGTTCATGCTGCCCTTCAAAAGCTGTTTCTCACATCATGAGCCTGGTGGGTCTTGCAGATGCCAGTTCCACTGACTTTCAAAGGTAGATGTTTGGGGGCTCATCTCCCAGGTGCAAGTCTTTAAAGGAGGGGTGCCAAGTTTAGGGTTCAGACCCTTCACTTCTCAGGGTGCAGCTGGGGATGGTAGCTTCCTTCCAATTGTAGGCCACCATGCTGGGAGTGGGCTGGATGGTGAGACCATGTCTCAGCCTCTCCTATCCACCTTGATGTGGGTTGTTGGCCAGATGTGCAGGAGCTGCTCAGAGGAGGAAACTATTCCATGAGTACCTACTGATTTCATGTGTCCATGGGAGGAGGTAAGTGTTGTAGGATCTTCCTTGAATGAAACCCTTGACCTTTTTCTATGTTCACATACACATGCACAAACACATACATATACACAGAATCTTAATAAACCTTTTCTAAGCTATTTTCCTCCTTTTACATATAGCTTCAATGTCTTTTCATAATACATATTAATCAGTATTGACATTTTATATGGATGTTGAGTATTCAACTGAACAGATGTTCAAAATCTTTCAAAACCAATTTCCAAGCATTGTTCACAGAATCATTATGCCCTGTCTCCCTTTATAACATGCTGATGCCCCTGGTAGGCACACAGGCATACAGACAGCAAACCACTGTCTACTTATGACTTCAGTACTAACTGAGCTATTTAGTTATCAAGTATCAGGTACAATGATTCCCAAACTTGTTAAGGCCACTTATACTTGTCACCAAAATTACATAATTTTATTAAACATTGTATAAACCAACAAAATATAAGTACACAATGATAACTGTTTTCATGAAAACTAAGGCAGATGCTTTGCAAAGACCTGATACTGAGAAACCGATAAGACAGATTTTGCTGAATTATATTAAATGTATGAGATGACCATGAACCAGGTAGTGCTGTGGGAAGGAGGATCATACAAATCTTGAAGGATTCTATACCAGATTCTCTGCAAATGCCTTGGGGTTCTCATTCAACTTAAAGAACAACAACAACAACAACAACAACAAAATCGAATTCACAGACAGATTTTCAGAGAAAAGAGTTTAGAGCCACATCAATGTAGAACAAATGTACACATATGTTAAGGACAACATGCACCATTCCATAAGAGTATTATAAAAACTGACTTTCTTAATTAATCATCCAAACACCTGCTATAATAGTGTCAGATAAGAGATTTCTTACCAAACTATAATTTCACAGCCACCTAGTGAAAAACCATGTTTCTTTTACTTCTTGAGACTACCTAAGATAACACCTTAGACTCACAGTTACACAACAATCACAGAAAGAATGTGGGGGCAGGACTCAGCCTGACATCGTGGCCTTGGTACTGACCAGCCATATGACTACGCAGAGCACTCGCCTTGTTACTTTGAAAGTATGAACTTCAAGCAGATGAAGTTCAGAGCTGAACTTCATGATGGCATTCTAAATCATATAACTTGAGCTCTAACAAATGCTATTAGGCAATATTAGTGCTCAGTTTGCCATTTATATATTTGTTCTTGGATAAACAAATGTTGCCCCACACAAGAGAAGATGACTGAGAACACCTGTGAATATCAGAGCTTTTGCTCTGACAGCAAACGACTTCAGACTCACAGTGGCATGTAATAACTGCCACATTTCATTTCCCAGAGAGTTTCACTTTACACTGTAGATTTACTAAACATCCAGCAGTTGATATTATTATCTAGAAAATATCCACATGGAAGAGAATAAATTTAGATACCAACCTCACACTATACACAGAAATTTAACTCAAGATAGATTTAAAGACAAATAGAAGAGCTAAAACAAACAAACTCTAAGAAGAAAACAGGTGAAAATCTGTGTGCCCTTGAATTAGGCAGTCATTGACACAAAAAGCATCAAGATAACAGATAGACTGAACTCAATCAAAATTAAAACTTGTGTGTTAAAACACATTATTTACAAAGTGAGAAGACAACCCAGTGAATGGGAGAAAATATTTGCAAATCATGTATCTGACAAGGGTCTAGCATCCAGAGTATAAAAACTCTTACAACTCAACAGTTAAAAGACAAATAAACCAAGTAAAAAATTAGCAAAGGATCTGAATAGACATTTCTCCAAAGAAGATATACAAATAGCCAATCAGCATATAAGAAAGTAAAAACAACTCAAGAGTTTGGCTAGAATGTGGAAGAGAATGATATGAAAATGACTAGAGGCAGGAGGGTCAAGAGGAAGAGACCAAAGCAGGAGCATGTTTGAAAGCCACTGGGGATGAGGTCAGAGGAGAGAGGAATCAGAGGGTGGAAGAGTACCAGGGGGTCTGGGCTCCAAGCACAGGGAGGAGTGGGGTAGGAAGGACCAACCTCAGGAAGGAAAACCCCTTTTCCAAACAGGCGAGGTGGAGAAAGGGGATGGGTACATATACAAGAATGGAGCTGTCATCAGTCAAGATGAAGAAGTTCCCATCTGATGGCACTATTTTTTCTATAAAATAGAAGTCATATGCTGAGATAGAAGGACAGATTTCAACAGCACACCTAGGTGAACTGGTCTAAGTTATCTTTGTTAGTAGCCTCTTCTCTCCCATACTACTAGTATCTCATGTCCTATTTCATGTATTAGTTGACCATCAACCCTCGCTAAGGACTTTTGTATTTTTTAAGCTGACAAAACTAATGATATGATGTCATCACCACCTCTACTACCAAGTGACAGAGGTCCCCAAGTGATGATACCTCTCCTGCCATCTGCCACTCTTGTCTTCTGATCATCTACATCCTTCACAAATCTGTCCTCTGCTCTGTATTTCTCATTAGATCTTACAAGGACCACTGAAGCATTTTTTCTCTATGTTCAGAAAGGTAGTTGGTTGTTTCTTAAGCATTTATTAAATAACTTCCTAAAAGTATGAAATACCACTACGACATTGAGTTAGGACTGAAATACACGTGCAAGAATGGCCCAAATCAAAATATTAGCTCATCTAATATTAGCTCATCAGTTCAAATGCAACATAATTTCCCCTTGAAACAGAACCCTATGTTAACTTGAAGTAACCAGTGGCCCAGCATCCTCTAACACGGGTCCAATGCAACAGACATGACTACATCATTTCCTGCTTTCCACCTGACTGTAACTCATCAAGCGCAAACCCCTCAGTGCAGTACATGAGAGCAACTTGCAGTCCCATCCAGCTGTCTACTTTTCCAGTCTCAATTCTGGTCATCCTCCCAGCCTCTCTGGACTAAGTCCAGTTTCTCAGCACACACTGTGGTCTTTCTGTAACCATACTCAAAAGCCTAAATCTTATCTACCTTGTACTATCCAGTCTAGACTGCTGGTGGACACAAAGCAGGTGATCAGTGAAGTGAAGTGATAGACACTCAAGTCATGTCCAACTCTCTGCAACCCCATGGACTGTAGCCCACCAGGCGTCTCAGTCCATGGGATTCTGCAAGCAAGAATACTGGAGTGGGTTGCCATTTCCTCCTCCAAGGTGATCAATGAGTGCCTGTTTATTAAATGAATGATTGCCACCATCGTCCTAATAGGGCCTCATCATGTGTGTGACACAGTTTCCTTTGACTGGAAACAAATTTGCCAATGACTGGATTTTTTGAGTAACCCTCACTCTCCTAATGTAAATCGGACATTCTCTAACTTTCTCACAGGCACAAATTACAATATGCGTCAAATCAGACAGACTTAAGAAATATAACCCCAAAGGTAAACTCTCTACCTATCATTTCTGCCATGTGACCAAAACTTTTAACATGTCTCTCTGAAGGAAACATAAATTGCAAGTAACCTTTATCTCCAAGTCTCAGAAAAGCAACATTTAACACAGGGTGGCTGTCCTATGTAGTTTGCTTTTACGTGTGAAGTGGTCACATTTATTAGCACTACAAATTACAGAGCACATTCAGAGGCTTAGGAGGCATGAAAGAATATGAAACTGCTGCCATTTCAGCCACCTCGCCAGTTTGCTCTCCCCTTCATCAAGTTCTACTTTAGAACTTATTTTGAGGTTTCTACTTTCTGAAGCCTCTCTTCCCAAAGGCTTTCTATCAGTTCAGAGCAAGAAAAATGGTGGGGCTAGCAAGTCAGAAAGAATGCTGGTGTTGAGCCTGAAGGAAGCCTTGAAGAAGGCAAAGTTGGTCAAGCTAAGCTCTCTGTATTCTGAGATTCTTGAACAGAACAAAGCCCCTCATCTCTGCTTGTGCCTTGGCTGCCTTCAGCACACCTCGCCTCATCACACTTTCTTTCTACCCTTGCTCCAGGACAGTTCTCAGCCAGTGGATGGAACAAAGCGTTTCTGGATCGGCAAGCTCATGTGGTACTCCCTTTCAAATGACGCCCTTCATCACAGAGGTTTAGCAGAAACATCACTGTACAAGGACAAGAGTGCATTATTCCTGGGTCTAGATGGCCTGCATGATAAAAATGACACGGCCACACTGGAGATGATCCAGATGTAAATGCTTTTTTCTTAAACTGCATCACTTAACTTTTTTACCACAGCTGGCATGCACTGCTGTGCCAGTCCCGGGCGTGCTGCAGAGCAGCTCGTCTGTGTGCACGCGTGGACCCACTCTGCCCGGGGCTCCTCTCCCACGTGGGTCACTGAAGTGCTAGCAGAGCTCCCTGTGCTGCACAGTGAACCTCTGCTGATCTGCTTTACATGTGGTAGTGTGTCTATGTTAATCCCAGTCTCCTAACTTATCACCTCTCCCCATGCTTCCCCTTCGGTAACCATACAGGTCCGGCTAGTCAAGGCTATGGTTTCTCCAGTAGTCATGTACAGATGTGAGAGTTGGACCATAAGTAAAGCTGAGCACCGAAGAATTGATGCCTTTGAACTGTGGTGTTGGAGAAGACTCTAGAGAGTCCCTTGAACTGCAAGGAGATCCAACCAGTCCATCCTAAAGGAGACTGGTCCTGAATATTCACTGGAAGGACTGATGCTGAAACTGAAACTCCAATACTTTGACCACCTGATGCAAAGAACTAACTCATTGGAAAATGCCCTGATGCTGGGAAAGATTGGAGGCGGGTAGAGAAGGGGAAGACAAAGGATGAGATGGTTGGATGGCATCATCAACTCAATGGACATGAGTTTGAGTAAACTCTGGGAGTTGGCGATGGGACAGGGAGGCCTGGCGTGTTGCAGTCCATGGGGTTGCAAAGAGTCAGACATGGCTAAGCAACTGAACCATACATTTAATTTTGAGATCTGTGAGTCTGTTTTGTAAATAAGTTCATCTGTTATGACTTTCCAGGCTTCCCAGGTGGCTCTGTGGTAAACAACCTACCCGCCAATGCAAAGAAACATGGGAGATGTGAGCTTCACCCATGGGTTAAGAATATCCCTTGGATAAGGAAACGGCAAACTACTCCAGGATTCTTTCCTGGAGAAGCCCATGGCCAGAGGAGCCTGGCAGGCTACAGTCCATGAGGTTTCAAAGAGTTGCTTAAGACTGAGCATACATGCATTGCACGTATCATTTTTATTAGAGTCCACATGTAAATGATATATTTGTCTTTCTCTGTCTGACTTACTTCACTTAGTGTGATAATCTCCAGGTCCATTCATGTAGCTGCAAATGGCATTATTTTGCTCTTTTTGATGAACAATATGGAAGTTCCTTTAAAAACTAAATATAAGGAGGGATGTAGGAGGGGGGATCAGGATGGGGAATAATACATGTAAATCCATGGCTGATTCATGTCAGTGTATGGCAAAAACCACTACAATATTGTAAAGTAATTAGCCTCCAACTAATAAAAAAAAATGGAAAACAACAACAACAACAAAAAACGAAATATAGAACTACCATATCATTCAGCAACCCCACTCCTGGGCATGTATCTGAAGAAAATCATCATTTGAAAAGATACACACACCCTAGTATTCATTGCAGCACTATTTGCAATGGCCAAGACATGGAAACAATCTAAAAGTTCACAGGAATGGATAAAGAAGATGTGGTGTTGTTCAGTCCCCAAGCCACATCTGACTCTTTGCGACCCCATGGACTGCAGCACACCCGGCTTCCCCGGCCCTCACCATCTCCCCAAGTTTGCCCAAGCTCAAGTCCATGTAGTACACCCTACTCAGCTATAAAAAAGAACAGATGTAAATATTGTTTAAAACCAGAGACTGTGAACTGAATGCAAGCATCAAAAGGATAAACTAATGAAGCTAAAAAGCAAAAAATATACTAAGACTTTAAGTTATCAAAAAAACAAACAAAAAAAGTAAGCCTTAAATTCAGTTGCTCAAAAATTTAAGTGTCTATTGAGTCAAAACATTTAACTTTTTAACACTGAAAGCAGCCACTAAGTGTATCAAAAACCCCAAACCTTATAAATAAAGCATAACTGTATTTCTTTATGGTGTATGTACAGTTCCAGAGCATCACCCCCAAAAGAATATGCAAAGTTGCTCCCAGCTCTGATTCAAATCTTGGACACTTTCAAGGCTGTGCCGGATAAACCTTTAATATCCATCATATTTCAACTCTTCATGCATGCTGACGGCCTACATTTACCTTCAGACCAACCTCAAGTTCACCTTACAAAAAGTAGACTAACTTTAGAGAAGCAAAATGGTTTGCTTTGTTGTACTGCAACAAAATCAGTAATAAGATTCTAATCTTTTAAATATCCCATTCAGAAACTTCAGACGAACGTTAAGGAAAAACTTTCGATTGAGTGCCTTTTCCACCCACCTAATCCCTAGGTAGAGACGTGGGTCCAGAGATTTGGTCAATACATTCATACTGAGCTTCTAGGTTTAAGGCGGCGATCGACAAACTTCTGTCTACCCAGGATCTGGCAATTCCGACTGCACTGCATGGGAACGGGCTCGGGTAATAACCGGAGCTTTTACACCTAGCTCAAAACCACTTGCCCACAACTTCAGGCCTTTTCCTCACTATGCACCATTTCACAGAAGTGCCTTCTCACAGCAGGCTTCCCCAGCCCCACCTGAGGCCAAAAGACTCACTGCGAAGGCAGCGAGGTCCCGCCGGGGGCTGATCCCGGGCGTGCGCGGCCCAGCAGCTGGAGGAGGCCTCGGAGGGAAAGGGAGACAGGCCACCCGTCTCGGCTCGGGGAGCGCAGCCCCCCGGGCGCACCTTCATGAACTCGTCCTTGTCAAAGCACAGCGTGTCCGGCCCCTTGGGCAGGTTCATCCTACTTTTCTCCATCCCGTCGGACGCCGCCTCTCAGCGCCAACCGCAGGCGAGGGGAAGAAGGAAGACCCTGTGCGTACCGACCTGGCAGCCGCAGCGAGAGCCAATTGCCCTGGCAGAGAGCGCCACTTCGGCCAACATGGCAGCGGCCGCAATGCGGCCAATCAGCGAGGGCTCCATGGGCCGGGCTCCGCGGGCCGGCCTCCGCCGCACGGCCTCCGCCCGCCGCCGCCAAGAGGGGCGTGGGGAATCGCCGCTGCCACCACGCTGTAGGTCATGCTGCCTCCGTGCGGTGGAGGGCGGCACTGCAGCTCAGGCAAGCTGGGTTGAGCAGTCTGGCTCCCAGTGAGGTAGGTCTGAGAATGAAGAGCACTGGCTGGAGGAGTCTGGGGTTTCCTCTCCAGCCACCGTTTCCACTGGGAAAAATCTACCTGCAGCATTATTCCAGGATCTCCTCCCTGATCTTGCTCCAGGGTCTGGCTCAGATCCAGGTGGGAGGTCGGAATAACCTTGGGTCTTCACTCTTCTTAAGGGAGCACCTTTGAGTAACTCTGGTCTTCACTCTTCTTAAAGAGCACCTCATCACCTAGCTAGTCAGAACATAGCACACAAATACATGTGCATACATATTTATTTGTAATCTCCTTAGAAACCATTCACAACCTAGAAGTTGAGAGTTATGCTTTATTTGGTGAGAATTTTTAGGACTTCAAGTCGGGGAGACAGCAGCTCAAGTGACCCTGAGAGAACTGCTCAGAGGAGGCAGGGAGTTGGGGGACAGGTTACATAGAAGTTTTGCAACAAAGTGTAGGTAGTCTGAATGTCAAAAATGTTTTGTAACTGAAAGAAAACCAGATATCCCAAGTTGAGAAATCTAGTGCTTTTCTATGTAAAGAAAGATGCGAGAGACTAGGCTTACTGAAATTATTCCTTTGATATGCCCCTCAACTATCTGGGGCTAGTAGTCTGTTTTCACATCCTGAGCTTCCTCAGGACTCACCATAGGGAATGGCTGCAGTTTGATGGCTACTAGATGACAGGCACTATTTCCATCCTGAATACCCTCAGGGCTCACTAGCTCACATTCCATGGTGGCTGCAATTGCTGACAACTGTGATATCCTTTGTTTATTGATATGGCAGAAACTATTCCATATCTCCTTCCTGAGTGATCAGTTCAAAGAAAAGAAAGCCTTCCTTAGTGATCAATGCAAAGAAATAGAGGAAAACAATACAATGGGAAAGACTAGAGATCTCTTGAAGAAAATTAAAGATACCAAGGGAACATTTCATGCAACGATGGGCACAACAAAGGACAGATATAGTATGGACCTAACAGATGCAGAAGATATTAAGAAGAGATGGCAAGAATACACAGAACTATACAAAAAAGATCTTCATGACCCAGATAATCACGATGGTGTGATCACTCCCCTAGAACCAGACATCCTGGAATGCAAAGTCAAGTGGACCTTAGGAAGCATCATTACAAACAAAGCTAGTGGAGGTGATGGGATTCCAGTTGAGCTATTTCAAATCCTGAAAGATGATGCTGTGAAAGTGCTGCACTCAATATGCCAGCACATTTGGAAAACTCAGCAATGGCCACAGGACTGGAAAAGGTCAGTTTTCATTCCAATCCCTAAGAAAGGCAATGGCAAAGAATGCTCAGACTACCACACAATTGCACTCATCTCACATGCTAGTAAAGTAATGCTCAAAATTCTCCAAGTCAGGCTTCAGCAATGCATGAACCGTGAACTTCCAGATGTTCAAGCTGGTGTTAGAAAAGGCAGAGGAACCAGAGATCAAATTGCCAACATCCTCTGGATCATCAAAAAAGCAAGAGAGTTCTAGAAAAACATCTATTTCTGCATATTGACTATGCCAAAGCCTTTGACTCTGTGGATCACAATAAACTGTGGAAAATTTTGAAAGAGATGGGAATACCAGACCACCCGACCTGCCTTTTAAGAAATCTGTATGCAGGTCAGGAAGCAACAGTTAGAACTGTGCATGGAACAACAGACTGGTTCCAAATCGGCAAAGGAGTATGTCAAAGCTGTATATTGTCACCCAGCTTATTTAACTAATATGCAGAGTACATCATGAGAAACGCTAGGCTAGAAGAAGCACAAGCTGAAATCAAGATTGCTGGGAGAAATATCAATAACCTCAGATATGCAGATGACACCACCCTTATGGCAGAAAGTGAAGAATTAAAGAGCCTCTTGATGAAAGTGAAAGAGGAGAGTGAAAAACTTGGCTTAAAACTCAACAATCAGAAAACTAACATCATGGCATCTGGTCCCATGACTTCATGGCAAATAGATGGGGAAGCAATGGAAACAGTGGCAGACTTTACTTTGGGGGGCTCCAAAATCACTACATATGGTGATTGCAGCCACGAAATTAAAAGACGCTTGCTCCTTGGAAGAAAAGTTATGACCAACTAAGACAGCATATTAAAAAGCAGAGACATTACTTTGCCAACGAAGGTCCATCTAGTCAAAGCTATGGTTTTTCTAGTAGTCAGGTATAGATGTGAGAATTAGACTATGAAAAAAGTTGAGAGCCAAAGAATTTATGCTTCTGAACTGTGGTGTTGGAGAAGACTCTTGAGAGTCCCTTGGACAGCACGATCAAACCAATCCATCCTAAAGGAAATCAGTCCTGATTATTCATTGGAAGGACTGATGCTGAAACTGAAACTCCAATACTTTGGCCACCTGATGCAAAGAACTGACTCATGGGAAAAGACCCTGATGCTGGAAAAGATTGAAGGCAGGAGGAGAAGGGGATGACAGAGGATGAGATGGTTGGATGGCATAACCCACTCTATGGGCATGAGTTTGAATAAACTCTAGGAGTTGGTGATGGACAGGGAGGCCTGGCGTGCTGCAGTCCATGGGGTTGCAAAGAGTCAGGCACGACTGAGTGACTGAACTGAGCTGATTCCATTTTTCACTAGGAATAGCAAAGTTTTGTGTTTGAGGCCAGTATCCATGTGATTGGGCTTCCCTGGTGGCTCAGTAATAAAGAGTCCACCTGCTAATGAAGTAGAGGTAGATTTGATCCTTGGGTTGGAAAGATTCCCCTGGAGAAGGAAATGGCAACCCACTCCAGTATTCTCACCTGGGAAATCACATGAACAGAGGAGCCTGGTGGGCTAGAGTCCATGGGATTGCAAAAGAGTTGGACACGACTTAGCGACTAAACAACAACAGCAAATCAATGTGATCATATACCCAACCCCATTTTCTCAGAGTTTCTCCCTCCTCTTGCCCCCATACATACCTATTTTATTTGGACATTTTTCTTTCTTTTTCTCTTCTTCAGTTTCCCAAGGTCCCTGCCTCTGGCTCTGAATACCAGGATCAAATGATGAGGATTCACTTTTCTTTTTCTCTCCTTGAGACTGATAACTCAAACTACAAACCTCTCTTGACACTCTTCACCCTGAAACTCTTCTTCCTGCAGACTTTGCCTTTATACACCAGGTGTAGGCTGCTCCTCCCAAGGCTGTTTTCACCTTGGAGATAACATTAACCCTTAACAGTCCTTAAGAAAGAGTGGGACGGAGGAAGATAACACCTCAAAATGAGATTCTTGCATTCAAGTTAGTGCAAACAGCACATTGGTCACATTTTTAAAACATGGATATAGGTCTGGGCCAGACTTGCCTTTGAGTGTTTGAGTGTCTCCTGCGGATGCAAGTGGCCTGCTGTGGGGACAGGGGCTGTGGCTTCAGCAGACTGTGGAAGCACAATGTGTGAGCCCCATCATAGAGCCACCGAGTAGACAACCCAAAAACTGAAGATCAATTATACCAAAGAACTTCTCACACTGTTATGAAAGTTCTAAGGCCCACAACAGATTTCCCAATGTGGGGATCCAGCAAAGGGACTGAGAACCCTCAGGGAATTTGACCTTGAAGGCCAGTGGGACTTGATTACAGAACTTCCATGGAACTGGTGAAAGAGACTCTTAGAGGGCACAAACAAAACCTTGTGCACACTAGGAACCAGGAGAAAGGAGCAGTGACCCTCACAGGAGACTGAGGCAGATTGCCTGTGAGTGTCCAAGAGTCCCCAGGGGAGGCATGGGTCAACATGGCCATTGTGGGGTCAGGGACACTGAATACAACAGTCCTAGCATAAACCATTTGGAAGGAGGTTGCAATTACCACTACCATAGCTCAGTCTCACTGGATACAACAGTCCTGGCATAAACCATTTGGAAGGAGGTTGCCATTACCCCTACCATAGCTTGGTCTCAAGCCAACTACAGGGAAGGAACACAGCTGTACCCATCATTAGAAAATTAGATTACAGATTTACTAAGCATGTCAGAGCAAGACCCAGATTCCCTCACAGCCAAGCTCTCCAATCAGGAAGCTTCCACAAGTCTCTTATCCTCATCCATCAGAGGGCAGACAGAATGAAAACCAAAATTACAGAAAATTAACCAAACTGATCACTTGGATCACAACCCTATCTAACTCAGTTAGACTATGAGCATGCCATGTAGGGCCACGTATGATGGACGGGTCATGGTGGAGAGTTCTGACAAAACGTGGTTTACTGTAGAAGGGAATGGCAAACCACTTCAGTATTCTTGCCTTAAGAATCCCATAAACATTAAAAAAAAAAAAAGGCAAAAAGATATGACCCTGAAAGATGAACTCCCCAGGTCGGTAAGTGCCCAATATGCTACTGGAGAAGGGTGAAAAAATAGCTCCAAAAAGAATGAAGAGGCTGAGCCAAAGCGAAAACAATGCCCAATTGTGGATGTGACTGGTGATGGAAGTAAATTCTGATACTGAAAAGAATAATATTGCATAGAAAACTGGAATGTTAGGTCCGTGAATCAAGGTAAATTGGAAGTGGTCAAGCAGGAGATGGCAAGAGTGAACATCAACAATTTAAGAATCAATGAACTAAAATGGACTGGAACAGGCAAATTTAATTCAGAGGACCATTATATCTACTACTATGGGCAAGAATCCCTTAGAAGAAATGGAGTGGCCCTCATAGTCAACAAAAGAGTGCAAAGTGCCGTACTTGGGTGCAATCTCAGAAACAACAAAGTGATTTCTGGTCATTTCCAAGGCAAACCATTCACTATCACAGTAATCCAAGTATATGCCCAAACACTAATGCTGAAGAAGCTGAACTGAATGGTTAGCTTCAGAACTAACAACAACAAAAAAGGTGTCCTTTTCATCATTGGGGACTGGAATGCAAAAGTAAGAAGTAAGAGATACCTAGAGTAACAGGCCAGTCTGGGCCTTGGAGTATA
The DNA here is from genome assembly GCF_033118175.1 of Dama dama. Lineage (NCBI taxonomy): Eukaryota > Metazoa > Chordata > Mammalia > Artiodactyla > Cervidae > Dama > Dama dama. Next base: position 2,754,613 of record NC_083707.1, on the reverse strand, counting down.
AAATGAAGCAGGGCAAAGGCTAACAGAGTTAGCCTTTTCCATGAGCATGCACTGGTCATAGTAAACATCCTCTTCCCACAACACAAGAGATGACTCTACACATGAACATCACCAGATGGTCAATACTGAAATCAGATTGATTATAATTTTTGCAGCCAACGATGAAGAAGCTCCATACAGTCAGCAAAAACAAAACCTGGAGCTGACTGTGGCCCAGATCATGAACTCCTTATTGCAAAATTCAGATTTAAATTGAAGAAAGTAGGGAAAACAACTAGACCATTCAGGTATGACCTAAATCAAATCCCTTACAATTATACAATGAAAAGTGAAAGTGAATGCTGCTCAGTCATGTCCAACACTTTGCAACCCTCTGGACTATACAGTCCATGGAATTCTCCAGGCCAGAATATTGCAGTGGGTAGCTTTTCCCCTCTCCAGGGAGAATTATACAGTGTAAGTGACAAATAGATTCAAGGAATTAGACCTGATAGACAGAGTGCCTGAGAAAGTATGGACAGAGATTTGTAACATGGTACAGGAGACAGGGAGCAAGACCGTCCCCAAGAGGAAGAAATGCAGAAAGGAAAAATGGCTGTCTGAGGAGGCCTTACAAATAGCTGAGAAAAGAAGAGAAGTGAAAGGCAAAGGAAAAAAGGAAAGCTATGCCCATCTGAATGCAGAGTTCCAAAGAATAGCAAGGAGAGAGAAGAAAGCCTTCCTCAGGAAAGGAATTGGAATCACTGGAATCTTTTCCAGTGAAAAGGAACAGAGGAAAACAACACAATGGGAAAGACTAGAGATCTCTTGAAGAAAATTAGAGATACCAAGGGAATATTTCATGCAAAAATGGGCACAATAAAGAACAGAAACAGTATAGACCTAACAGAAGCAGAAGATATTAAGAAGAAGTGGCAAGAATACACAGAAGAACTATACAAAAAAGATCTTAATGACCCAGATAAACATAATGGTGTGATCACTTGCCTAGAGCCAGACATCCTGGAGTGTGAATCAACTGGTTTTATGAAACATCACTGCAAACAAAGCTAGTGGAGGTGATGGAATTCCAGCTGATCTATTTCAAATCCTCAAAGATGATGCTGTGAAAGTGCTGCACTCAATATTCCAGAAAATTTGGAAAACTCAGCAGTGGCCACATAGGACTGGGAAAGGTCACTTTTCATTCTAATCCCAAAGAAAGGCAATGCTAAAGAATGTTCAAACTACCACGCAATTGCCCTTATCGCACACTAACAAATAATGCTCAAAATTCTCCAAGCCAAGCTTCAACAGTACATGCACCAAGAATTTCCAGATGTTCAAGCTGATTTAGAAAAGGCAGAGGGACCAGAGATCAAATTGCCAACATCTGCTGGACCATAGGAAAAGCAAGAGAATTCCAGAACAACATCTATGTCTGCTTCACTGACTACACTAAAGCCTTTGTGTGGATCACAACCAACTGAAAAATTCTTCACAAAATGAGAATACCAGACCACCTGATCTGCCTCCTGAGAAATCTGTATGCAGGTCAAGAAGAAACAGTTAGAACTGGACATGGAACAATGGACTGGTTCCAAGTTGGGAAAGGAGTATGTCAAGGCTGTATCTTGTCACCTTGCTTATTTAACTTATATGCAGAATACATCATGTGAAATGCTGGGCTGGATGAAGCACAAGCTGGAATTAAGATTGCCAGGAGAAATATCAATAACCTCAGATATGCAGATGATACCACCCTTATGGCAGAAAGTGAAGAAGAACTAAAGAGCCTCTTGATGAAAGTGAAAGAGGAGAGTGACAATGTTGGCTTAAAACTCAACATTCAAAAAACCAAGATCATGGCATCTGGTCCCATCACTTCATAGCAAATAGATGGGGAAACAATGGAAACAATGACAGGCTTTATTACTTTTGGCTCCAAAATCACTGCAAATGATGACTGCAGTCATGAAATGTAAAGATGCTTGCTCCTTGGAAGAACAGCTTTACCAACATAGACAGCATACTAAAAAATAGAGACATTACTTTACCAACAAAGACTGACATAGTCAAAGCTATGATTTTTCCAGTAGTCATGTATGGATGTGAGAGTTGGCCTGTAAAGAAGGCTGAGTGCTGAAGAATTGATACTTTTGAACTGTGGTGTTGGAGAAGACTCTTGAGAGTCCCTTAGACTGCAAGGAGATCAAACCAGTCCATCCTAAAGGAAAGCATCCTGAATATTCACTGGAAGGACTGATGCTGAAGCTGAAACTCCAATCCTTTGGCCACCTGATGCAAAGAACTGATTCAATTGAAAAGACACTGATGTTGGGAAAGATTGAAGGCAGGAGGAGAAGTTGACCTCAGAATATAAGATGGTTGGATGGCATCACTGACTCGATGGACTTGAATTGGAGCAAGCTCTGGTAGTTGGTGATTGATGGGGAAGCCTGGCTTGCTGCAATAGGTGTTGTCACAAAGAGTCAGACACAACTGAGCGACTGAAGTGAACCGATAGAATCCAAACCAGTGTGCTCACTAGCATTGGACCTGGCAAGTTTTGTCAAAGGGAATATCCCTGCTAATGTCTAGGGAAGCTAACGGATAGGATGAGAGCTGGAATCTATCTGGAAAATCAAATAAATTGCAACTATGAAATGTACACGCTCTTTGGAAATCCTTATTGTTTGTTTTTGGTTCATTCACTCATAGTGAAAAGTTTCAAACATACACACAACTCTGGAGAGCACAGAGAACCCCACCCTCCTCTATGTAGCCCTCGCCTTGCTGCAGCAATCATCTGTCCTCTCCTACCACTGCAGTAACACTCCCTTTTTTGGCCTGGAGTGTGTTTAAAGACAAATTCCAAGCACCACATCATTTCCTGCTCCCCAAATACCCCCATTTACAAGTCAAAGCAATAAAACCTTTTTTCTTACAAATTGCCAATGTCCCACCTAATAAAATTAGCAATTTTAATAACCAATCCATATTGGCTCTGAGAGGTGTGACTTTTAGCTCAATGCTACAGTGTTACTGAGTGATAACTGCAAATCCCACCGCACAGGTTGCACATCTACACCTTTAACCAAGGCACCATGGTGTGGGGTTCGGGAAAGGGTGCTGGGCAGACCAAGTAAAAATGTCTAGGAAACCCTAGAACTCTAAATGAACTAGAACTTGAACTCTTTCTTTCCTTCATTATAATTTCCTTCTGTAATTGCTCCCAGGCCTTTAGTAAAGAAATGTACCTAAATTTATACAGGCTAGTGTGCTAATCTTGGGGATGCTGAAGGGATTTGGAGGCAAATGATAACAAGGGTCTCTGCTGCCTGCTCTCCTTGGAGCCATCGTCTGTAGCAGTGGTACTGCCCCTCGAAGGCAAGAGCAGCAGGGAACACCCCAGTTGCTAGTGAAGCATCAAGGAGACAATAAAGTAAAGATGGAGATTAAGTCTAAACCTGCCCAGAGGACATTTCCACTGAGAGCTGATATTCTGTTGGTACATATCATTTCACTCTTAAGAACAGTGCATGGCCTTTGTCTAGAGCCTGTTTCCTGTGTGCTTGCTGGCCTGCCCTGACCCCTCCCAAGATCCCTACTGTGGCCTTGGGAGCCAGTCATTAGAGATTAATACCTGGCTTAGCAGGGGTGCTCTGGCCAGCTTCTGACTGGTTCATTGTCTATGCTGTTAAATATTTGTCTACTGTTAAATATTTGAATATCACCTTTAGTGAGATAGCTATTTCATAGAAAATAGAAACTGGAAGACTAAACTATAAAGTCATTTTATTTATTTATTTCTGGCTGTGCTGGGTCTTTGTTCCCGCACGGGTTTTTCTCTAGTTGTGGACAGTGAAGGCCACTCTTTAAGTGCGGTGAGTGGCCGTCCCGCTGTGGTGGCTTCTCTTGTGGAGCACAGGCTCCAGGGCTCAGCAGCTGCAGCACATGCACTCAATAGTTGTAGCTTCTGGGTGTGAGGCTGCCAGGGTTAATACCATGACAGGCGGCCTGGACCTAAGTTTTAGCTTCCCCCGAAATGGTAAGATTCCCTACCCCCATCAAGTAACCTGGAGCCAGCCAATCAATATGCGCCCAACAAGAACAAAGGGAGAGCTGAAAAGCCCGCGAAAGTCTGTACGGATAGAATTGCTTTGCAAACATGTAACCAATCCGCTTAAGCCAGTTACTAACCGCTTTTGCATATCTCATAAATTTGTGTAACAAGCTTGAGCTCGGCGCTTTCTGACCCTGCACCATTGTGATGTTGGTGGCAGAAGGCCCTGGCTCGAGACAGTAATAAACTTCCCTTTTTTTGCGAGTTGCATTGTCTTGGAAGCCTTCTCTCTCTTCCCGCTCGGGGATTCGGACATCGGGCATAACATGGGCTCTGGGGCATAGGCTCCATAGTTGTGGCACACAGGCTTAGTTGTTTCCTGCCGTGTGGGATCTTCTTGGATCAGGGACTGAACCTATGCTCCCTGCATTGGCAGGTGGATTCTTTACCACTGAGCCACCAGGGGAGCCTGGAAGATTAAATTAAAAGTAGTTACCAAGCTCCTGATCAGTGCAAGACATAATAAGCAGTCAGTATATCTTAATTTTCTTCCCTAATTCTTTGATCTATACTTTTTGTAAGAGTGTTGTAGCCATGTGTTCTGGGAAACAAATTCACTCAGAAGGACAATGCAGATAGTGGAGTGCAGTTTATTACAGTGGCAGGCCCAAGGCAGAGCCTTCTCTTAGCCAAGGATCCTGACCAGCATTTGTGAAAATCTTTTATACCCCATGTGTCCATGTCCGAACTCACCACCCCAAATTACTTAAGACTTACATAAACAAATGAAGGGTAAATACAATCACAATAATCCCATCATTCATGTGTTATGTGTTCAAAAAGTTAAACAATTGGCCAATAATCAATAAGGCCGAGGTTACACTCTGATAGATACAGAAAAATTTATGACCTGTCCAGAGACAGGTCCAGAGACAGGGGTGATGAGTGTCTATTTTCTCTTAGGCGATGAGCAACATGGACACGCTCTTCAAGGTCCCCCTGTGCGGAGGGGGTCCTATCTTTCCATTGTCGTCCCCACAGGCACTAAGCGCAGAGCTCAGAGTCCACTGGAGAGGTGGCTGCGCACGGCCAGCATGGACAGGCCTGAGATGGGGTCCAGGCCCTGTGAATTCCCTCTCCAAGAGTTGGACTTCACTTTGACATTGTTCTATCTTCGTCTCTATCTTATATTCCCTAATTTCATTCTTCTGCCCTTCATTTCATTCTAGAGCTTGTGCCTGCTGCTCCATTTCTAAGTCATATTAGCCCCCTTTGACTTTGAATCTCTGAAAAGTTTTTAGTTCCCTATTTTCAGGGGCCTCATGACAGGTTCCCATTTTTCCTTCCCTCTCTTCACTATTTATAGTTTCTTTACCAACTAAGCTATTAGGGCTTCCCTGGTGGCTCAGTTGGTAAAGAATATCTGCATAACTGTCTATAAGTTTGGAATTAGCAATCTGTCTGTGAGCAGGACCGGCGAGAAGCAGTTTCTGTGATAAAACAGAAGCATGTCTGTCTGACTTGCTTCTCCAAGGAGCTTCCACTGTTCTTGCGCTAGTCAACATGGCAAGTATTAGGTTCGGTTTTTAAGTGAGAATTCCAGTGAGAAACTAATTGCTACTATCACAGCTGGCCATTGAGGTACTTAATGGGAGAGGCAATCCTAGCTCTACCAAGCAGTAGCCATCAAGAAATCAGCTATTGTCATTGTAGCCATGTTCCTTCAATTTGTGGTGTTATTTGCTGTGTTATTCAAGAACATGCCTTCACCCTGTCAGTAACACATATTTCCGTAACACATAGCGATGCACTGAACCGACGTGCATCTTACAGTAAAGCCCAGCCCCGATGTCTTATAGGAGCCTCTCCGGCCATTGTCATAAGTGAGTCTAATTTTGTGTGAGGCCATGAAAACTCGGTGTTTTTAGTATGCTTGTGCTTATGACGGGAGGTCTGAGAAGGCACTTCTGAAGGTTTATTCCTACCAGTCATTGTCATTTTTATCGAGCCTTTAAAGGTTTCGTCACTGAGGTGATGCTTCTACACTTGTAGGAGGCTGAGTAGCAACATGCCCTTTCTCCCTAAGTGCAGTAGAAGTCATTCCCACTTCCCAACATGTCTGTCTTCTGTCCTCTGGAGAATGTATTGCTTGAGCTCACCACAGCCTGGTAGATGCAAATCGTCAGGATATTCTAGAAACCCTTTTGATTGCAGTCTCTTCAGGAGGTTACAAGTGCTGCAAACCTCAGGATTTTACAAAGCACTTTTGACAACCTCAGATAAAGGAGAAGTCAACACTCGTGACAGTCACAGGTTTCCATGGCCTGTACTTGATCGTGGGCTGTGCTTTCATAATCATCCTGTATCTATACCAACTAAGATGTCACTGTATTTTTTTTTTTAATCATCATTGTATCTTTGATTTTTTTAAAGATATATTATGGGTTTTCCTATATATCTTCACTTACTGATGAGGGTCTTATGATAGTAGTAGTTACTGAAACTGACTTCCAGTCAGTAGGCTGTGGTAGAATAGGAAAAAGAATGACCAACTCTGTATTATTAACATTATGTATTAAAATATTATTAGTTTTATTGTTTGCAGTCATCCAATTCTAACTTTTTGAAATAAACATTCAGAGAAATCATGTCCTTGTGAAAGTCCATTGGACTGTAGGGGAGCATGGCAATGTGATTCCGTAAAATTGTTTAGTTTCAGGATGGCACCAGACGCTATTCATGGATAGTCAAAAATCTCTTCATTTCTGTGTAAGAGGAAGGTCCTGTAAAGTAGTGAATGTTTCAGAAACTTAATTTATTTGGAATGACCTAGCTATTCAATACACTGTCATCACTTAGTTTAGAAAAACAATAGAAACTCAGGTGACCAAAATCTGGAGAAACTACTGTCAGTTCAGTTCAGTTCAGTTGCTCAGTCGTGTCTGACTATTTGTGACCCAGTGGACTGCAGGACGCCAGGCTTCCCTGTCCATCACCAACTCCAGGGGCTTGCTCAAACTCATGTCCATCGAGTCAGCGATGCCATCCAGCCATCTTATCCTCTGTCGTCCCCTTCTCCTCTGCCTTCAGTCAAGACTATTATAGACAGGGATTTTAGAGTATAATTATTGTTAATAGTTTATCTAAAAGCCTACATCACATTTGCATTTTTTAGGAGTTTTTTTGGTTATTATTTTAGAGGTAGTTTCTTTGTTGACAAGCTTGTGACAGATATAACAATATAGCAATTTTTAACTTATAATAAACCTAGGCACAATGACAATTTTGGGCTTCATGTTAATGACTCTTAAATATGTCTATAGAAGAGTAGCAGGAAAAAAATACTAGATATTTAATATTGAATATTTTCCAGTTTCTGTGAATCTGAAATTCATTTAGGTCAATTTTTTCTTGTAGTTAGAGCTGTTTGATTTGTAAGGGCTTCCTTTTCTTTTGACCATTTCAATAAGAACTCACAACGTCAGCAATATTATGAAAAAACAGAAGACTCACACGGAGACATACATAAATGCAGACAGACAGAGATCTTCTAGTTTTCTACCTGAGATTTAAAATATACCGTTGAGCCCCTTTTTTGAGAGGGTTGGGTTGGGCAAGAATGACAGAGTGGGTTGCCATTCCCTTCTGAAGGAGATCTTCCTGATCTTCCTACAGATCTCCCGCACTGTAGGTGGGAAGCTTTACCGCCTGAGCTGCCAGGGACTTCTCCCAAGGTCCTGGAAAGGGTTCCCTTCACGCCTTGCCCTAGGCAGGCCTTTGTAAGAAGCAATTGTTTTGAATAATTGCATATGCAAAAGAACCAGCTTTACTGTTTCCTGGAGGAAAACAGTTTTCACTGTAACCAGTTGTCTCCAGTTCTGTAGAATATCAAGGCCGTCCTAGGTCAGGTCATATTTCCTTTCTGTAGACTTAGTTTGATCGCCGAATTATAGACAGATCAGCGGATAAAAAGCTTGGATTGTCTCTGTGGGTTGGATCTGCTGGTGTTTCAGGTGTCTGGCCTGGCGGCAGGAGCGAGGCCCGCGGCCTGTGCTGGAAGTGGGTGTGCAGGCGTGGCGTGCCTAGAGCGCCTGGAGGGCGGGCCCCTCACGAGCCGAGGCGCCGCACCTGTGGGTTCGGCGGGGGACGGGGCGCAGCCCGAAGCGGCAGAGGGAGCGCGTCCATCTGGGGGCGCAGGAGGGTGAGGGAAATGGGAGAGAAACTGCTCTTGCCAGAGGGAAACGGAGGGAAGCTCACAGTCTCAGGATTTATGGTCATTGGGTTCCTTTCTGACTTGTCCCTTGCCAGTCATTCTGAACTGGCATCCTTCCTGGGGGCACACGCACACTCAGCCGAGATGGATTCCAGCGAGGAGGATCTTGAGAAGTTGGTAGGACCTCTGGATTGGAGTCTCCCATCTCTTTTCGACCTCTCCAGAATCCTGGTTGCTGGTAGCTTGTGAGTTCCTTGATCCTGACCAGGACCTCCTGTTGGAAGATGACTCCTGGAAGTGTTTTCCGTTCTCTGCCGCCTGGCCAGGGTTGGTGGTCAGTGGTTCATTTACCAGTTTGTCTTTTGCTTCTCTCGAATAAGGTCCTTCACAGAGTAAATGCCCTAAATTGTAAAAGTCAATGTGTGAAATAACTTATATTCACAATTTGGAGAAGTTGGCTTTTTTTTGTTGTGTGTTAGAACTCAACACCAGACCAAAGGTCATGGAGAGGTTTGTGGTTTTTCTAAAATGTGTATAGTGTTTCTTTTTTTTTTGTAATTGAATATCGGTGTGAGTTGCAAAGTTGGTGTTTCTGTTCATTTCATTCCATCTGTTTGGTTTTCTTTCTTTCTTTCTAACAGTTATTTATTTTCAGTGGAATGTTTCTTGCTCTATAATATTGGTTTGATTGTTCATATACCAAGCTGAATTTACCGTAGGGGTACGAGTTGCAAAGATTCTGTTTCTGTTCATTTCATTCCATCTGTTTGGTTTCCTTTCTTTCTTTCTAACAGTTATTTATTTTCAGTAAAATGATTCTTGCTCTACAGTATTGGTTTGATTGGTCATATATCAACCTGAATGTACCATAGGGGTACGTGTGGTCCCTCGCTCTTGAATCTCCCTCCCACGTCCCGCCCATTCCCACCTCTCTAGGCTATCAGAGAGCCCCAGTTTGAGTTCCCTGAGTCAGACAGCAATTTCCCACTGGCTGTCTAGTTATCAAGCTTGGTGTCCATGCATCCCTGCTGGTCTCCCCATTCATGTCCTGGTGTCCTGTCAAACACTAAGCTTAATTTATTTGGAAATGACCTAGCTATTCAGTACACTGTCATCACTCAGTTTAGCACAACGATAGAAAGTCAGGTGACCAAAATCTGGAGAAGGTATTGTCAGCTCAGCTCAGTTCAGTTCAGCTGGTCATTCGTGTCTGGCTCTCTGTGACCCTGTGGATTGCAGGACGCTGGGCTTCCCTGTCCATCACCCCCTCCAGGGGCTTGCTCAAACTCATGTCCATCTGGTCAGCGATGCCATTCAGCCATCTTATCCTCTGTCGTCCCCTTCCCCTCGGCCTTCAGTTGAGACAATTATCGACAGGCATCTTAGAGTATAATCATTGTTAAGAGTTTATCTAAAAGCTCATATCACATTTACATTTTTCAGGAGTTTTCCTTGTTATTGTTTTTAGAGGTACTTTCTTTGTTCACAAGCTTGTGACAGATATGACAATATAGCGATGTTTAGCTTATAATGAACCTAGGCACAATGATAATGTTGGGCATCATATTTATGCCTCTTAGCCATGTCTACAGTAGAGTAGCAGGCAATTAAAAAAATATATATACATATACACACACTAAATATTTAATATTGACTATTTCCCAGTTCATGGGAACCTGAAATTCATTTAGATCAATTTTTTCTTGTAGTTAGAGCTGTTTGATTTGTAAGGGCTTCCTTTTCTTTTGACCATTTCGATAAGAACTCACAACTTCAGCAATATTATGAGAAAACAAGACTCACATGGAGTCATATGTAAATGCAGACAGAGATCTTCTAGATTTCCGCCTGAGATTTACAATGTCCCGTTGAGCCTCTTTTTTGGGGGGCTGGGGCCAGTGGTGTTCGGGGGTGGGGGAGGGCGAGGGGGATGGGCAAGAATACCATTCCCTTCTCCAGGAGATCTTCCCGAGCCAGGGGTGGAACCCAGATCTCCCGCACTGTCGCACTGTCGGTGCAAAGCTTTGACATACAGCCTGAGCTACCAGCGAAGTCTCCCAAGGCCCTGGAAAGGATTCCCTTATTGCGTGGCCCTAGGCAGGCCTTTGTAAGAAGGATTTATTTTGAATAATTGCACATGCAAAAGAACCCGCTTTACCGTTTCCAGAGGAAAAGAGTTTGACTGTAACCCGTTTTCTCTGCTTCTACAAGATATCACGGCCGTCCTAGGTCAGGTATTCATTCCTTTCTGTGGACGTACTTTGATCCCCAAATGATAGACAGATCAGCGGATAAAAAGCTTGGATTGTCTCTGTGGGTTGGATCTGCTGGTGTTTCAGGTGTCTGACCTGGCCGCAGGAGCGAGGCTTGCGGGCCTGTGCTGGAAGTGGGTGTGCGGGCGGGGCGCCCCGAGATCACCTGGCAGGCGGTTGGCTCCCAGGCCCAGGCGCTGGACGTGTGAGCTAGGCCGGGCGTGTGGCGCAGCCCGAAGCGGCAGCAGGAGAGCGTCTGTCTGGGGGCGCAGGAGGGTGAGGGAAATGGGAGAGAAACTGCTCTTGCCAGAGGGAAACGGAGGGAAGCTCACAGTCTCAGGGTTAACGGTTATTGGGTTCCTTTCTGGCGTGTCTCTTGCCAGTCATTCTGAATTGGCATCCTTCCTGGGGGCACACGCACCACTCAGCTGAGATGGATTCCAGCGAGGAGGATCCTGGGAAGTCGGTAGGACCTCTGGATTGGAGTCTCCCATCTCTTTCGACCTCTCCAGAATCCTGGTTGCTGCTAGCTTGTGAGTTCCTTGATCCTGACCAGGACCTCCTGTTGGTTTTTTAAAATGTACAGCTGGTGGGACCTGTTCATGCATCTTCACCAGCAGCTGGGGCATCTAGGACCTCCTGTTGGAAGATGACTCCTGGAAGTGTTTTCCGTTCTCTGCCGCCTGGCCAGGGTTGGTGATCAGTGGTTCATTTACCAGTTTGTCTTTTGCTTCTCTCGAATAAGGTCCTTCACAGAGTAAATGCCCCAAATTGTAAAAGTCAATGTGTGAAATAACTTATATTCACAATTTGGAGAAGTTGGCTTTTTCTGTTTGTGTTAGAACTCAACACCAGATCAAAGGTCATGGAGAGGTTTGTTGTTTTTCTAAAATGTTTATAGTCTTTTTTTTTTTTTTTTTGTAATTGAATATTGGTGTGAGTTGCAAAGTTGGTGTTTCTGTTCATTTCATTCCATCTGTTTGGTTTTCTTTCTTTCTTTCTAACAGTTATTTATTTTCAGTGGAATGTTTCTTGCTCTATAATATTGGTTTGATTGTTCATATATCAACCTTAATTTACCGTAGGGTACGAGTTTCAAAGTTTGTGTTTCTGTTCATTTCATTCCATCTGTTTGGTTTTCTTTCTTTCTTTCTTTCTAACAGTTATTTATTTTCAGTGGAATGATTCTTGCTCTACAATATTGGTTTGATTGGTTGGTCATATGTCAACCTGAATGTACCGTAGGTGTTTGAGTTGCAGAGATTCTGTTTCTGTTCATTTCATTCCATCTGTTTCATTTTGTTTGTTTCTTTCTTTCTAATTGTTATTTATTTTCAGTGGAATGATTTTTGCTCTACAATATTGGTTTGATTGGTCACATATCAACCTGAATGCACTGTAAGGGTACGTGTTTCCCCTCGCTCTTGATCTTCCTCCCACGTCCTGCCCATTCCCACCTCTCTAGGCTATCAGAGAGCCCCAGTTTGAGTTCCCTGAGTCAGACAGCAATTTCCCACTGGCTGTCTAGTTATCAAGCTTGGTGTCCATGCATCCCTGCTGGTCTCCCCATTCATGTCCTGGTGTCCTGTCAAACACTAAGCTTAATTTATTTGGAAATGACCTAGCTATTCAGTACACTGTCATCACTCAGTTTAGCACAATGATAGAAACTCAGGTGACCAAAATCTGGAGAAGGTATTGTCAGCTCAGTTCAGTTCAGTTCAGCTGGTCATTCGTGTCTGGCTCTTTGTGACCCCATGGATTGCAGGACGCTGGGCTTCCCTGTCCATCACCCCCTCCAGGGGCTTGCTCAAACTCATGTCCATCTGGTCAGTGATGCCATCCAGCCATCTTATCCTCTGTTGTCCCCTTCCTCTCTGCCTTCAGTCAAGAGTATTATCGACAGGCATCTTAGAGATTCCATGTGCACACATCCTTGTGTCCCTTTTGCTCTGTAGGACAGGTCTAATGAGCCAGGGTCTCTCTGGAAATTTCTGCACTCTGATGGCAACACACCATGTCTGTTAACCTGTATTCCCGACCTAGGGGCCCCAGGAAGACTGATTCTCCCGAGTGGGCCTTCAAGTGGTTCAGATTGGCAAGCACATGAACATCCACCCAACGGCTCTTTTCCTACCTGTCACAGAGCCAGCTTGGTCCTGCCCATTTGCAGGCTGGAAGGAAGAGGGGCAAAGCCCTTCACCAGTGGGATTTGGCGCCCACGTAGAGAGGAAAGGCCCCTTTGAAGAGCTGAGCCCAGGAGCGCACCCCATCATGCCAAACACACTCCCACTGCTTTCTTCCTCATTGGCAGTACTGTTCTCAGCCGGCAAGGTCTGTGCTAGGATGGCAAAGGAAACGGGATTTTCAAGGCCCTCTCACTTGAAATTTGGGGTGCTGAGCAGAGCTGGAGGTCTCCCCTTGTATCAGCAACCTTCAGACTTCAAGTAGATGATGGCAACCAAACCGCAGCTTGCTGTCCCTTCATCCCTGAAGGAGGCTCGCATTTCCCTCATCCTTCGAATTTCCTGTCCAAGGCTCCTGGAAAAGCGCTTCTAGCTGGAGTTCTCCCTTTGTATCAGAGAATTTTTTGCTTCAAATAGAGGCTGGCAAGCACACCGCAGCTTGCTGTCTCTTCGTCCCTGAAGGAGGCTCGCTTTTCGCGCATCCTGCGAATTTTCTGTCCCAGGCTCCTGGAAAAGCACTTCTTAGAGTTCCTTTCTTAAGGGCAGTTATCCCTTAGCCTGGGTTACTAGTGAGTATTCCAGTCTCAAAAGGAAAGGTACAGCCACGTGCACACATCCCTTGCGTCCCTATAAATCTGTAAGAGAGGTCTAGTGAGCCAGGGACTCTCTGGAAATTTCTGGGATCTGATGGGAACACACCCTGTCTGTTAAACTATATTCCCGACCTAGGGGCCCCATGGTGACTGATTCTCCCGAGTGGGCCTTCAAGTGGTTCAGATTGGCAAGAGCATGAACATCCACCCAACGGCTCTCTTCCTACCTCTCACAGAGCCAGCTTTGTTCCACCCATTGGCAGGCTGGAAGGAAGAGGGGCAAAGCCGTTCCCCAGTGAGATTTGTCGCCTACTTCTAGAGGAATGGCACCTTTGAAGAGCTAAGCCCAGGAGGGCACCCAATCATGCCAAACACACTCCTGCTGCTTTCTTCCTCATTGGCAGTACTGCTCTCAGCAGGCAAAGTCTGTGCTAGGATTGCAGAGGAAACGGGATTTCCACAGCCCTTTCCCTTGAAATTTGGGGCGCTGAGCAGAGCTGGAGGTCTCCCGTTGCAGCAGCGAACTTCTTGCTTCAAATAGATGCTGGCAAGCACAAGCACACCGCAGCTTGTGGTCTTCTCGTTCCTGAAGGAGGCTCGCTTTTCCCGCATCCTGCTAATTTTCTGTCCAAGGCTCCTGGAAAAGCGCTTCTAGCTGGAGGTCTCCCGTTGTATCAGCAAACTTCTTGCTTCAAATAGAGGCTGGCAAGCACACTGCAGCTTGTTGTCTCTTTGTCCCTGATGGAGGCTCACTTTTCCCGCATCCTGTGAAATTTTCTGTCCCAGGCTCCTGGAAAAGCGCTTCTTAGAGTTCCTTTCTTAAGGGCAGTTATCCCTGAGCCTGGGCTACTAAGGAGTAGTTTCAGTGTCAAAAGGAAAGGTACGGTATGTGCACACATTCCTTGCCTCCCTTTAGCACTGTAAGAGAGGTCTTGTGATCCAGGGTCTCTCTGGAAATGTCTGGGCTCTGATGGGAACACACCCTGTCTGTTAACCTGTATTCCCGACCTAGGGGCCCCAGGGCGACTGATTCTGATGGGTGGTCCTTCAAGGGTTTCACATTGGCAAGAGCATGAACATCCACCCAACGGCTCTTTTCCTACCTCTCACAGAGCCAGCTTTGTTCCACCCATTGGCAGGGTGGAAGGAAGAGGGGCAAAGCCCTTCCCCAGTGGGATTTGGGGCCTACTACGAGCGGAAAGGCCCCTTTGAAGAGCTGAGCCCAGGAGGGCACCCAATCATGCCAAACATACTTCCGCTGCTTTCTTCCTCATTGGCAGTATTGCTCTCAGCCTGCAAGGTAGTGAGAGGATTGCAAATGAAACGGGGTTTTCACGGCCCTCTCACTTGAAATTTGGGGCACCGAGCAGAGCTGGAGGTCTCCTGTTGTATCAGCAACCTTCTCGCTTCAAAGAGTTGCTGGCAAGCACACCGCAGCTTGGTGTCTCTTCTTCCCTGAAGGAGGCTCACATTTCCCGCATCCTGCAAATTTCCTGTCCCAGGATCCTGGAAAAGCGCTTCTAGCTGGAGGTCTCCTATTGTATCAGTGAACTTATTTCAAATAGAGGTTGGCAAGCTCACCGCAGCTTGCTGTCTCTTCGTTCCTGAAGGAGGTCGCTTTTCCCCCATCCTGTGAAATTCCTGTCCCAGGCTGCTGGAAAAGCGCTTCTTAGAGTTCCTTTCTTAAGGGCAGTTATCCCTGAGCCTGGGCTACTGGGAAGTAGCTCCAGTCTCAAAATGAAAGGTACAGCCACGTGCATACATCCCTTGCGCCCCTTTTGCTCTGTAGGAGAGGTCTAGGGAGCCAGGGTCTCTCTGGAAATTTCTCAGCTCTGATGGGAACACACCCTGTCTGTTAAACTGTATTCCCGACCTAGGGGCCCCAGGGCGACTGATTCTCCCGAGTGGGCCTTCAAGTGGTTCAGATTGGCAAGAGCATGAACTTCCACCCAATGGCTCTTTTTCTACCTCTCACAGAGCCAGCTTTGTTCCAACCATTGGCAGGGTGGAAGGAAGAGGGGCAAAGCCCTTCCCCAGTGGGATTTGGGGCCGACTTCGAGAGGAAAGGCTCCTTTGAAGAGCTGAGCCCAGGAGGGCACCCGCTCATGCCAAACACACTCCCGCTGCTTTCTTCCTCATTGGCAGTACTGTTCTCAGCCGGCAAGGTCTGTGCTGGGATTGAAAAGGAAACGGGATTTTCACTGCCATCTCAATTGAAATTTGGGGCGCTGAGCAGAGCTGGAGGTCTCCCGTTGAATCAGCAAACTGTGGCTTCAAAGAGAGGCTGGCAAGCACACAGCAGCCTGCTGTGACTTCGTCCATGAAGGGGGCTCGCTTTTCCAGAATCCTTCGGATTTTCTGTCCCAGGCTCCTTGAAAAGCACATCTAGCTGGAGGTCTCCCGTTGTATCAGCGAACTTCTTGCTTCAAATAGAATCTGGCAAGCACAACCCAGCTTGCTGTCTCTTCATCCATGAAGGAGGCTCGCTTTTCTGGAATCCTTTGAATTTTCTGTCCCAGGCTCCTTGAAAAGCCCTTCTAGCTGGAGGTCTCCCATTGTATCAGCGAACTTCTTGCTTCAAATAGAGGCTGGCAAGCACACCGCAGCTTGCTGTCTCTTCGTCCCTGAAGGAGGTCGCTTTACCTGCATCCTGCGAATTTCCTGTCCCAGGCTCCTTGAAAAGTGCTTCTTAGAGTTCCTATCTTAAGGGCAGCAATCCCTGTGCCTGGGCTACTAGTGAGTATTCCAGTCTCAAAAGGAAAGGTACAGCCACGTGCACACATCCTTTGCGTCCCTTTTGCTCTGTACGAGAGGTCTAGTGAGCCAGGGTCTCTCTGGAAATTTCTGGGCTCTGATGGGAATGCATCTTGTCTGTTAACCTGTATTCTCGACCTACGGGTCCCAGGGCGAGTGATTCTCCTGAGTGTGCCTTCAATTGGTTCAAATTGGCAAGAGCTTCAACATCCACCCAACTCCTCTTTTCCAACCTGTCACAGAGCCAGCTTTGTTCCACCCTTTGGCAGGCTGGAAGGAAGAGGGGCAAAGCCCTTTCCCAGTGGGATTTGGCGCCTACTTCGAGAGGATGGGCCCCTTTGAAGAGCGGAGCCCAGGCGGGCACCCAGTCATGCCAAGCACACTCCCTTTGCTTTCTTCCTCATTGGCAGTACTGCTCTCAGCAGGCAATGTCTGTGCTAGGATTGCAAATGAAACGGGATTTTCACGGCCCTCTCACTTGAAATTTGATGCGCTGAGCAGAGCTGGATGTCTCCCATTTTATCAGTAAGCTTCTTGCTTCAAATAAAGGCTGGCAACACACCTCAGCTTGCTGTCTCTTCTTCCCTGAAGGAGGCTCGCTTTTCCAGCATCCTGTGAATTTCCTGTCCCAGATTCCTGGAAAAGCGCTTCTCAGAGTTCCTTTCTTATGGGCACTTTTCCGTGAGCTTGGGGTAATAGGGAGTAGCCCCACTCTGAAATGGGAAGGAACAACCACATGCACACATCTCTGGCGTCCCCTTTGCTCTGTGGTAGAGCTCTAGTGAAACAAGGTCTGTCTGGAAATTCTTGGCTTTAATGTGAAAACACCCAGTTTCAGGAACTGCATATCAGACCTAGGGGCTACAAGAAACCCATTTTGCTCCACTGGGTCTAAACTGCTGCATAAGAGACAAGCTTGAAAATCCATACAACTGCTCCCTTCAGACGTTTGCAGAGCTAGCTTTGCCCCAACCTTTATCAGTGTGGAAAGTCAGGGCCAAAGCAGCTCCCCAGAGGTACTTGTGTCCTACATATGAGCAAAGGCCACTTTGAAGGGCTTGGCCCAGGAGGGCCTGAATCATGCCAATCACACTGCTTCTGCTTGGTTCCTCATTGGCAGTACTGCTCTCAGCCAGGAATGTCTCTGCAAGGATTGCACAGGAAATGGGCATTTCACGGCCCTCTCACTACAACTTTGCTGCTCTGAACAGAACTGGAGGTCTCCCATTGTATCAGCAAACATCTTGCTTCAAATAGAGGCTGGCAAGCACACTGCAGCTTGCTGTCTCTTTTTCCCTGAAGGAGGCTCGCATTTCCTACATCCTGTGAATTTCCTGTCCCAGGCTGCTGGAAAAGCACTTCTTAGAGCTCCTTTCTTAAGGGCAGTTATCCCTGAGCCTGGGATACTAGGGAGTGGTTCCAGGCTCAAAAGGAAATGTACAGCCACGTGCACACATCCCTTGCATCCCTTTTGCTCTGTAGGGGAGGTCTAGGGAGCCAGGGTCTCTCTGGAAATTTCTCGGCTCTGATGGGAAAACACCCTGTCTGTTAAACTGTATTCCCGACCTAGGGGCCCCAGGGCGACTGATTCTCCCGAGTGGGCCTTCAAGTGGTTCAGATTGGCAAGAGCATGAACATCCACCCAACGGCTCTTTTCCTACCTCTCACAGAACCAGCTTTGTTCCAACCATTGGCAGGCTGGAAGAAAGAGGGGCAAAGCCCTTCCCCAGTGGGATTTGGGGCCAACTTCGAGAGGAAAGGCCCCTTTGAAGAGCTGAGCCCAGGCGGGCACCCAGTCATGCCAAACAGACTCCCGCTTCTTTCTTCCTCATTGGCAGTACTGTTCTCAGCCTGCAAGGTGTGTGCTAGGATTGCAAAGGAAACGGGATTTTCATGGCCGTCTAGCTTGAAATTTGGGGCACTGAGCAGAGCTGGAAGTCTCCCGTTGTATCAGCAACCTTCTGGCTTCAAAGAGAGGCTGGCAAGCACATCGCAGTTTGCTGTCTCTTCTTCCCTGAAGGAGGCTGAATTTTCCCGAATCCTGTGAATTTTCTGTCTCTGGGTCCTGGAAAAGCACTTCCTAGAGCTCCTTTCTTAAGGGGAGTTATCCCTGAGCCTGGGCTACTAGGAAGTAGTTCAAGTCTCAAAAGGAAAGTCACAGCCACGTACACACATCCCTTGCGTCCCTCTTGCTCTGTAGGAGAGGTTTAGTAAGCCAGGGCCTCTCTGGAAATTTCTGGGCTCTGATGGGAACACATCCTGTCTCTTAACCTGTATTCCCAACCTAGAGGCCCCAGGGTGACTGATTCTCTCGAGTGGGCCTTCACGTGGTTCAGATTGGCAAGAGTATGAAAATCCACCCAACTGCTCTTTTCCTACCTCTCACAGAGCCAGCTTTGTTCCACCCTTTTGCAGTCTGGAAGGAAGAGGGGCAAAGCCCTTCCCCAGTGGGATTTGGGGCCTACTTTGAGAGGAAAGGCCCCTTTGACGAGCTGAGCCCAGGAGGGCACCCAATCATACCAAACACACTCCTGCTTCTTTCTTCCTCATTGGCAGTACTGTTCTCTGCCGGCAAGGTCTGTGCTAGGACTGCAAAGAAACAGGATTTTTATGGCCCTCTCACTTAAAATTTGGGGCACTGAGCAGAGCTGGAGGTCTCCCGTTGTATCAGCAACCCTCTGGCTTCAAAGAGAGGCTGGTAAGCACACCTCAGATTGTTGTCTCTTCTTCCCTGAAGGAGGCTTGCATTTTCTCCATCCTATGAATTTCCTGTCCCAGGCTCCTTGAAAAGCTCTTCTAGCTGGAGGTCTCCCGTTCTATCAGCAAACATCTTGCTTCAAATAGAGGCTGGCCAGCACACCGCCTTTTGCTGTCTCTTCATCCCTGAAGGAGGCTCGCTTTTCCCGCATCCTGCGAATTTTGTGTCCCAGGCTCCTGGAAAAGCGCTCTTAGAGTTCCTTTCATAAGGGTAGTTATCCCTGACCCTGGGCTACCAGTGAGTATTCCAGTCTCAAAAGGAAGGGTACAGCCACGTGCACACATCCCTTGCCTCCCTTTTGCTCTGTAGGAGAGATCTAGTGAGCCAGGATCTCTCTAGACATTTCTGGGCTCTGATGGGAACACACTCTGTCTGTTAACCTGTATTCCAGACCTAGGTGCCCTAGGGCGACTGATTCTCCCGAGTGGGCCTTGAAGTGGTTCAGATTGAGAAGAGCATGAATATCCACCCAACTGCTCTTTTCCTACCTCTCACAGAGCCAGCTTTGTTCCAACCATTGTCAGGCTGGAAGGAAGAGGTGCAAAGCCCTTCCCCAGTGGGATTTGTGGCCTACTTCGAGAGGAAAGGCCCCTGTGAAGAGTTGAGCCCAGGCGGGCACCCAATCATGCCAAACACACTCCTGCTGCTTTCTTCCTCATTGGCAGTACTGCTCTCAGCTGGCAAGGTCTGTGTTAGGATTGCAAAGGAAACAGGAATTTCACGGCCTTCTCACTTGAACTTTTGTGATTTGAGCAGACCTGGAGGTCTCCCATTGTATCAGGGAACTTCTTGCTTCAAATAGAGGCTGGAGAACACACTGCAGCTTGCTGTCTATTCTCCCCTGAATGAGGCTCGCTTTTCCCGCATCCTGCGGATTTCCTGTCCCAGGCTCCTGTAAAAGCGCTTCTAGCTGGAGGTCTCCATTGTATCAGCGAATTTCTTGCTTCAAATACAGTTTGGCAAGCACACCACTTCTTGCTGTCTCCACTTCCCTGAAGGAGGCTCTCTTTTCACGCATCCTGAGAATCTCCTTTCCCAGGTTCCTGGAAAAGCTCTTCAAAGAGATCCTTTCTTAAGGGCATTTATCCCTGAGCTTGCGGTAATAGGTAGTAGCCCCACTCTGAAATGGGAAGGAACAGCCACCTGCACATATCTCTGGTGTCCCCTTTGCTCTATAGGAGAGCTCTAGTGAGACAAGTTCAGTCCGGAAATTCTTGGCATTAACGGGACATCACCCAGTTTCAGAAACTGCATACCAGACCTAGGGGTTACAAGAATCCCATTTTGCTCCACTGGGACCTACAATGCTGATTAATAGAAGAGCTTGAATTTCCATACAAATGCTCCCTTCAGACTTTTGCAGAGCTAGCTTTCCTCCAAACTTTGTCAGTGGGGAAAAACAGGACCAAATCTTCTCCCCAGAGGTTCTTGTGGCCTACATATGAGTAAATGACCCTTTGAAGGGCTTGGCCCAGGAGGCCCCCCAATCATGCCAATCACACTACCGCTGGGTGCGTCCTCATTGGCAGGACTGCCCTCAGCCGGGAATGTCTGTGCAAGGATTGCAAAGTAAACAGGCATTTTACGGATCTCTCACTTGAACTTTGGTGCTCTGAGCAGAGCTGGAGGTCTTCTGTTGTATCAGCGAACTTCTTGCTTCAAACAGATGCTGGAGAACACACCACAGCTTGCTGTCTCTTTGTCCCTGAAGGAGGCTCGCTTTCCCGAATCCTGCGAATTCCCTTTCCCAGGCTGCTGGAAAAGTGCTTCTTAGAGTTCCTTTCTTAAGGTCACTTATCCCTGAGCTTGGGGTAATAGGAATTAGCCCTACTCTGAAATAGGTGGAAACAGCCACATGCACATATCTCTGTTGTCCCCTTTGCTCTGGAGGAGAGCTCTAGTGAGAAAAGTTCTGTACGGAAATTCTTGGCTTTAACAGGGAAACACCCAGTTCAGGAACTGCATACCAGACCTAGGGGCTACAAGAAACGCATTTTGCTCCACAGGGACCTAAAGTACTGCATAATAGAAGAGACTGATAATCCTTACAATTGCTCCCTTCAGACTTTTGCAGAGCTAGCTTTGTTCCAGCCTTTGTCAGTGTGGAAAGACAGGGCCAACGCCTCTCACCAGAGGTACTTTTGGCCTACGTATGTGTAAAGGCCCCTTTGAAGGGCTTAGCCCAGGAGGGACCCCATTCATGCCAATCACACTGCCGCTGCTTGCTTCCTCATTGGAAGTACTGCTCTCAGCCGGAAATGTCTGTGCAAGGATTACGGTGGTGCAAGGATCATGTCGAGGTGAGGGGGAAGTCTCATGGTTTTTCTCGAGTTGCGGCAGGAAACTCGTTTTTACTCTCGAGTTCCTATTGTCAGCGCAGTGAACCTCTTGTGGTTTGAAAGAACGTTAGGCCTCCTTTCTAGTTGCCAGGGACACCTCGCGGGTACTTCTCTAGTCGTGGCAGGGGAATCGAGATACCTCTTGAGGTGAGGCGGGAAAATCAGAGTCCGGTTCCTGTTGCCACAAGGATCTTGGGGTTCGTATCCATTTTCAAGGGGACTCCATCGTCGTCTCGTGTTGAGGCATGGAAGACTTGTTTGCTCTCAAGTTGGAAATGGGGTGTCAGTCCTCATGTCGACTTGAGGCGGTGATCTCGTGCTTTTTCTAGAGGTACTACAGTGGAGTCAGACCTCCCTTAGTGTTGCGAGTGGAAACTCGGAGATCCATTCAAGTCCTTTCCATGGAACCCATCCTTCTGTCGAGCTGAGGTGGAACACGATGTCTTTTTGTCTTATGGAAGGAACCTCGGGGTGCTTCTCGAGTTTGAGCAGGTGAGACATGCCAAGCTTCCTGTGTGGGTGGAATATCGGTATTCCGCTCAAGTCGAAGAATGAGAATCAGCCCTCATCTCGAGATCATATGTGGTACACGGAGGTCTTCTGGAGTTGCTGTGCTGACCTCGGAGTTCCTCTAGTCTTTCTACGGTGTTTTCTGGAAATGGCTGGAGTTGCCTAAAAGAAGTCATGCCTCCTGACGTGTTTGATGGGGAATATGGGGTGGCTCTGTTGCCAATGCAGGAGAATCGGGCCTGATCTCCTGGTGAAGGGGAAGGCTCATGGTTTTTCTCGAGTTGCGGCAGGAACCTGGGGTTTCCTCTGAAGTTACAACGGGGATGGCCCTTAAAAACTCGTGTTTTTTCAGCATCGTCAGGACTCCTGTCCAGTTGGGAGGGACACCTCAGGATTCTACTCGACGCTTGGCAGGGAAATAGGGACGCCTCTCGAGGTGAGGCGGGAGACCCAGTGTCTCTTTCCAGTTGCCACAGGGATATTGGGATACCTATCAATTTTCTTTTTTTTTTCTTGAGTGTTTTTGACTGCATTTATTTTTATTTTATTTTTGTGTGTTTTTTTTTTTTTCTTTCTTTCTTTATTTTTTCAGTGGGTTTTGTCATACATTGATATGAATCAGCCATAGATTTACACGTATTCCCCATCCCGATCCCCCCTCCCACCTCCCTCTCCACCCGATTCCTCTGGGTCTCCCCAGTGCACCAGGCCAGAGCACTTGTCTCATGCATCCCACCTGGGCTGGTGATCTGTTTCACCATAGATAATATACATGCTGTTCTTTCAAAACATCCCACCCTTACCTTCTCCCACAGAGTCCAAAAGTCTGTTCTGTATTTCTGTGTCTCTTTTTCTGTTTTGCATATAGGGTTGTCGTTACCATCTTTCTAAATTCCATATATATGTGTTAGTATGCTGTAATGTTCTTTATCTTTCTGGCTTACTTCACTCTGTATAATGGGCTCCAGTTTCATCCATCTCATTAGGACTGATTCAAATGAATTCTTTTTAATGGCTGAGTAATATTCCATGGTGTATATGTACCACAGCTTCCTTATCCATTCATCTGCTGATGGGCATCTAGGTTGCTTCCATGTCCTGCCTATTATAAACAGTGCTGCGATGAACATTGGGGTGCACGTGTCTCTTTCAGATCTGGTTTCCTCAGTGTGTATGCCCAGAAGTGGGATTGCTGGGTCATATGGCAGTTCTATTTCCAGTTTTTTAAGAAATCTCCACACTGTTTTCCATAGTGGCTGTACTAGTTTGCATTCCCACCAACAGTGTAAGAGGGTTCCCTTTTCTCCACACCCTCTCCAGCATTTATTGCTTGTAGACTTTTGGATAGCAGCCATCCTGACTGGAGTGTAATGGTACCTCATTGTGGTTTTGATTTGCATTTCTCTGATAATGAGTGATGTGGATCATCTTTTCATGTGTTTGTTAGCCATCTGTATGTCTTCTTTGGAGAATGTCTGTTTAGTTCTTTGGCCCATTTTTTGATTGGGTCATTTATTTTTCTGGAATTGAGCTGCAGGAGTTGCTTGTATATTTTTGAGATTAATCCTTTGTCTGTTTCTTCATTTGCTATTATTTTCTCCCAATCTGAGGGCTGTCTTTTCACCTTACTTATAGTTTCCTTTGTAGTGCAAAAGCTTTTAAGTTTCACTAGGTCCCATTTGTTTAGTTTTGCTTTTATTTCCAATATTCTGGGAGGTGGGTCATAGAGGATCTTGCTGTGATTTATGTCGGAGAGTGTTTTGCCTATGTTCTCCTCTCGGAATTTTATAGTTTCTGGTCTTACATTTAGATCTTTAATCCATTTTGAGTTTATTTTTGTGTATGGTGTTAGAAAGTGTTCTAGTTTCATTCTTTTACACGTGGTTGACCAGCTTTCCCAGCACCACTTGTTAAAGAGGTTGTCTTTTTTCCATTGTATATCCTTGCCTCCTTTGTCAAAGATAAGGTGTCCATAGTTTCGTGGATTTATCTCTGGGCTTTCTATTCTGTTCCATTGATCTATATTTCTGTCTTTGTGCCAGTACCATACTGTCTTGATGACTGTGGCTTTGTAGTAGAGTCTGAAGTCAGGCAGGTTGATTCCTCCAGTTCCATTCTTCTTTCTCAAGATTACTTTGGCTATTCGAGGTTTCTTCTATTTCCATACAAATTGTGAAATTCTTTGGTCTAGTTCTGTGAAAAATACCGTTGGTAGCTTGATAGGGATTGCATTGAATCTATAGATTGCTTTGGGTAGAATAGCCATTTTGACAATATTGATTCTTCCAATCCATGAACACGGTATGTTTCTCCATCTGTTTGTGTCCTCTTTGATTTCTTCCATCAGTGTTTTATAGTTTTCTCTGTATAGGTCTTTTGTTTCTTTAGGTAGATATACTCCTACGTATTTTATTCTTTTTGTTCCAATGGTGAATGGTATTGTTTCCTTAATTTCTCTTTCTGTTTTTTCATTGTTAGTATATAGGAATGCAAGGGATTTTTGTGTGTTAATTTTATATCCTGCAACTTTACTATATTCATTGATTAGCTCTAGTAATTTTCTGGTAGAGTCTTTAGGGTTTTCTGTGTAGAGGATCATGTCATCTGCAAACAGCGAGAGTTTCACTTCTTCTTTTCCTATGTGGATTCCTTTTACTTCTTTTTCTGCTCTGATTGCTGTGGCCAAAACTTCCAACACTATGTTGAATAGTAGTGGTGAGAGTGGGCACCCTTGTCTTGTTCCTGATTTCAGGGGAAATGCTTTCAATTTTTCACCATTGAGGGTGATACTTGTTGTGGGTTTGTCATATATAGCTTTTATTATGTTGAGGTATGTTCCTTCTATTCCTGCTTTTTGGAGAGTTTTAATCATAAATGGGTCTTGAATTTTGTCAAAGGCTTTCTCTGCATCTATTGAGATAATCATATGGTTTTTATCTTTCAATTTGTTAATGTGGTGTATTACATTGATTGATTTGCAGATATTAAAGAATCCTTGCATTCCTGCGATAAAGCCCACTTGGTCATGGTGTATGATTTTTTTTAATATGTTGTTGGATTCTGTTTGCTAGAATTTTGTTAAGGATTTTTGCATCTATGTTCATCAGTGATATTGGCCTGTAGTTTTCTTTTTTTGTGGCATCTTTGTCTGGTTTTGGAATTAGGGTGATGGTGGCCTCATAGAATGAGTTTGGAAGCTTACCTTCATCTGCAATTTTCTGGAAGAGTTTGAGTAAGATAGGTGTTAGCTCTTCTCTAAACTTTTGGTAGAATTCAGCTGTGAAGCCATCTGGTCCCGGGCTTTTGTTTGCTGGAAGATTTTTGATTACAGTTTCGATTTCCTTGCTTGTGATGGGTCTGTTAAGATCTTCTATTTCTTCCTGGTTCAGTTTTGGAAAGTTATACTTTTCTAAGAATTTGTCCATTTCATCCAAGTTGTCCATTTTATTGGCATAGAGCTGCTGGTAGTAGTCTCTTATGATCCTTTGTATTTCAGTGTTGTCTGTTGTGATCTCTCCATTTTCATTTCTAATTTTGTTAATTTGGTTCTTCTCTCTTTGTTTCTTAATGAGTCTTGCTAATGGTTTGTCAATTTTGTTTATTTTTTCAAAAAACCAGCTTTTAGCTTTGTTGATTTTTGCTATGGTCTCTTTAGTTTCTATTGCATTTATTTCTGCCCTGATTTTTAAGATTTCTTTCCTTCTGCTAACCCTGGGGTTCTTCATTTCTTCCTTCTCTAATTGCTTTAGGTGTAGAGTTAGGTTATTTATTTGGCTTTTTTCTTGTTTCTTGATGTAAGCCTGTAATGCTATGAACCTTCCCCTTAGCACTGCTTTTACAGTGTCCCGTAGGTTTTGGGTTGTTGTGTTTTCATTTCCATTCATTTCTATACACATTTTGATTTCTTTTTTGATTTCTTCTATGATTTGTTGGTTATTCAGAAGCGTGTTATTTAGCCTCCATATGTTTGAAGTTTTAACAATTTTTTTTGCTGTAATTGAGATCTAATCTTACTGCACTGTGGTCAGAAAAGATGACTGGAATGATTTCAATTTTTTTGAATTTTCCAAGACCAGATTTATGGCCCAGGATGTGATCTATTCTGGAGAAGGTTCCGTGTGCACTTGAGGAAAAGGTGAAGTTGATTGTTTTGGGGTGAAATGTCCTATAGATATCAATTAGGTCTAGCTGGTCTATTGTGTCATTTGAGGTTTGTGTTTCCTTGTTAATTTTCTGTTTAGTTGATCTATCCATAGTTGTGAGTGGGGTATTAAAGTCTCCCACTATTATTGTGTTACTATTAATTTCCTCTTTCATACTCGTTAGTGTTTGCTGTACATATTGCGGTGCTCCTATGTTGGGTGCATATATATTTATAATTGTTATATTTTCTCTTGGATTAATCCTTTGATCATTATGTAGTGTCCTTCTTTGAATCTTTTCACATCCTTTATTTGAAAGTCTATTTTCTCTGATATGAGTATTGTGACTCCTGCTTTCTTTTGGTCTCCGTTTGCATGAAATAATTTTTTCCAGCCCTTCACTTTTAGTCTGTATGTGTCTCTTGCTTTGAGGTGTGTCTCTTGTAGACAGCATATATAAGGGTCTTGTTTTTGTATCCATTCAGCCAGTCTTTGTCTTTTGGTTGGATCATTCAACCCATTTACATTTAAGGCAGTTATTGATAAGTATGGTCCCATTGCCATTTACTTTGTTGTTCTGGGTTCACGTTTATACAACCTTTCTGCATTTCCTGTCTAGAGAAGATCCTTTAACATTTGTTGAAGAGCTGGTTTGGTGGTGCTGAATTTGCTCACCTTTTGATTGTCTGTAAAGCTTTTGAATTCTCCTTCATATCTGAATGAGATCCTTGCTGGGTACACTAATCTAGATTGTAGGTTATTCTCTTTCATTATTTTCAGTATGTCCTGCCATTCCCTTCTGGCCTGGAGGGTTTCTATTGATAGATCAGCTGTTATCCTTATGGGAATCCTTTTGTGTGTTATTTGTTGTTTTTCCCTTGCTGCTTTTAATATTTGTTCTTTGTGTTTAATCTTTGTTAATTTGATTAATATGTGTCTTGGGGTGTTTCGCCTTGGGTTTATCCTGTTTGGGACTCTCTGGGTTTCTTGGACTTGGGTGGCTATTTCCTTCCCCATTTTAGGGAAGTTTTCAGCTATTATCTCCTCAAGTATTTTCTCATGGCCTTTCTTTTTGTCTTCTTCTTCTGGGACTTCTATGATTCGAATGTTGGGGCATTTCACAGTGTCCCAGAGGTCCCTGAGGTTGTCCTCATTTCTTTTGATCCTTTTTTCTTTTTTCCTCTCTGCTTCATTTATTTCCACCATTTTATCTTCTACCTCACTTATCCTATCTTCTGTCTCCGTTATTCTACTCGTGGTTCCCTCCAAAGTGTTTTTGATCTCATTCATTGCATTATTCATTTTTAATTGACTCTTTTTTATTTCTTCTAGGTCTTTATTAAACATTTCTTGCATCTTTTCAATCTTTGTTTCCAGGCTATTTATCTGTAACTCCATTTTGTTGTCAAGATTTTGGATCATTTTTATTATCATTATTCTAAATTCTTTTTCAGGTAGATTCCCTATCTCCTCCTCTTTTGTTTGACTTGGTGGGCATTTTTCATGTTCCTTTACCTGTTGGGTATGTCTTTGCCTTTTCATCTTGTTTAGATTGCTGTGTCTGGACTGGGCTTTCTGTATTCTGGAGGTCTGTGGTTCCTTTTTATTGTGGAGGATTAACCCAGTGGGTGGGGTTAGACGATTGGCTTGTCAAGGTTTCCTGGTTAGGGAAGCTTGCGTCAGTGTTCTGGTGCATGGAACTTGATTTCTTCTCTCTGGAGAGCAATGGAGTGCCCAGTAATGAGTTTTGAGATGGGTCTATGTGTTAGGTGTGACCTTTGGCAGCCTGTATGTTGATGTTCAGGGCTATGTTCCTGTGTTGCTGGAGAATTTGCATGGTATGTCTTGCTCTAAAACTTATTGGCTCTTGTGTGGTGGTTGGTTTCAGTGTAGGTATGAAGGCTTTTGGACAGTCACTTATTACTTAAACTTCCATGTAGTCAGGAGTTTTCTGGTGTTCTCAGGTTTTGGACTTAAGTCTCCTGCCTCTGGATTTCAGTTTTATTCTTCCTGTAGTCTCAGGACTTCTCCAACTATACAGCCCTGATAAGAAAACTTCTAGGTTAATGGCGAAAAGATTCTCCGCCGTTAGGGACACCCAGAGAGGTTCACAGAGTTACATGCAGAAGAGGAGAGGGAGGAGGGAGATAGAGATGAGCAGGAGGAGAAAAAGGGGGACTCAAGAGAAGAGAGACAGATCTACGCAGCTGTCTGTTCCCAGAGTGTTCTCCGTAGCCCAGTCACCTACAAAGATTCACAGAATTGGATTGGGAAGAGAAGGGGAAAGGAGGAAATAGAGGTGTTCTGAGGTAGAAAACAGAGAGTCAAGATTGGGAGAGAATAATGTTCGGTTTAAAAATAGGGCTTCTCTTTTTTTTTTTTTTGTAAGGTTATAGTGTATTGAAAATGAAAATTAAGGAGTAGTAGAGGAGTACTAGAGGACTTTAAACAAAATAAGAGAAAAAGAAAAATAGAAAATAGAAGAGAAAAAGGAAGAAAAAAAGAAGAAAAAAGAAAGAAAAAGAAAAAAAAAAAACAAAGAAAGAAAAAAAATTTTTTTTCCCCTAAATAAAAAATCGTAAAAATCTATGGAAATGAAAGTTAAGGAGTAATGGGGGAGTAATAGGGGATTTTAAAGGAAAATAAAAGAGAAAAAATTTTTAAAAAAGAAAAAAAAAGAGAAAAAAGTAAAATTATATCTAGGAGTTTCTCTGGAGCTGTTGCGGTCAGTGTGGGTTCGGCTCAGTTTCAGATAGCTCCTCGTTCCAGCTTACGCTTCTCGATATCTACAGGCCCCTTCCGGTGTAGTCGGTGTTTTCTAGAGGGATTTTAAACTGTTGCACCAGTCCCTTCTGAAGCGGTTCCCTTTGTTTATTTGGCTTCTGTTTGCCGGTCTCTTCAGAGCCTCATTTCCGCCCTGACACAGGCGGGCGGAGGTGGACTCTTATTCAGGTAGCTAGTTCCGTCGCTATGCGGGGAGGGGCTGGTGCTGCGGGGAGGGGCTGACGCTGCTCTCTCCGTCTGCGCTGCTCAGGCTCCCGGCTGTTCTATATGGAGCGCGCCCCGCGCTGCGCGAGGTTCCAGCCCTCGGGTGTTCCACAAAAGCGCGGAAAAAAAGCTGCGCCTGCTCTCTGTGCCTTCCCCGTCAAAGCGGTCCAGGCAGCCAGGGGCTTGGTGGGCCCTCTCTCCCCAGGTGTAGCGCACCCACTCCCTTCCACGGACCCAGTCTCAGTTTCCGCTGGCGCCCGTCGGGTGCCTGCGCCTTCTGCCCTCCGCGTCCCTGCCCGCGCCGGTTGGGTGCCTGTGCCCTGTGTCTCGCCGCGACCTTCCCTCCCCCCTGCCTCCTGCCTCCGGCGGGGCTGGGCCGATCCGCAGCCTGTGAGCTCTTCTCTGGATTTTCTCGGTCTCTTTGTTCTGCGAACGGCCGGCAGTGTGTTCGGGCCAGTTAATTTACTCTCTCTCTTTTGGTCTCCCACAGTTCAAGTTGGCAGCTCACAGAAGCTCCCTCCGATTGTCCTCAGGGCACTCAGGCCCGGACCCTACCCCAAGCAATGCCGCCTAAGACTTCCCGGGACGGATCTCCGTCCTTAGCTCTTTTGTCTCACTTTTTATCTTTTATATTTTGTCCTACCTCCTTTTGAAGACAATGGGCTGCTTTTCTGGGCGCCTGATGACCTCAGCTAGAGATCAGAAGTTGTTTTGCGAAGTTTGCTCTGCGTTCAGTTATTCTTTTGATGAATTTGTAGGAGAGAAAGTGGTCTCCCCGTTCTACTCCTCTGTCATCTTGGCTCCTCCCCAACCTAGAAGTTTTATTATCAGTGCTGTATGGTTGGAGAAGTCCTGAGACTACAGGAAGAATAAAACTGAAATCCAGAGGCAGGAGACTTAAGCCCAAAACCGGAGAACACCAGAAAACTCCTGACTACATGGAAGTTTAAGTAATAAGTGACCGTCCAAAAGCCTCCATACCTACACTGAAACCAACCACTACCCAAGAGCCAATAAGTTTTAGAGCAAGACATACCTTGCAAATTCTCCAGCAACGCAGGAACATAGCCCTAAACGTCAGCATACAGGCTGCCAAAGGTCACACCTAACACATAGACCCATCTCAAAACTCATTACTGAGCACTCCATTGCTCTCCAGAGAGAAGAAATCAAGTTCCATGCACCAGAACACCGACGCAAACTTCCCTAACCAGGAAACCTTGACAAGCCAATCGTCTAACCCCACCCACTGGGCAAAACCTCCACAATAAAAAGGAATCACAGACCTCCAGAATACAGAAAGCCCAGTCCAGACACAGCAATCTAAACAAGATGAAAAGGCAGAGAAATACCCAACAGGTAAAGGAACACGAAAAATGCCCACCAAGTCAAACAAAAGAGGAGGAGATAGGGAATCTACCTGAAAAAGAATTTAGAATAATGATAATAAAAATGATCCAAAATCTTGAAAACAAAATGGAGTTACAGATAAATAGCCTGGAGACAAAGATTGAAAAGATGCAAGAAATGTTTAATAAAGACCTAGAAGAAATAAAAAAGAGTCAATTAAAAATGAATAATGCAATGAATGAGATCAAAAACACTTTGGAGGGAACCAAGAGTAGAATAACGGAGACAGAAGATAGGATAAGTGAGGTAGAAGATAAAATGGTGGAAATAAATGAAGCAGAGAGGAAAAAAGAAAAAAGGATCAAAAGAAATGAGGACAACCTCAGGGACCTCTGGGACACTGTGAAATGCCCCAACATTCGAATCATAGAAGTCCCAGAAGAAGAAGACAAAAAGAAAGGCCATGAGAAAATACTCGAGGAGATAATAGCTGAAAATTTCCCTAAAATGGGGAAGGAAATAGCCACCCAAGTCCAAGAAACCCAGAGAGTCCCAAACAGGATAAACCCAAGGCGAAACACCCCAAGACACATATTAATCAAATTAACAAAGATTAAACACAAAGAACAAATATTAAAAGCAGCAAAGGAGAAACAACAAATAACACACAAAAGGATTCCCATAAGGATAACAGCTGATCTATCAATAGAAACCCTCCAGGCCAGAAGGGAATGGCAGGACACACTGAAAGTAATGAAAGAGAATAACCTACAATCTAGATTACTGTACCCAGCAAGGATCTCATTCAGATATGAAGGAGAATTCAAAAGCTTTACAGACAAGCAAAAGCTGAGCGAATTCAGCACCACCAAACCAGCTCTTCAACAAATGTTAAAGGATCTTCTCTAGACAGGAAATGCAGAAAGGTTGTATAAACATGAACCCAAAACAACAAAGTAAATGACAATGGGACCATACTTATCAATAACTGCCTTAAATGTAAATGGGTTGAATGATCCAACCAAAAGACAAAGACTGGCTGAATGGATACAAAAACAAGACCCCTATACATGCTGTCTACAAGAGACACACCTCAAAGCAAGAGACACATACAGACTAAAAGTGAAGGGCTGGAAAAAAAAATATTTCATGCAAACGGAGACCAAAAGAAAACAGGAGTCGGAATACTCATATCAGAGAAAATAGACTTTCAAATAAAGGCTGTAAAAAGAGACAAAGAGGGACACTACATAATGATCAAAGGATTAATCCAAGAGAAAATATAACAATTATAAATATATATGCACCCAACATAGGAGCACCGCAATATGTACGGCAAACACTAACGAGTATGAAAGAGGAAATTAATAGTAACACAATAATAGTGGGAGACTTTAATACCCCACTCACAACTATGGATAGATCAACTAAACAGAAAATTAACAAGGAAACACAAACCTCAAATGACACAATAGACCAGCTAGACCTAATTGATATCTATAGGACATTTCACCCCAAAACAATCAACTTCACCTTTTCCTCAAGTGCACACGGAACCTTCTCCAGAATAGATCACATCCTGGGCCATAAATCTGGTCTTGGAAAATTCAAAAAAATTGAAATCATTCCAGTCATCTTTTCTGACCACAGTGCAGTAAGATTAGATCTCAATTACAGCAAAAAAAATTGTTAAAACTTCAAACATATGGAGGCTAAATAACACGCTTCTGAATAACCAACAAATCATAGAAGAAATCAAAAAAGAAATCAAAATGTGTATAGAAATGAATGGAAATGAAAACACAACAACCCAAAACCTACGGGACACTGTAAAAGCAGTGCTAAGGGGAAGGTTCATAGCATTACAGGCTTACATCAAGAAACAAGAAAAAAGCCAAATAAATAACCTAACTCTACACCTAAAGCAATTAGAGAAGGAAGAAATGAAGAACCCCAGGGTTAGCAGAAGGAAAGAAATCTTAAAAATCAGGGCAGAAATAAATGCAATAGAAACTAAAGAGACCATAGCAAAAATCAACAAAGCTAAAAGCTGGTTTTTTGAAAAAATAAACAAAATTGACAAACCATTAGCAAGACTCATTAAGAAACAAAGAGAGAAGAACCAAATTAACAAAATTAGAAATGAAAATGGAGAGATCACAACAGACAACACTGAAATACAAAGGATCATAAGAGACTACTACCAGCAGCTCTATGCCAATAAAATGGACAACTTGGATGAAATGGACAAATTCTTAGAAAAGTATAACTTTCCAAAACTGAACCAGGAAGAAATAGAAGATCTTAACAGACCCATCACAAGCAAGGAAATCGAAACTGTAATCAAAAATCTTCCAGCAAACAAAAGCCCGGGACCAGATGGCTTCACAGCTGAATTCTACCAAAAGTTTAGAGAAGAGCTAACACCTATCTTACTCAAACTCTTCCAGAAAATTGCAGATGAAGGTAAGCTTCCAAACTCATTCTATGAGGCCACCATCACCCTAATTCCAAAACCA
Source organism: Dama dama (assembly GCF_033118175.1). Classification (NCBI taxonomy): domain Eukaryota; kingdom Metazoa; phylum Chordata; class Mammalia; order Artiodactyla; family Cervidae; genus Dama; species Dama dama. Next base: position 2,721,964 of record NC_083707.1, on the reverse strand, counting down.
GACAAAGATGCCACAAAAAAAGAAAACTACAGGCCAATATCACTGATGAACATAGATGCAAAAATCCTTAACAAAATTCTAGCAAACAGAATCCAACAACATATTAAAAAAATCATACACCATGACCAAGTGGGCTTTATCCCAGGAATGCAAGGATTCTTTAATATCTGCAAATCAATCAATGTAATACACCACATTAACAAATTGAAAGATAAAAACCATATGATTATCTCAATAGATGCAGAGAAAGCCTTTGACAAAATTCAAGACCCATTTATGATTAAAACTCTCCAAAAAGCAGGAATAGAAGGAACATACCTCAACATAATAAAAGCTATATATGACAAACCCACAACAAGTATCACCCTCAATGGTGAAAAATTGAAAGCATTTCCCCTGAAATCAGGAACAAGACAAGGGTGCCCACTCTCACCACTACTATTCAACATAGTGTTGGAAGTTTTGGCCACAGCAATCAGAGCAGAAAAAGAAGTAAAAGGAATCCACATAGGAAAAGAAGAAGTGAAACTCTCGCTGTTTGCAGATGACATGATCCTCTACACAGAAAACCCTAAAGACTCTACCAGAAAATTACTAGAGCTAATCAATGAATATAGTAAAGTTGCAGGATATAAAATTAACACACAAAAATCCCTTGCATTCCTATATACTAACAATGAAAAAACAGAAAGAGAAATTAAGGAAACAATACCATTCACCATTGGAACAAAAAGAATAAAATACGTAGGAGTATATCTACCTAAAGAAACAAAAGACCTATACAGAGAAAACTATAAAACACTGATGGAAGAAATCAAAGAGGACACAAACAGATGGAGAAACATACCGTGTTCATGGATTGGAAGAATCAATATTGTCAAAATGGCTATTCTACCCAAAGCAATCTATAGATTCAATGCAATCCCTATCAAGCTACCAACGGTATTTTTCACAGAACTAGACCAAAGAATTTCACAATTTGTATGGAAATAGAAGAAACCTCGAATAGCCAAAGTAATCTTGAGAAAGAAGAATGGAACTGGAGGAATCAACCTGCCTGACTTCAGACTCTACTACAAAGCCACAGTCATCAAGACAGTATGGTACTGGCACAAAGACAGAAATATAGATCAATGGAACAGAATAGAAAGCCCAGAGATAAATCCACGAAACTATGGACACCTTATCTTTGACAAAGGAGGCAAGGATATACAATGGAAAAAAGACAACCTCTTTAACAAGTGGTGCTGGGAAAACTGGTCAACCACGTGTAAAAGAATGAAACTAGAACACTTTCTAACACCATACACAAAAATAAACTCAAAATGGATTAAAGATCTAAATGTAAGACCAGAAACTATAAAACTCCTAGAGGAGAACATAGGCAAAACACTCTCCGACATAAATCACAGCAAGATCCTCTATGACCCACCTCCCAGAATATTGGAAATAAAAGCAAAACTAAACAAATGGGACCTAATGAAACTTAAAAGCTTTTGCACTACAAAGGAAACTATAAGTAAGGTGAAAAGACAGCCCTCAGATTGGGAGAAAATAATAGCAAATGAAGAAACAGACAAAGGATTAATCTCAAAAGTATACAAGCAACTCCTGAAGCTCAATTCCAGAAAAATAAATGACCCAATCAAAAAATGGGCCAAAGAACTAAACAGACATTTCTCCAAAGAAGACATACAGATGGCTAACAAACACATGAAAAGATGATCCACATCACTCATTATCAGAGAAATGCAAATCAAAACCACAATGAGGTACCATTACACTCCAGTCAGGATGGCTGCTATCCAAAAGTCTACAAGCAATAAATGCTGGAGAGGGTGTGGAGAAAAGGGAACCCTCTTACACTGTTGGTGGGAATGCAAACTAGTACAGCCGCTATGGAAAACAGTGTGGAGATTTCTTAAAAAACTGGAAATAGAACTGCCATATGACCCAGCAATCCCACTTCTGGGCATACACACTGAGGAAACCAGATCTGAAAGAGACACGTGCACCCCAATGTTCATCGCAGCACTGTTTATAATAGGCAGGACATGGAAGCAACCTAGATGCCCATCAGCAGATGAATGGATAAGGAAGCTGTGGTACATATACACCATGGAATATTACTCAGCCATGAAAAAGAATTCATTTGAACCAGTCCTAATGAGATGGATGATGCTGGAGCCCCTTATACAGAGTGAAGTAAGCCAGAAAGATAAAGAACATTACAGCATACTAACACATATATATGGAATTTAGAAAGATGGTAATGATAACCCTATATGCAAAACAGAAAAAGAGACACAGAAATACAGAACAGACTTTTGAACTCTGTGGGAGAATGTGAGGGTGGCATATTTCAAAAGAACAGCATGTATACTATCTATGGTGAAACAGATCACCAGCCCAGGTGGGATGCATGAGACAGGTGCTCTCGCCTGGTGCACTGGGGAGACCCAGAGGAATCGGGTGGAGAGGGAGGTGGGAGCGGGGATCGGGATGGGGAATACGTGTAAATCCATGGCTGATTCATATCAATGTATGACAAAACCCACTGAAATGTTGTGAAGTACTTAGCCTCCAACTAATAAAAAAAAAATAAAAACAGAAATAGAATCATTCAAGCGAAAAAAAAATATATTCATTCACAAAAAAAAAAAAAAAACCAAAAAACAAAAAAAAAAAACTTCTAGGTTAATCGGAAAAAGATTCTCCCCCGTTAGGGACGCCCAGAGAGGTTCACAGTGTTACATGAAGAAGAGGAGAGGGAGGAGGGAGATAGTGATGAGCAGGAGGAGAAAAAGGGGGACTCAAGAGGAGAAAGATAGATCTACGCAGTTGTCTGTTCCCAGAGTGTTCTCCGTAGCCCAGACACCCACCAAGATTCACAGAATTGGATTGGGAAGAGAAGGGGAAAGGAGGAAATAGAGGTGTTCTAAGGTAGAAAACAGAGAGTCAAGATTGGGAGAGAATAATCAACACACTCCTGTATAAAAATGGGAACTGAATATTGGATTCTTAAATGTTCACAATTTATATCATATACTGAAAAAGAAAAATTAAAAATCTAAAGTAGAGGTTAGACTCTTAAAAATACTATATTAATAACAAAAACCAAAACACACAAAAAAAGTTTAAAAATATATATTCAGTTCAGTTTAAAAATAGGGCTTCTCTCTTTTTTTTTTTTGGTAAGGTTATAGTATTGAAAATGAAAATTAAGGAGTAGTAGAGGATTACTAGAGGACTTTAAAAGAAATAAGAGAAAAAGAAAAATAGAAAATAGAAGAGACAAAGGAGAAAAAAAAAAGAATTTTCCCTAATTAAAAAAATTGTAAAAATCTATGAAAATTAAAGTTAAGGAGTAATGGGGGAGTAATAGCGAATTTTAAAGGAAAATAAAAGAGAAAAAATAAAAAAGAAAAAATAAAAAGAAAATTTTTAAAATTTTTTCTGACTTAAAAAAAAAAAAAGTAAAAATATATCTAGGAATTTCTCTAGAGCTGTTGCGGTCAGTGTGGGTTCGGCTCAGTTTCAGATATTTCCTCGCTCCAGCTTACACTTCTCAATATCTACAGGCCCCTTCCGGTGTAATCGGTGTTTTCTACAGGGATTTTAATCTGTTGCACCGGTCCCTTCTGAAGCGGTTCCCTTTGTTTATTTGGCTTCTGTTTGCCGGTTTCTTCAGAGCCTCATTTCCGCCCTGACACAGCCGGGCAGAAGTGGACTCTTATTCAGGTAGCTAGTTCTATCCCGCTGCGGGGAGAGGCTGACGCTGCGGGGATGGGCTGGCGCTGCGGGGAGGGGCTGGTGCTGCTTTCTCCATCTGCGCTGCTCAGGCTCCCGACTGCTCCATACGGAGCGCGCCCCGCGCTGCGCGCAGCTCCAGCCCTCGGGTGTTCCACAAAAGCGCGGAACAAAAGGCTGCGTCCGCTCTTGTGCCTTCCCTGTCAGAGCGGTCCAGGCAGCCAGGAGCTTGACAGGCGCACTCTCCCCGGATGCAGCGCCCACTCCCTTCCACGGTCCCAATCTCGTTTTCTGCCGGCGCCAGTCGGGTGAGTGCGCCTTCTGCCCTCTGCGTCCCCAGCTCCAGTCCCCGCCCGCGCCGGTCGGGTGCCTGCACCCTGTGTCTCACCGTGACCTGCTCCTGCCTCCGGCGTGTCTGGGCCGGTCCGCAGTCTGCGAGCTCTTCTCTGGACTTTCTCGGTCCCTTTGTTCTGTGAACGGCTGGCAGCGTGTTCGGGCCGGTTAATTTTCTCTCTCTCTTTTGCTCTCCCACAGTTCAAGTTGGCAACTCACAAAAGCTCCCTCTGATTGTCCTCAGGGCACTCAGGCCCGGACCCTACCCCAAGCAATGCCGCCCACTCCTCTCAGTGCCGCCCCCACTTGCTGGTGGCGGATGCGGGTGTCTGGGGTACTTTTCTGCTGAGAGTTGCTTTTAGGCACGTAATCTGTGGGTTTTATTTATTGTTTCCCTCCCAGTCAGGTTGCCCTCCTAGATTCAAACACTTACCCCAGGCCCGCCAGTGTGAGGGTTTCCCGGTGTCTGGAAACGTCCTCTAAAGGCTCCCTTCCCGGGATGGATCTCTGTCCTTAGCTCTTTTGTCTCACTTTTTATCTTTTATATTTTGTCCTACCTCCTTTTGAAGAAAATGGGCTGTTTTTCTGGGCGCCTCATGACCTCAGCTAGCGATCAGAAGTTGTTTTGTGAAGTTTGCTCTGCATTCAGATATTCTTTTGATGAATTTGTAGGAGAGAAAGTGGTCTCCCCGTCCTACTCCTCCGCCATCTTGGCTCCTCCGCCTCCTATCAATTTTCAAGAGGAGTCAGGTATCATCACCTTTTGAAGCCTTGAACTCCGCGTTCCTCTCGAGTTGTCAAAGGGATGTGAGGCCTCCTGTGGAAATGAGGCTGGGAACTAGGGCTCTTTCTAAGGTCTCAACATGGGATTCAGACAATCAATCATGTTGTGAGACGATAGATGAGACTGCATTCAAATCAGTGCAGGGAAATCAGGCCTTACCTCGAGTCAGAGGATGTTGGTGTCCATTCCACTTGAGGCAGCAAACTCAGGGTCCCTCTCACATAACTATTGCTGAGAGATGCCTCCTCTTGAGGTGTGAGTGGAATGTCGGCATTTCTCTCGAGGTGAAGCAAGGTAATCGGGCCTCATCTCGAGATGATTTGGTGTACACAGAGCTCTTACCAGTTGTGGCAGTGACCTCACAGATCCCCTAGACTTGTGATGGTGTTTTTGGAGATCTCTGGAGTTCCATAAAGGAAGTGAAGCCTCCTTTTGTGTTTGATGTGGATCATGGAATTGCTCTGGAGCAATGCAAGGGAATCGGGCATTCTTGCTTTAAAGGTGGATTTTTGTGGTTTTTCTCAGGTTGTGGTAGGAAACTCGTGGTTCCTCTCGAGTAAATACGGGGACGGAAGTGAACCTCTCGTGATTTCTCAGGGATGTCAGGCCTCCTTTCTCGTTGCCAGAGACACTTTGGGATTCTTCTCGAGTTGTGGCAGGGGAATCAGGACGCATCTTGAGTTGAGGTGGAAATTCCAGCTTCTGTTACCTGCTGCGACAGGGATCTTGCGGTTTGTATAGATTTTCCAGGGGAGTCAGGCATCATCTCCTGCTGAGGCATGGAAGACCTCTTAAGTCTCAAGTTCGAAATGGGTTATCAGGCCTCATTTCGAGATGGGGCGGGGAACTCGGGCTTTTTCTAGAAGTGCAACAAGGGAGTCAGACCTCCCTTAGTGTTGTGACAGGAAACTTGGAGTTCCATTCAAGTCGATGCCAAGGAAATAGTCCTTATGTCGAGCTGAGGGGGAAGACAATGTCCTTTCGACTTACAGCAGGGACCTCGGGGTTCTTCTCGAGTTTCAACAGGTGAGACAATGCAGCGCTTCTGGTGTGAGTGGAACATGGGGATTCCTCTCCAATTGCAGAATGAGAATCGGACCTCATCTCGATATAATTTGGGGTACATGCAGCACTTCTCCACTTGCTGTGCTGACCTCGGTGTTCTTCTAGACTTGTGACGGTGTACCTGGGGACTCTCTGGAGTTCCATAAAGGAAGTCAAGCCTCCTTTCATTTTTGATGTGGAACATGGAACTGCTCTGGAGGCAATGCAGGGGAATCAGGCCTCATCTCGAGGTGAGGGGGGAAATCTCATGGTTTTTCTCAAGTTGCGGTGGGAACCTGGGGTTGTTTCTCAAGTTATGATGGGGAGGTTCTTTAAACGCTCGTGTTTTCTCAGCGACATCAGGACTCCTGTCTTGTTTCCAGGGACACCTTGGGATTCTCCTCGAGCCATGGCAGGGCAGTAGGGACACCTCTCGAGTTCAGGAGGGAGACCCAGTGTCCCTTTCCAGTTGCCACTTGGATATTGGAATTCCTGTCGATTTTTAAGAGGAGTCAGGTGACGTCTCCTGTTGAAGCATGCAATTCCTCATTTCTATGGAGATGTCAAACGGTGTGAAGCCTCCTGTGGTGATGAGACGGGGAACTAGGGCTCTTTTGAGAGTCTCAACAGGGCATTCAGACATCCCTTCATGTTGTGAAAGGAAACACAGGCTTGCATGTGAGTCACGGCAGGGAAATCAGGCCTTGCCTCGAGTGAGGAGAACTCGGTGTCCATTCCACTTGAGGCAGCAAACTCAGGTTCTCTCTCACATACCTATAGCTGAGGGAGCCTCCTCTTGAGGTGCTTGTGGAAAGTTGGCATTCCTCTTGAGTCGAAGCCAGGGAATCAGCTCTCATCTCGAGATGATTTGGCGTACAAGGAGCTCTTCTTGAGTTGCTGTGCTGAACTCGGTCTTCCTCTAGACTTGTGACGGTGTTCTTGGGGAATCTCTGGAGTTGCCTAAAGGAAGTCAAGCCACTTGCGTGCTTGATGGGGAAGGCAGGATGGCTCTGGGGCCAATGCAGGGGAATCGGGCCTCATCTCGAGTTGATGTGGGGTACACGGTGCACTTTCGTGTTGCTGCAGTGACGTCAGGGTTCCGCTAGAATTGTGACGGTATTCTTGGGGACTCTCTGGAGTTCCATCAAGGAAGTCAAGGCTCCTTTCATGTTTGATGTGGAACACAGAATTGCTCTGCAGGCAATGCAAGTGATGCGGGCCCCATCTCATGGTGAGGGGGAAGTCTCACAGTTTTTCTCAATTTGCGGCAGGACCTGGTGTTTCCTCTAGAGTTACAACAGGGATGGCCCTTAAAAACTCATGTATTTCAGTGACGTCAGGCCTCCTGTCTAGTTGCCAGGGAACCTCGGGATTAGCCTCAAGGCTTGGCAAAGCCATAGGGACGCCTCGTGAGGTGAGGCGGGAGACCCAGGGTCCCTTTCCAGTTGCCACAGGGATATTGGGATTCCTATCAATTTTCAAGAGCAGTCAGGCATTCTCTCCTAATGTAGCATTGAACTCCACGTTCCTCTCGAGTTGTCAGAGGGATGTGAGGCCTCCTGTCAAGATGAGGCGGGGAACTATGGCTTTTTCTAGGGTCTCCACAGGGGATTCAGACATCCCTTCTTCTTGTGAGATGAAAGATGAGCCTGCATTTAAGTCACTGCAGGGAAATCCGGCCTTATTTCAAGTCAGGGCATCTCACTGTCCATTCCACTTGAGGCAGCAAACTCAGGGTCCCTCTCACATACCTATAGCTGAAAGAAGCCTCTTCTTGAGGTGCGAGTGGAAAGTCGGCAGTCCTCTGGAGGTGAAGCAAGGGCATCGGCCCTCATCTCGAGATGATTTGGGGTTCACGGAGCTTTTTCGAGTTGTGGCAGTGACTTCGGGGTTCCTCTAGACTTGTGACGGTGTTCCTGGGGAGTCTCTGGAGTTCCATAAAGGAAGTCAAACCTCCTCTTGTCTTTGATGTGGAACACGGAATTGCTCTGGAGGCAATGCAGGGGAATCGGGCATCATCTTGCATTGAAGGTGGAATCTTGTGGGTTTCCTCAAGTTGTGGTAGGAAACTCGTGGTTCCTCTCTAGTAATTATGGGGACGGCAGTGAACCTCTGATGGTTTCTCAGGAATGTCAGGCCTCCTTTCTCGTTGCCAGAGACACTTTAGGATTCTTCTTGAGTTGTGGCAGGAGAATCGGGACGCATCTGGAGTTGAGGTGGAAATTTCAGCTTCCGTTTCCTGTTGTGACAGGGATGTTGCGGTTTGTCTAGATTTTCCAGGGGTGTCAGGCATCGTCTTGTGCTGAGGCATGGAAGCCCTCTTTGGCCTCAAGTTCGAAATGGGGTGTCAGGCCTCATTTCGAGATGGGGCGGGGAACTCGGGCTTTTTCTAGAAGTGCAACAAGGGAGTCAGACCTCCCTTAGTGTTGTGACAGGAAACTCAGAGTTCCATTCAAGTCATTGCCATGGAATCAGTGCTTATGTAGACATGAGGGTGAAGATGATGTCCTTTCGACTTACAGCAGGGACCTTGGGGTTCTTCTCGAGTTTCAACAGGTGAGACAAGGCAGCGCTTCCAGTGTGAGTGGAACATTGGGATTCCGGTCCAATCGAAGAATGAGAATCGGCCCTCATCTCGAGATGATTTGGGGTACACGGAGCTCTCTCGAGTTGCGGCCATGACCTCGGGGTTCCTCTAGACTTGTGACAGTGTTCCTGGGGACTCTCTGGAGTTCCATAAAGGAAGTCAAGCCTCCCTTCATGTTTGATGTGGAACACGGAATTGCTCTGGAGGCAATGCAGGGGAATCGGGCCTCATCTCATGGTGAGGGGTGAAATCTCATGGTTTTTCTCGAATTGCGGTGGGAACCTGGGGTTTCCTCTTGAGTTATGATGGGGATGTTCTTGAAACACTCGTGTATTCTCAGCGGCGTCAGGACTCCTGTCTCGTGTCCAGGGACACCTCGGGATTCTCCTCGAGTCGTGGCAGGGCAGTAGGGACCCCTCTCGAGTTGAGGAAGGAGACCCAGTGTTCCCTTCCAGTTGCCCCTGGGATATTGGAATTCCTATCGATTTTCAAGAGGAGTCAGGCATCGTCTTCTGTTGAAGCATGCAACTCTGCATTCCTCTGGAGATGTCAAAGGGGTGTCAAGCCTCCTGTGGAGATGAGGCGGGGAACTAGGGCTCTTTCTAGGGTCTCAACAGGGCATTCAGACATCCCTTCATGTTGTGAGAGGAAACACGGGCTTGCATTTGAGTCACTGTAGGGAAATGAGGCCTTGCCTCGAGTGAGGAGAACTCGGTGTCCATTCCACCTGAGGCAGCAAACTCAGGCTCCCTCTCTCATACCTATAGCTGAGAGAGCCTCCTCTTGAGGTGCTTGTGGAAAGTTGGCATTCCTCTTGAGTCAAAGCCAGGGAATCAGCTCTCATCTCGAGATGTTTTGGGGTACACGGAGCTCTTCTCGAGTATCTGTGCTTAACTTGGTGTTCCTCTAGACTTGTGACGGTGTTCTTGGGGAATCTCTGGAGTTGCCTAAAGGAAGTCAAGCCACTTGTTGTGTTTGATGGGGAACGTGGGATGGCTCTGGAGCCAATGCAGGGGAATCGGGCCTCATCTCGAGTTGATTTTGGGGTACACGGTGCTCTTTCCTGTTGCTGCGGTGACCTCAGGGTCCCTCTAGACCTGTGACAGTGTTCTTGGGGAGTCTCTGGAGTTCCATCAAGGAAGTCAAGGCTCTTTTCATGTTTGATGTGGATCACGGAATTGCTCTGCATGCAATACAGGTGAATCGGGCCTCATCTCGCAGTGAGAGGGATGTCTCATGGTTTTTCTCGAGTTGCGGCGGGAACCTGGGTTTATTCTCGAGTTACGACGGGGATGGCCCTTCAAAACTCGTGTTTGTTCAGCGACGTCAGGACTCCCGCCTAGTTGTGAGGGACACCTCAGGATTCTCCTCGAGGCTTGGCAGGGCAATAGGGATGCCTCTTGAGGTGAGGCGGGAGACCCAAGGTCCCTTTCCAGTTGCCACAGGGATATTGGGATTCCTATCAATTTTCAAGAGCAGTCAGGCATTCTCTCCTATTGTAGCATTGAACTCCGCATTCCTCTCGAGTTGTCAGAGGGATGTGAGGCCTCCTGTCGAGATGAGGCGGGGAACTAGGGCTTTCTCTAGGGTCTCCACAGGGGATTCAGACATCCCTTCATCTTGTGAGATGAAAGACGAGCCTGCATTCAAGTCACTGCAGGGAAATCCGGCCTTATTTCAAGTCAGGGCATCTCGCTGTCCATTCCACTTGAGGCAACAAAATCAGGGTCCCTCTCACATACCTATAGCTGAGAGAAGCCTCCTCTGGAGGTGCTTGTGGAAAGTTGGCATTCCTCTTGAGTCGATGCCATGGAATCAACTCTCATCTCGAGATGATTTGTGATACACAGAGCTTTTCTCGAGTTGCTGTGCTGAACGTGGTGTTCCTCTAGACTTGGGACAGTGTTCTTGGGGAATCTCTGTAGTTGCCTAAAGGACATCAAGCCACTTGTCTTGTATGATGGGGAACGTGGGTTGGCTCTGGAGCCAATGCATGGGAATCGGGCCTCATCTCGTGTTGATTTGAGGTACAGTGAGCTCTTTCTTGTTGCTGCGGTGACCTCAGGGACCCCTCTAGACGTGTAACAGTGTTCTTGGGGGCTCGCTGGAGTTCCATCAAGGAAGTCACGGCTCCGTTCATGTTTGATGTGGAACACGGAATTGCTCTATATTCAATGCAGGGGAATCGGGACTCATCTCGCCTCGAGGGGGAAGTCTCATGGTTTTCTCAACTTGTGGCGGGAACCTGGGGTATATTCTCGAGTTACCACGGGGATGGTCCTTCAAAACTCGTGTTTGTTCAGCGATGTCAGGACTCCTGTCTAGTTGCGAGGGACACCTTGGGTTTCTCCTCGAGGCTTGGCAGGGCAATAGGGATGCCTCTTGAGGTGAGGCGGGAGACCCAGGGTCCCTTTCCAGGTGCCACAGGGATATTGGGATTCCTATCAATTTTCAAGAGGAGTCAGGCATCGTCTCCTTTTGAAGCATTGACCTCCGCGTTACTCTCGAGTTTTCAAAGGGATGTGAGGCCTCCTGTCGAGATGAGGTGGGGAACTAGGGCTTTCTCTATGGTGTCCACAGGGGATTCAGACATCCCTTCATCTTGGGAGATGAAAGACGAGCCTGCATTCAAGTCACTGCAGGGAAATCTGGCTTTATTTCAAGTCAGGGCATTTCGGTGTCCATTCCACTTGAGGCAGCAAACTCAGGGTCCCTCTCACGTACCTATATCTCAGAGAAGTCTCCTCTTGAGGTGCTTGTGGAAAGTTGGCTTTCCTCTTGAGTCGAAGCCAGGGAATCATCTCTCATCTCGAGATGATTTGGGGTACACGGAGCTTTTCTCGAGTTGCTGTACTGAACTTGGTGTTCCTCTAGGCTTGGGACAGTGTTCTCGGGGAATCTCTGGAATTGCCTAAAGGAAGTCAAGCCCCTTGTCGTGTTTGATGGTGAACGCGGGATGGCTCTGGAACCAATGCAGGGGAAATGGCCCCATCTCGTGGTGATTTGGGGGTGCTTGGGTGCCGCAAGTTTCATGTTGCTGCGGTGACCTCAGGGTCCCTCTAGACTTGTGACAGTGTTCTTCATTACTCTCTGGAGTTCCATCAAGGAAGTCAAGGCTCCTTTCGTGTTTGATGTGGAACACGGAATTGCTCTGCACACAATGCAGGGGAATTGGCCCTCATCTCCCAGCGAGGGGGAATTCTTATGGCTTTTCTCGAGTTGCCACGGGAACCTGGGTGTTGGGGTTGTTTAATGCACTGGAACCTTGTTGTACGGAGTCGATGATAAGAAAGTAAAAGAGAGAAAGAGTCTGATATCCCTTGTTTTATGCAGATGACCAATAAAGTCCTTGACACAGGACTTGCATCGCTCATGAAGGCACCAGGCGCCCTCTCAAGGGGTTCTTAGAATCCCGCGCAGAAAAGTGAGCGCGACAGGTCTCCACGTTCCAGAGAGTCAGCCAGAGAAAGAGAGAGAGAGAAAGAAAGAGAGAGACAGAGACAAAAAGACCCACGGACCTAAGCTCTGATGGAGCAAAGGTGCTTTAATGAGTTTTCTATTAGTATATATAGGCTGCAGTACAAGAAACTTCTTTCGGGAATGATAGAGATCAGAAACCAAACGTACAGCAACTGTTACCAAGGGGACAAGGGGTAATGTTAGTCATAACGTCAGGAGACCTCTCAAGAAAGGGGAATGAGACTAAGCACTTTTGTCCTAAAGAGAATGTTTACTAAAGGAGACCCAAGCCTGCCTCACACAATGACCTCAGTCCCTGGGAGCAGCGTGCTGTTCTGCTTAAAGAGGGACAAAGGACTCATGAGATACAGCACATAGGAATCCTCCCGTCAAACATTCCCTGACAATTCCCCCTTATTTATTTATAATATTTGTAAGAAGAGTTCTGACCATCAGAGTTTATTCAGTTTTAACAATCTTTGCATGAAGGCAACAGCAGACAACAAATATAATTGTTAAGATAATCACCAAAATTATAGTTCTAGACCCAATATTATGAGTAAGGCTCTGAAACCATCCATGTGGGTCTAGCCCAGATAATTGATCAGCCAATTGTTTAGCTAAAGTTCCCATACTAGTGGAAGAGGGCAGATTATTAGAAAAGGTTTCACATATTTCTTTTTTGTAATAACTGTATATTCAGAAAGGCATTATCATATATGTTTTAAAAATGAAACTTGATTTGTTTCCAGTCATAGCCATTATTATAGAAATGAACAGGAGTAACAAGAAATTGAGTAGAATTTCAATCATATTTTAGCATCATCTGTTTTTGTACATGTGTTCATTGATCTCCAACCCATTTGATGGCTGTTCTCAGTTCTCGTATTTTTTTTTTTTTTGAATATCCTCATCTATTTGAGCCTCAGTGGCTCACACAGTATGAGCATCTTTAGTCCAATTCTGGATAAAATTATGTGTCTGAATAGAGGTCTGTAAAGCAAGCATCTCTAGTCTGAATGCTGGGGGCCCCCTCAGGCTGAATCTTCTGAAGAGGAAGTCATGTGAGCTCATTGGATGCATCTGGAGAAATAGAAGCATATCTTTTCCCTGTAAGATTAGTTTTTTAGATTTCCATTGATTAGTTAACCCATCTTGATATCAAATGGGCAAAGGAAAGGAGGTGTCCTTTAATGTTTCAAAACTTCTTTTTTTTTTTTTTGAGTTTTTTGCTTTTTTCAAAACATCTCTTTGTGGTAAGTTTTAAAAGTTTAAAACAAATAAGGCTATATTAACAATAGTTATAAAAAGAGAGGAAAGCGATAATGATGAAAACATTCTTAGGAAATATTTCAGTCCAAAAGAAAAAAGTCATTCAGAAATCTGTTTGGGACTGGTATTTGACTGTGGTTTGTGTTATTTGGGGCAAAGGATTAGGAGTAATCATTCAAATATTTTTTCCTAAGTGAAATTATTGAAAAGGTGATGCAGAACAACTTGACAAATGAAATGTTACTCACATCCAAATATATTTGACCTTGTCCTTGAAAAAGAAATGCAGCTTAGCAACTGTTCAATCTCACTGTTCAGTGTGTTAAAGAGGATGACTACACTTCCAAAACAGACCTGAAAAGAAGGCGAACATTCCACATTTCTGATATTCTTGGGAACAAATAATCCATTCGGGAAATGGTGTCTTTTTTATGCCGTTTTCACCCTGCTTTTAAGAATCTTACAGATTGGAAACAGAAATAAAGTCACATCAACAATAGTTATAGGCTTAAAGACTACACTACACCAGAATCTAGTAAAGTTTGCTCTGGACAAGGAAGACAAAAGTGTTCTTGTGTATTTCCTCTTATTTAATTTCTTTTATTTGCAGTTAGAGTGTGTAATGTGTTTGTCCAATCATGTCTTGTGTTTGTGGACTATAAGGAATGTCTGCAATCTGTTTAATAGAGAATGAATGTAAAAATTGTTTGAACTGCTTAGAAATATAGGCAGAGTCATTGTCTGTTTTTATAGAATTAGGTGTTCTCTTTATCATGAAGTAAGTTGATAGGTGGCTTATAACATGTTGTGTAGTCTTACCTTAGAGAGGTGTTGCCCCTAGAAAAGAAGAATTTGTATTGATCGAGACATGTAAGAAGGAAGAGGAAGAAAGTTCAGGACAATGAGTTACATCTATTTGCCATAAAATTTTCCTTCATTTGTCATAAGCCCTTTAAAAATTCTAGCATTAAACATCCCTAAAAGTTAAAAGGCCAAAACAAAATATGATAGCACAATAAACAAATGCAGTGTTTATTTCAAATAAACATATCATACTTTGTTGTTTTCATTGTGATCCACCCAAGCATTTCAACTGCATTTTCCAATATATTTGCAGTCTGAATGTATCTGCTGACCAAAGTTAATTCTGTTAAACGTTGTTTTCTCCGAATTTTTTTTGTTTCTAATTTGGCCTAATTTGGAGAAAGAACATTTGCTGTAGCTAGAACAACAATGAAAAACTAGCCTAGCAAAGCCTATGCAAATACTACTTTATTCTATAATAAATGTTTCAACAATTAAAAAAATATTTTTGTATTCATCATTTTATTTGCCGTTTCTTATATCTTTTTATTAAAAGCATATATTTTACTTTTCTATAGCAACCATGAAATGTCTTGTATGTTAGCATTTTATAGATCGTTGAACATATTTATAAAATCATATTATATTATATATACACCCATTCCTATACAAATATATATTTATATTCATTAACAGCTCAAAATCTCTTCAGCTCTTCTGCAAGAGAAACCCCTTGTAAGAGTAAGCCAATGTTCAGCAATTAACGCTTTAAAATCCTACTTCATTAAAAAAAAAAAAAAAATCCTACTTCATTTGGAAATGACCCAGCCATTCAACAAGCTTCTACTACTTAGTTCAGCACAACTCCAGAAACCTAAGTCACTCTAATCCCAAGAGACCACTCCAGATTATAGATAATAGATCATTTTATCAAAAATACAATTATTTTTAATAGAGCTTATCTAAAAGTTTTCATCTCATCTATATATTTGTATATATATATATACATATGTATATATATATATATATAAAGAGTTATCTTTTTGTTGACAAACTTAGCTTACCCCAAACCAAGGCATAACAAAAGTATTATATAATGTTGATGACTCAAGACATGTCCCAACTAGATTAACAAATAATTATATTTAAATCACATTCACATTTAAATAAACATTATACGCAACATTGAACGCCCTTCAGTTCATGTAAAGCTGAATTCAAATAGAGCTCATTAACTCCACACTATCTAAAAACAAAGACATACATTGAGACATAGATAATTTTAGATACATAGGCATAGTTCTCCGTTTGAAATTTAAAATATCTTTTTGTTTTTTTAATTTATTTTGAGCTCCACCAATTTGTTAATGGCTGGAGTCCTAGATAGAGTGGGCTGTGTATCCCAAGGACATGATAAGAATTAACTTAAGGTTTTTTCTTAGGCCTATTTTTGTTTCCCAGGCAGAACTGGAGCTCCAAAAAAAAAATATTTTAACAAGTTAACCTTTTCTTAACTGCACGTGCAAGAAGAACCGGTTTTGCAATTTCAAAAAAGATTTTATTTTCATCAGTTTTCTCCAGAGTCTAAAGAATATCATAGCCATTCAGTGTCAAAAATATCATTTCTCCTTTTTGTAGCTATAGTATATTATTAATGATATATGTCTGGAGAATCCCAGGGATAGGGGAGCCTGGTCGGCTGACATCTATGGGGTCGCATAGAGTAGGGCACGACTGAAGTGACTTAGCAGCAGCAGTAGCAGGACTTTTAAGCATACCTTGAGGTAACATAGTCTACTGAAATCTTTTATGAGTCCCGAAATGATTAGGATAAGGGAGAGAGAAAGTTAAACTCTCCCAGTCTAAAGGGTGTAAAGGTATATCAAAAAAGCAATCTTGTGAATCAGTAACAATAATGTGCCAATTTTGAGGAATAGTAATAGGTGATGGGATCTCTGGTTGCAATGCACCCATAGGTTTCATAAAAGAATTAACTTTTTAAACTCTGTTAAGAGACACCATTTGTTATATTTCCTTTTTATAACAAAAATAGGAGAGTTCCAAAAAGAGCAAGTTTCTTCAATATGTTTCAATTTTAATTGTGTGTTTATAAGTTCTTTAATAGCTTGTAATTTTTCTTTTGTAAGGGGCCATTGCTTTGTCTAAATAGGCTCATAATTTTTCTCAGTTATTTTAATAATTGTTTTGTTTGTTAAATGAGCAGTGGCCCCTAGGAAAAATGTGGAATGTATATCTGAGTTTGCCATTGCATAAGTAAGTCCCTTCCTATTAGATTAAGGGGTGCATCTATCACATAAGGTCTTAATGTTGTAGGTTGGCCTTTTGGTCTATCATATGGGTAGATTTGAATATTTTGATAAATTTCTCGTACTTTGGTTTGAGAAATTCCTGCAATTTGGCAAGAGACTTTTTGTATAGGTCAGGATTTGGGCCACAAGTGTTTGGAAATAATAATAATATTAGATCCAGTGCCGAGGAGACGAGAAAAACTTTTACCATTAATTTTGTTATTTATATTTGGTCGGACATATTTAAATACCAATGATGTCCATAAGGATTGTTTTTGATCTGTATTACCATATCTGCCTCTCTGTACATTATTAGAGGAGTTAATAGAAATGTAAGGCAAAAGAAGTAATTGAGCAATTTTGTCCCCCCTTTTGAATTGCCATAGAATCTTAGCTGACATCATAATTTGAATTTCTCCTTTATAATTTGAATCAATTATTCCAGGGTGAACAGTAATTCCTTTAGAAGCCAAATTAGATCAGCTAAGTAAAAGACTGAAGGTTTGTGGGGGCAGGGGTCCAAAAAGTCCAGTAGGTACTCTAGAAGGGACTGCTTAAGGGTAAAGGAAAAAATCATTTAGGGCTGGTATATTAATGGCAGCACTGCTGGACGTTGAGGGTTTGAGGGAAAAGATAGAATTTGCCCCTGGTTTTTGTTGTAGGGGACCTGGGAGGTCCCCTGTTTGGAGTTTCTTGGAATAGGTTTTCCTTCAATATCAAATTTAAATTTACTGTCTTTGGCCCAATGCATTCCTCTGTGGCAGCAAGGGCAAATTTTTGGAGGTTTTTTATTAGCCTTTTAGGGCAGTCCCTTTTTAAACGGTTTTTATCTCCACATGTAAAGCATCCTTCATTTCTCTTTTTAAAAGGTAGTAGCCATTGTTTCAGTTAGTATTTGCATCTTTTAAGTTTTTGATCCTAGATTGTGACAAGCCTTTAAATAATCAATAATAGTCCTAGTCTCACAAATTGCAGCTATAGCTCTTTGACATTTCTGATTTACATTCTCATAAGCAAGTAATTTCTCTAGCTGTTTTTTATGGTTTCTTCTCCGATTACAGTATGGGAAATAGCAGCTTCTAATCTAGCTTAAAAATTAGCGTAACTTTTCATTAGGTTCCAACAAAGCAGAGACGTTTGGAGTTGTGACTGTTGGCAGAGGAGAAGCATTTGGAGCAGCCAGGGCAGGGCTAGTAAGAAAATTCTGAGATATTTTGTATTGTTTTAATTGGGCCTTTTGTAAAGTTTAATCATTTAATTTATATTTATGTAATAAGTGTTTTGTCTGTTGCTGAATATTGGAAGGGCTAGAATGTACCTTGAAATGGCAGAATTGCAGCTTTAATAAGAGCCCATAGGGGCTAGAGATCAATTGGAATATTTTTTCCTTGTGTGGCTGCTCATTTAACATTTTCTTTGACCCAGAGCCAAATTTATAAATCAAAACTGCATTTATCAGGAAACTAAGGATTATGTTCAACTACTGTTTGAAGGCAAGCCTCTATTCATTGGCGTGAAACTAGAAGTCCCTGAAATTTAAACAAATGGTGAAGTAAACTAGAAAAATAATGGGGCTGGTCAGCCTTTTAACCCACACCTTAGTACTTACCGACCTCAATAGGTCCCTGAGTCACTCCGCCTGATATGCCACATATACCAGTGTCCCTGTTCCTTGGCGACATTTGTTGGGGTCCTTTAATGGACTGGAACCTTGTGGTATGGAGTCGACGATAAGAAAGTAAAAGAGAGAAGGAGGCTGATATCCCTTGGTTTATGCAGAGGACCCATAAAGTCCTTGACACAGGACTTGCATCACTCACGAAGGTACCAGGCGCCCTCTCGAAGGGGTCTTAGAAGCCCGGGCAGAAAAGTGAGCATGACGGGTCTCCACGCTCCAGAGAGTCAGCCAGAAAAAGAGAGACAGGGAGAGAAAAAGAGAGAGAGAGACAAAAAAAAGACCTGGGGACCTAAGCTCTGATGGAGCAAAGGTGTTTTAATGATTTTTCTATGAGTATATACAGGCTGCATTTCGGGAATGATAGAGATCAGAAAACCAAACATACAGCAACTGTTACCAAGGGGACAAGGGGTAATGTTAGTCACAAGGTCAGGAGACAATCCATATCTCAAGAAAGGGGAACAAGACTAAGCAGTTTTGTTGTAAAGAGAATGTTTACGAAAGGAGACCCAAGCCAGCCTCACACAATGACCTCAGTCCCTGGGAGCAGCTTGCTGTTCTGCTTGAAGAGGGACAAAGGACTCATGAGAGACAGCACGTAGGAATCCTCCCGTCAAACATTCCCTGACACCTGGGGTATATTCTCGAGTTACGACAGGGATGGCCCTTCAAAACTCGTGTTTGTTTAGCGATGTCAGGACTCCTGTCTAGTTGTGAGGGAAACCTCGGGATTCTCCTCGAGGCTTGACAGGGCAATAGGGACATCTCTCGAGGTGAGGCGGGAGACCCAGAGTCCCTTTCCAGTTGCCACAGGGTTATTGGGATTCCTATCAATTTTCAAGAGCAGTCAGACATCGTCTCCTTTTGAAGCATTGAACTCCGCGTTCCTCTTGAGTTGTCAAAGGGATGTGAGGCCTTGTGTCGAGATGAGGCGGGGAACTAGGGCTTTCTCTAGGGTCTCCACAGGGGATTCAGACATCCCTTCTTCTTGGGAGATGAAAGACGAGCCTGCATTCAAGTCACTGCAGGGAAATCTGGTCTTATTTTGAGTCAGGGCATCTCAGTGTCAATTCCACTTGAGGCAGCAAACTCAGGGTCCCTCTCACATGCCTATAGCTGACAGAAGCCTCTTCTTAAGGTGCTTGTGGAAAGTTGGCATTCCTCTTCATTCGAAGCCAGGGAATCAGCTCTCCTCTCGAGTTAATTTGGGGTACACGGAGCTCTTTCGTGTTGCTGCGGTGACCTCAGGGTCCCTCTAGACTTGTGACAGTGTTCTTGGGTACTCTCTGGAGTTCCATCAAGGAAGCCAAGGCTCCTTTCATGTTTGATGTGGAACACGTAATTGCTCTGCACGCAATGTAGGGGAATCTTGCCTCATCTCGTGGCGAGTGGGATGTCTCATTGTTTTTCTCGATTTTCGGTGGAAACCTGGGGTATATTCTCGAGTTATGACGGGGATGGCCCTTGAAAACTCGTGTTTGTTCAGTGAAGTCAAGAGTCCTGTCTAGTTGTGAGGGACAACTCAGGATTCTCCTCGAGGCTTGGCAGGGCAATAGGGACGCCTATTGAGTTGAGGTGGGAGACCCAGGGTCCTTTTCCAGTTGCCACAGGAATATTGGGATTCTTGTCAATTTTCAAGAGGAGTCAGGCTTTGTATCCTTTTGAAGCAATGAACTCCTCATTCCTCTCGAGTTGTCAAAGGGATGTGAGGCCTCCTGTCGAGATGAGACAGGGAACTAGGGCTTTCTCTAGGGTCTCCACAGGGTATTCAGACAACCCTTCATCTAGTGAGATGAAAGACGAGCCTGCATTCAAGTCACTGCAGGGAAATCTGGCCTTATTTCGAGTCAGGGCATCTCGGTGTCCATTCCACTTGAGGCAGCACACTCAGGGTTCCTCTCACATACCTATAGCTGATAGAAGCCTCCTCTTGAGGTGCTTGTGGAAAGTTGGCATTCCTCTTGAGTCGAAGCCAGGGAATCAGCTCTCATCTCGAGTTGATTTTGGGTACACGGAGCTCTTTCGTGTTGCTGCGGTGACCTCAGGGTCCCTCTAGACTTGTGACTGTGTTCTTGGGTACTCTCTGGATTTCCATCAAGGAAGCCAAGACTCCTTTCGTGTTTGATGTGGAACACAGAATTGCTCTGCACGCAGTGTAGGGGAATCTTGCCTCATGCCGTGGCGAGTGGGATGTCTCATGGTTTTTCTTGATTTTCGGCGGAAACCTGGGTTATATTCATGAGTTACAATGGGGATGGCCCTTCAAAACTCGTGTTTGTTCAGCAACGTCAAGACTCCTGTCTAGTTGCGAGGGACAACTCAGGATTCTCCTCGAGGCATGGCAGGGCAATAGGGACGCCTCTTGAGGTGAGGCGGGAGACCCAGTGTCCCTTTCCAGTTGCCACAGGGATATTGGGATTCCTATCAATTTTCAAGAGCAGTCAGGCATCGTCTCCTTTTGAAGCACTGAACTCCGTGTTCCTCTCGAGTTGTCAAAGGGATGTGAGGCCTCCTGTCGAGATGAGCCCGGGAACTAGGGCTTTCTCTAGGATCTCCACAGGGGATTCAGACATCCCTTCTTCTTGGGAGATGAAAGACGAGCCTGCATTCAAGTCACTGCAGGGAAATCTGGCCTTAATTCGAGTCAGGGCATCTCGGAGTCCATTCCACTTGAGGCAGCAAACTTAGGGTCCCTCTCACATACCTATAGCTGAGAGAAGCCTCCTCTTGAGGGGCTTGTGGAAAGTTGGCATTCCTCTTGAGTCGAAGCCAGGGAAGCAGCTCTCATCTCGATTTGATTTGGGGTACATGGAGCTCTTTCTTGTTGCTGCGGTGACCTCCTGGTCTCTCTAGACTTGTGACAGTGTTCTTGGGAACTCTCTGGAATTCCATCAAGTAAGTTTAGGCTCCTTTCGTGTTTGATGTGGAACACGGAATTGCTCTGCACGCAATGCAGGAGAATCGGGCCTCATCTTGCGTTGAGAGGTTACAAAGATAAGGAGGTTATAAAGATTTTAATCCATGAAATTATCCCCAGGTTGGATTGCCACGGAGCTTTCAGAGTGACAATGGTTCTGCCTTTGAAGCTGCTGTAACTCAGGGGGTGTCTAAAGCTCTAGGATTAAAATATCACTTACACTGTTCCTGTAAACCCCACTCCTCAGGGAAGTTTGAAAAAGCTAATGACATTATTAAAAGACATCTGCATAAATTAACTCGAGACACAGGACAATTGTTTTAAAGTCCTACTCATAGCTTTAATGAGGAGGGACTGTCCCCTTTTGAATGTATTTGTGGAAAGCCTTTCTTATGCATAGACATTGTTATAGCCCCTGAAGCCTTGGACTTAACTAATTATGTAATTAAGCTCTCAGCTTTGCAACAGGCATTAACAGAACTCTGGGAGTTTACTCCTGACCCAGCTTGAGTCAAGCAAGCCTCAATTTGAGCCAGGAACCGAGGTCCTCATAAAAACACTGGGGTCTGAGGGCCCATCCCTTGAGCCCCTCTGGGAAGGCCCTTACCAGGTTATTCTTTCTTCTCCCACAGCTTTCAAAGTGCCAGGAATTGATTTGTGGGTACATCACACTCGAGTTAAGAAGTGGCACCCTGACCAGAACTAAGTGACTTCATTTTATGTCTTTACTTTCTATGCTCTGGCTTTGTACTTTTCAGATGGGCGTGATAATCTATGTAAGCCTACTTATGCTGACTCCAAAAATCCTGAGTCTGCCGTTTGAACCTCAAGACAATGCTTGGGCTCACTGCTACGCAGCATTTCACAATCAGTCTAACTTCTGGGTCTGTGGAGAGCTCCCCTCTTCATCAGTGGAAGGCTTCCTGTGGTGGACATCTCCACTTCAAGGAAAGGACTTTCCCCAAGTCTGCAAATTCCTTTAACAACAATCACATGTGATGTCTCTTCTTAAACTGATGACATCTAAAGAACACTAAGATGGACTGATGTAACTATGGGCATAATGTGACTTTTCATTTTGATTTTAACTTGGTTTAATGACTATTTTGCCTTACATCTGTAACTGTATAATGGGGTTTTCTAACCGTCTAAAAGCTTTTAAGTTACAAATGGTTGTCTAAGCTCCTATGAGTACCACAGCCTCCTCCGACTATTACTTGGGGCCCCTGGATCAGAGACCCTCATTATTAGGGTTAGGAGAGTATGTTGCCTTAATGATTTAGGGACCACGCCCCTAGACAGCAGGAAGTATTTATGAAATGAAAACAACACAGCTTTCCCTTGGCAACATAATCCTCCTTAAACAAAAGGGGGAAATGAGAAAGTCAATTCCTCGGCAGATTGATAAGAAGTCCAGGGGTCCCCAAGGAGAGAGGGGTCTGGAATTCTCAAGGAGGAAGAAAGGAGAAACTTTTTTTGTCCCTCTACATTCCTTAGGATTATATAGCAATAAGGTATCCTGCTTGAGGACAGTCTCTGGAGAAAAACCTTTGGGCTAATCCTGTTATCTTAAGGTGTAAATTATGGGAGTAGGTCTAGCAAGGTCTTTACAACCTCCAGACATTCTTTTGATTCACTGTAATAACTAATTACCTTGGACGTGTTGCAAGAGAGTATCAAAGGGCAGGCACACTGAAACCATAATCACAGTAAACTAGCCAATCTGATCACACGGGCCACAGTCTTGTCTAACTCAATGAAACTAAGCCATGTTGTGTGGGGCCACCCAAGACGGAAGGGTCATGGTGGAGAGGTCTGACAGAATGTGGTCCACTGGAGAAGGGAATGGCAAAACACTTCAATATTCTTGCCTCGAGAACCCCATGAACAGTATGAAAAGGCAAAATGATAGGATACTGAAAGAGGAACTCTCCAGGTCAGTAGGTGCCCAATATGCTACTGGAATTCAGTGGAGAAATAACGCCAGAAAGAATGAAGGGATAGAGCCAAAGCAAAAACAATACTCAATTGTGGATGTGACTGGTGATAGAAGCAAGGTCCGATGCTGTAAAGAGCAATATCACACAGGAACCTGGTATGTTAGGTCCACGAATCAAGGCAAATTGGATGTGGTCAAACAGGAGGTGGCAAGAGTGAATGTTGACATTCTAGGAATCAGTGAACTAAAATGGGCTAGAATGGGTGAATTTAACTCAGATGACCATTATATCTACTACTGTGGGCCGGAATCCCTTAGAAGAAATGGATAGCCATCATGGTCAACAAAAGAGTCTGAAATGCAGTACTTGGATGCAATCTCAAAAAAGACAGAATGATCTCTGTTCGTTTCCAAGGCAAACCATTCAATATCACTGTAATCCAAGCCTATACCCCAACAAGTAACACTGCAGAAGCTGAAGTTGAACAGTTCTATGCAGACCTACATGACCTTTTTGAACTAACATCCAAAAAAGACGTCCTTTTCATTATAGGGGACTGGGATGCAAAAGTAGGAAGTCAAGAAACACCTGGAGTAACTCAAAGGCAAATTTGGCCTTGGAGTACAGAATGAAGCAGGACAAAGTCTAATAGAGTTTTGCCAAGAGAACACACTGGTCATAGCAAATGCCCTCTTCCAACAACACAAGAGAAGACTCTACACATGGATACCACCAGATGGTCAACACTAAAATAAAATTGATTATATTCTTTGCAACCAAAGATGGAAAACTCTATACAGTCAGCAAAAACAAGACTGGGAACGGACTGTGGCTCAGATCATGAACTCCTTATTGCCAAATTCTGACTTAAATTGAAGAAAGTGGGGAAAATCACTAGACCATTCAGGTATGACCTAAATCAAATCCCTTATGAATATACAGTGGAAGTGAGAAATAGATTTAAGGGACTCGATCCGATAGACAGAGTGCCTGATGAACTATGGGTGGAGGTTTGTGACATTGTACAGGAGACAGGGATCAAGACTATCCCCATGGAATAGAAATGCAAAAAGTCAAAATGGTTGTCTGAGGAGGCCTTACAAATAGCTGTGAAAAGAAGAGAAACGAAAAGCAAAGGAGAAAAGGAAACATATTCCCATTTGAATGCAGAGTTCCAAAGAATAGCAAGGAGAGATAAGAAAGCCATCCTCAGAGATCAATGCAAAGAAATAGAGGAAAAGAACAGAATGGGAAAAACTAGAGATCTCTTCAAGAAAATTAGAGATACCAAGGGAACATTTCACGCAAAAATGGGTTCGATAAAGGATAGAAATGCTATGGACCTAACAGAAGCAGAAGATATTAAGAAGAGGTGGCAATAATACACAGAAGAACTATACACAAAGATCTTCAAGACCCAGATAATCACAATGGTGTGATCACTCACCTAGAGCCAGACATCCTGGAATGTGAAGTCAAGTGGGAATTAGAAAGCATCGCTAAGAACAAAGCTAGTGGAGGTGATGGAATTCCAATTGAAGTATTTCAAATACTGATAGATGATGCTGTGAAAGTGCTGCACTCATAATGCCAGCAAATTTGGAAAACTCAGCAGTGGCCACAGGACTGGAAAAGGTCAGTTTTCATTCCAATTAGAAAGGTAATCCAAAAGAATGTTCAAAATACCACACAATTATGCTCATCTCACACACTAGTAATGTAATGCTCAAAATTCCCAAGCCAGGCTTCAGCAATACGTGAACTGTGAACTTCCAGATGTTCAAGCTGGCTTTAGAAAAGGCAGAGGAACCAGAGATCAAACTGCCAATATCTGCTGGATCATTGAAAAAGCAAGAGAGTTCCAGAAAAAAAAAAACATCTATTTCTGCTTTATTGACTACACCAAAGCCTTCGACTGTGTGGATCACAATTAACTGTGGAAAATTCTGAAGGAGGTGGGAATACCAGACCACCTGACCTGCCTCTTGAGAAACCTGTATGCAGTTCAGGAAGCAACAGTTAGAACTGGACATGGAACAACAGACTGGTTGCAAATAGGAAAAGGAGTACGTCAAGACTGTACATTGTCACCCTGCTTATTTAACTTATATGCCGAGTACATCATGAGAAATACTGGGCTGGAAGAAGCACAAGCTGGAATTAAGATTGCCAGGAGAAATATCAATAACCTCAGACATGCAGATGACACCACCCTTATGGCAGAGAGTGAAGAAGAACTAAAAAGCCTCTTGATGAAAGTGAAAGAGGAGAGTGAAAAAGTTGGCTTATAGCTCAACATTCAGAAAACTAAGATCATGGCATCAGGTCCCATCACTCCATGGGAAATCGATGGGGGAAACAGTGGAAGCAGTGTCAGACTTTATCTTTTTGGGCTCCAAAATCACTGCAGATGGTGATTGCAGCCATGAAATTAAAAGACACTTACTCCTTGGAAGGAAAGTTATGACCAACCTAGATAGCATATTAAAAAGCAGACACACTGCTTTGCCAACAAAGGTCCATCTGGTCAAGGCTATGGTTTTTCCAGTGATCATGTATGGATGTGAGAATTGGACTGTGAAGAAAGCTGAGCACTGAAGAATTGATGCTTTTGAACTGTGGTGTTGGAGAAGACTCTTGAGAGTCCCTTGGACTGCAAGGGCATCCAACCAGTCCATCCTAAAGGAGATCTGTCCTGGGTGTTCATTGGAACGACTGATTCTGAAGCTGAAACTCCAATAATTTGGCCACCTGGTGCGAAGAGCTGACTCATTGGAAAAGACCCTGATGCTGTGAGGGATTGGGGACAGGAGGAAAAGGGGATGACAGAGGATGAGATGGCTGGATGGCATCACCGACTCGATGTACATGAGTTCAAGTAAACTCCGGGAGTTGGTGACTGACAGGGAGGCTTGGCGTGCTGCGATTCATGGGGTCCCAAAGAGTCAGACATGACTGAGCGACTGAACGGAACTGAACTGATCTGAATAACTAATTAAAAGTAAAGTAAATTTGCTCAGTCGTGTCCAACTCTTTGTGGCCCCATGGACTGTAGCCTACCAGGCTCCTCTGTCCATGGGATTTTCCCAGGCAAATGTACTGGGGTGGGTGGCCATTTCCTTCTCCAGGAGATCTTCCTGACCCAGGGATCTAATCTGGGTCTCCAGCATTGCAGACAGATGCTTTACCATCTGAGCCATATAATTCCATTGCTAACACTTGCAAGGGGCTACTCTTTCTGCCCCCTTCTGATGCCTATGTCAGAAGCTTTCTCTATCTCCTTTATACTTTAATACAACTTTATTACACAAAAACTCTAAGCAATCAAGCCTCGTCTCTGGCCCCGAATTGAATTCTTCTCTGGAGGCCAAGAATTCCAGTGTCTTTGCATGGTTCAGTAATACCTTTCAAGATCATCCTGGAGATTCTGGCCATGTAGCCCAGGAACTTGGTCGGATAGGGGGTCACCCTTGAGACTGTGGGCTTTTGACCCAGGTGCACGGTGTTGGAGTGGCGGGAATCCTGGATAATTTGCACATGTGACCCCAGGTAAAGGGTCTGGGAGGTAAGGTCACCTTGGAGACTGTGAATATGTTACCCAAGGTGCAGGGTGTGGGAGATAATGTCACCCTGCATAATGTAGACTTCTAGCACAAGGGATAAGTTCTTGACATTGGGGTCTCGTGGGAGACTGGATGATTCCGCTCAGACAGTGTGTGGGGATGGGATTCACCCTGGAGACTGTAGATATGTGATCTCAGGTACAGGATTTCCGAGGGGGTCACCCTGGAGCCTGTGAATATGTGATTCCAGGTGCAGGGTCTGCGAGGGAGTCACCATGGAACCTGTGTTTGTGTGACTCCAGGTGAGGTCTACAAAGTTTTGACAAACAGGAGGCTGTGGACATGTGACCCCTGTTACAGGGTCTTGGAGGGGGTAACCCTTGTGGCCAGGGTCATGGGACGCAAGGTTATATGTCTGGGAGGTGGGGATACCCTGAGAAGATGGAAGTGTGACCCCAGGTACAGGTTCTGGGAGTTGGTGCCATCCTGAAAATGGTGGACATTTCACCCGAGGTAAGGTTTCTGGGAGGTGGGGTCACCCTGGAGACTCTGGACATGTGACCCCAAATGCAGGGTCTGGGAGGTAGACTCACCATGGAAAAAGTGGACTTGTGATCCCAGGTACAGGATCTTGAGGGTGGGGTCACCTGGAGGCTGTGGACTTGTGACACCAGGTACAGGTTATACAGGGGGCCACCCTCGAGACTGTGGACATGTGATCACAGGTGTATGGTATGGGAAGTGCGGTAACCCACGAGATTATGGATATATGACAGTAGGTACAGGGTCTCAGGTATGTCACCATGGAAAGTGTGGACATGTGACCCCAGGTGCAGTTTTGGGTGGGGTCATCCTGGAGACTGTGGTCGTGTGACCCAAAGTTCAGGGTAGGAAAAGGGTTTCACCCTGCAGACTGTGGATCTATGACCACAGGTACAGGATCTGGTGGTAGTCACTGTGGCGATGGTGGCCGTATGAAACCTAGTACAAGTTCACGGAGGGGGTCACCCTCCAAGACTGTGTACATGTGACCCTCGTTTCAGGGTCTGGGTTGAGGTCACTCTGGAAACTATTTGCCGTGTGACTTAGGTGCAGGGTTAGGGGATGCGTTCACTTTGGAGATTGTGGCCATGTGACCCCAGATGCACCATTTGGGAGGCAAATCATCTTGGAGACTGGATACGTGACCCTAGATCCAGGGTCTGAATGGGATCCCCCAAGGTGAGATTGTGAATATGTGACTCCAGGTGCAGGGCCTGCGAGGGAGTCGCCTTGGAACCTGTGTTTGTGTGACTCCAGGTGGAGGGTCTGGGAAGTGATGACACTCTGGAGACTGTGAACATGTGACCCCATTACAGGGTCTTGGAGGGGGTACCCCTGGCATCCAAGATCATGGGACACCATGTTAAATGTCTGGGCGTGTGGTAACCCTGAGACTATGGAAGTGGGACCCCAGGGACAGGTTCTGGGAGTTGGGGCCAACCTGAGTGACTGTGGATGTTTCACCCTAGGTACAGTTTCTGGGAGGTGGGGTCACCCTGAAGACTCTCGACAAGTGACCCCAAGTGCAGAGTCTGGGAGGGGGGCTCACCCTGGAAACAGTGGACTTGTGACCCTAGGTACAGGATCTTAATGGTGGGGTCATCCTGGAGTCTGTCGACTTGTGGCACCAGGTACAGGTTTAGGAGGGGGGTCACCCTGGATACTGTGGATGTGTGATCCCAGGTGCATGGTATGGGAAGTGGGGAAGCCCAGGAGACTGTATATATGACACTAGGTACAGGGTCTGGGGGATAACACCATGGAGAATATGGACTTGTGATCCCAGGTGCAGGTTCACAAGGTTCAGGGTACAAAATGGGTCTCATCAGGCAGACTGTTGAACTGTGACCACAGGTTCAGGATCTGTTGGTGGTCACTGTGGCAATGGTGTTCGTGTGAAATCTGGAACAAGTTCAGGGAAGAGGTCACCCGTGAGACAGTGGACATGTGAACTTAGGTGTAGGTACTGGTATGTGGTCACTCTGGAGACTGTGGATGTGTGAGTAAGGTGCAGGGTTAGGGGATGGGGTCACTTTGAAGATTGTGGACATATGACCCCATATGCACTGATTGGGGAGGCAAGTCATCCTGGATACTGGACATTTGACCCTAGATGCAAGGTCTGAACTGGGTCCCCCAAGACACTCGGATATCTGAACCCAGGTACAGGGTCTGGGATGGGGGTGACCCAGGAAACTCTGTATATGTGACCTCAGGTAGAGTGTCTGGGAGGTACGGGGTCACTCTGGGGACTGCAGGCATTTAATGGCAGGGAAATGGTCTGGAAGGGGTGTCACCCTGCACGATGTGGATATGTGAGCCCAGGTGCAGTGGGTGAAGTGGGGTTCACGCTGGAAACTGTTGACATGTGACTCCAGGTGCAGGGTATGGGAGGGTGAACATCCTGGAGATTGTGGATGTGTGTAAATAAGCACAGGGTCTGGCAGGGGAGGGTTACCCTGGACTCTGTGGCCAAGTCACCAAAGGTATAGGGTATGAGAGGTGGGGTCACACCGGATACTGAGAACATGTGACCCAAGTTACAGAGACCAGGAAGGGGGTCACCACGGAGCCTGTGAATCTGTTAGCACATGTGCAGAGTCTGGGAAATGACATCACACAAAAGTCTGGGGACATGGGATGCCAGGTGAACGGTCTGGGAGGGAGTCACCCTGGAGCCAGTTGACGTGTGACCCCGGGTACAGGCACTTGTGGGTGGGGAAAGCCTCGAGACTGTGGACATGTGATCCCAGTTACTAGCCCCTGAATATGGGTAAATCCAGGAGACTCTGGACATGTGACCCCAGGTACAGGGTGGGGAAGTTGGGGTCACCCTGGTGACTGTGCCAATGTGATCCCGTGTACAGAGTCTGGGGAGGCATGTCTTCCTGGCCACCATGTACATGTAACCCCAGGTACAGGGTTAGAGATACGGGGTCACCCTGGAGACTGGGGCAATGTGACCAGAATTACAATATTCTGTGAGGTGTAGTCACCCTGGAGACTGCGGAGGTGTGAGACCTGGTGGGTGATCTGGGAGGCGTTGCCACCCGGGAGACCATGGATGTGTGACCCTAGGTTCACGGGCTTGGAATTGGTGTCACCCTAGAACCAGTGGGTGTTTGAACCCAGTATAATTGTTTGACAGGTGGTGTTACCCTGGGTGCTGTGGACATATGAACCCAGGTGCAATTTCTGGCGAGTGGGGTCACCCTGAGACTATCTACGTGTGACCCTAGGTACAGGGCTTGGGAGTTGGTGAATGTGCCCATGTGACACCATGTAGTGTCTAGGAGGGTGTTCACCCTAGAGACTGTGGGTATGTGTCCCAAGGTACAGTATCTGGAATGTGGGGTCATGCTAGAATCTGT
This sequence comes from Dama dama, assembly GCF_033118175.1. Classification (NCBI taxonomy): domain Eukaryota; kingdom Metazoa; phylum Chordata; class Mammalia; order Artiodactyla; family Cervidae; genus Dama; species Dama dama. Next base: position 2,692,111 of record NC_083707.1, on the reverse strand, counting down.
GGACATGTGATGCTGGGTGCTGGGGTCAATAGTCCAGCATCTGGAAGACTGTGGTTATGTGAGCCCTGGTACAGTGATTTGGATGAGTCACCTGTGAGACTGTGGATATGTGGCTGCAAGTGCAGGGTCTATGAGGGAGTCAACCTGGAACCTCTGTGTGCCTGCAGGTGAAGGTTCTGGGAAGTGATGACACACAGGAGACTGTGGACATGTAAACCATATTACAGAGTCTTGGAGGGTGTAACCCTGTGGACCAGGGACATGGAACAGGTTCAATGTCTATGGAAGAGTGACTCCAGGTACAGTTTCAGGGAGTTGGGACCATCCTGAAAACTGTGGACGTTTATTCCCAGGTAGTTTCTGGGAGGTGGGATCACACTGGAGACAGGAATGTGACCCCAGGTATGGGATCCTGAGGGTGGGGCCATCCTGGTGGCTGTGGACTTGTGGCACAAGGTACAGGAATGGGATCAGGGTCACCCTGCAGACTATGAGCGTGTGATCCCAGGTGGATGATATGGGAAGTGGGGTAAGCCGGGAAAATGTGGATATATGACACTACGTACAGGATCTGGGCGGATATATGACACTAGGTTCTGGAGTGGGCACCCCACTCCAGTACTCTTGCCTGGAAAATCCCATGGATGGAGGAGCCTGGTAGGCTGCAGTCTATGGGGTGGCTAAGAGTCAGACACGACTGAGTGACTTCACTTTCACTTTTCACTCTCATGCTTTGGAGAAGGAAATGGCAACCCACTCCAGTGTTCTTGCCTGGAGAATCCCAGGGATGAGGGAGCCTGGTGGGCTGCCATCTATGGGGTTGCAGAGTTGGACACGACTGGCATGACTTAGCAGCAGCAGGACAGGGCCTGGGGGATGTCACCATGGAGAGTATGGACATGTGACCCCAGGGGCAGGTTTGGCAGGGATGACGCTGGAGACTGGCTATGTGAACCAAGGTTTAGGGTACAAAATGGTCTCACCCTGCAGACTGTGGACCCTGACCACAGGTACAGGATCTGGTGGTGGTCACTGTGGACATGGTGCATGTGTGAAACCTGATAGAAGTTCAAGGAGGGGGTCAATATGGAGAAGGTGGAGGTGTGACCCTATGTGCAGGGTCTGGAGTGAGGTCATTCTGGAGACTGTGGCTGTGTGACTAAGGTGCAGGGTTAGGGAATGGGGTCACTTTGCAGAATGTGGACATGTGACTACACATGCACCGTTTGGGTCATCCTGGAAACTGTGGACAAGTCACCAAAGTATAGGATAGAGAGGTGGTGTCACACTGGAGACTGAGGACATGGGATCCAAATTACAGGGTCTGGGAAGGGGATCACCATGGAGACTGTGGATCTTTGACCACAGGTATAGAGTCTGGGAAGTGATATCACACAGGAGACTGTGGACATAGGATGCCAGGTGAAGGGTCTGGGAGGGACTCACCCTGGAGACTGTGGACATGTGACCCCAGGTACAGGGTTGGGAATTTAGCGTCGCCCTGGAGACTGTGCCAATGCGACCCCAGGTACAGGGTCTGGGGAGAGGTGTCATCCTGGCCACCATTGATATGTAACCCCAAGTACAGTGTCTGAGATATGGGGTCACCCTGGAGACCGAGGTCATGTGACCGGAGGTACAATAGTCAGTGAGGTGGGTTCACCCTGGAGACTGTGGACGTGTAACCCCAGCTGCAGTGTCTGGGAGGGGTGTCAACCTGGAGACTGAGGACGTGTGAGACCAGGTGCATGATCTGGGAGGGGTTGCGACCCAGAAGACTATGGATCTGTGTCCCCAATATCAGACTTTGGTGTGGATGTTACCATGGAGACTGTGGATGTTTGACACCAGGTGAAGGGACAGGGAAGGGCATCACCCTCGAGACCCTGGAGGTAGGATCCCAGATTCAGAGTCTGGGAAGGGAGTTCTTCAGGAGTCTGTGGAAATATGTCAGAAAAAGGGCCTGCAGTGGTTACCCTGGTGACTATGTACATGTGACACATAATACAAATACTGATTGGGGGTCATCCTGGAGACTGGAGAAATGTAACCACAGGTGCAGATTCTGAGGACAGGGTCACCTTGGAGACTGTTGACATGTGACATCAGGTGCTTCATCTTGGAGGTAGATCAATCTGGAGATTCTGGACATGTGACCCCAGGCACAGGGTCTGAGAGGGGGTCACCCTTGAGATTGTGGGCTTTTGACCCAGGTACAGCATGTTGGAAGGGTGGTAACCCTGGAGAATGTGCACATTTGATACCATGTACAGGCTCTGGGAGGTGAGTTCACCCTGTTGACTATGGATATGTGACCCAAGGTGTGACTCTGGAGACTATGGATATTTCTCACCCAAACCAGGTCTGGGGATGGGGATCACACTGGAGGCTATAGATATGTGACCCCTGGTGCAGGGTCTGCAAGAGGTACAGCCTGGAGCCTGTGGATATGTGACCCTGGGTGCAGGATCTGGGTGCTTGGGTCACCCTGAAGACTGTGGTCATGTGAGCCCCAGTGTGGGGTTTTGGATGAGTCACCCTGGAGACTGTGGATAAGTGACTCCAGGTGCAGGGTCTGCAAGGGAGTAACCTGGAAACTGTGATTGTGACTCCAGGTGAAGGGTCTGGGAAGTGACGACACACAGCAGACTGTGGACATGTGGTCCCCATCACAGGGTCATGGAGAAGGTAACCCTGGCTAACAGGGACATGGGAAACCGGGTTCAATGTGTGGGAGGTGGGGTAACGCTTAGACTATGGAAGTGTGACCCCAGATACAGGTTCTGGGAATTGGGTCCATCCTTAAAACTGTGGATGCTTCACACCGGTAGCTTCTGGGAGGTGGGGTCACTCTGAAGACTCTGGACATGTGACCACAAGTTCAAGTTCTTGGAGGTGGACTCGACATGGAAATAGTGGACTTGTGACCCCAGGTACAGGATCTTGAGGGTAGGGTCATCCTGGAGGCTGTGGATTTGTGACACCAGGTATAGATTTTGGAGGGTTCACACTGGAGACTCTGGATGTGTGTTTCCTCTGCAGGAGATCTGCAATGAACCTAGGTCTGTCTGAAAAATTCTTGGATCATATGGGGAAACACCCTGTGTGTTAATCTGGACACCCAGGTTCAAATTTGCATATTTTTCTCGGGTTGCCCTAAAGCGGTGCGATGTATCCACATCTTGAAAATCCGTCCAATTGCCATTTTCTTACTTTTGACAGAGCTAACTTTGTTCCACCCCTGGGGGTTCTGAAGCACATGGGAGGCTCGCAACTCCTATCTTTGGGCCTATTTACCACAGTAAGGGACCCAGCACTCTGAGACATATTCCCGCAGTGTGCTTCCTCATGGGCAGTACCGGTATCACCTAGATATGTGTTTGAAAGGTGGGAAAATGCACCGAGACACATGGCACAGACTCTCGAATTTAGGTCCTCTGAGCAGAACTGGAGGGTTCATGTCTTAGGAGCTAAAGAGTTCCTGCAAGAGAGAGGTTTGAAAACACACTCTCTGTGGATGCCTTTCCTTCCTTGAAGAAATATAGGTTTCCCAGTATCCTGCGAACTGAGAGTCACACAGTGCCTGAAAAGTGCTCACTTAGACATGAGTTTTCAATGGTAATTTCCACTTGGGGCTGTAGCCAAACAGAGGGGTCCCATACTCACTGGGAAAGGCAAAGCAACATCTAAATGTCTGTTCCATCCCGTTTTCTCTGTAGGAGAGCTCTAGTGAGCATAAGTCTGTCTGGAAAATTCTTGGATCCTTTGGTAACACACCCTGTTTGTGAACCGGGATACCAGAATGAGGGGGCACAATTCGTGTTTCTCTCTGTGGGCCTTAAAGCAGTGTGGCCTAGCAACAGCTTGAAAATCCATCCAATTGCTCTTTTCTTGATTCTGAGAGAGCTAGATTTGCTCCATCATTTTTGATTTCTGAAGCAAGTGGGTGAATTGCAACTCCCAGCTATGGGCCTTTTTACAGTGGAATGCCAACTCACAGAAGTGAGTATAGTGAGGGACCTAGCCCTCTTGGATACACTCTCGCAGCCTGCTTCCTCATGTGCAGTACCGGTATAACCTAGGAATGGCTTTGCAAGGCTTGGAAAGTGCAGGGAGACACATGGCCTTGACTCTGGAATTTAGTTCCTCTGAGCAGTACTGGAGGCCTCCCATCTGGGAAGCTAAACAGTTCCTGCAAGATAGAGGGTTGAGAATACACTCTCTTTTGATGCCTTTCTTTCCTTGAAGGAAGATATCTTTCCCTGCGTTCTGTGAACTGAGAGTCACACACTGCTTGAAAAGTGCTTGCTTGGAGGTCATCTTTCAGGGGCACTTTCTCCTTGAGTCTGTGACAGTAGGGAAGGGCAAGCCAACTTCCAATGTCTGTTCCATCCCATTTTCCCAGCAGGAGAGGTCTAGTGAGCCTAGTTCTGTGGAAAATTCTTGGACCCTGCCGGGACACACCCTGTGTTTGAACCTGGATACCTGACCTACAGGGCACAATTCGCATTTTTCTCTCAGGGGGCCCTAAAGTGGTTCGGCCTAGCAACAGCTTGAAAATCCGTCCAATTGCTATTTTCTTACCTCTGACAGAGCTAGCTTTGCTCTACCTTTTGGGATTTCTGAAGCAAGCGGGTGGCTCACACCTTGTAGCTTTGAGCCTGTCACTGGAATGTCACCTCACACAGTTGACCACAGTAAGGCATTCAGCCCTTTCAGACACACCCCTGCTGCCAGCTTTCTCATGGTCAGTACTGTTATGACCTAGGAATGTGCTTGCCAGACTCGGAAATTACAGGGAGACACACGGCCCTGACTTAGGAATTTAGGTCCTCTCAGCAGACCTGCTGGTCTCATGTTTTAGAAGCTCAAAATTTCCTGCAAGATAGAGGTTTGAAAACACACTCTCTGTGGATGTCTTTCCTTCCTCAAAGGAAGATAGCTTTCTTCACATTCTGTGACCTGAGAGTCACACTCTGCTTGAAAAGTGCTTGCTTGGAAGTCTATTTTCAGTGGCAATATCTCCTTGAGGCTGTGACCATAGGTAGGGGTCCCACACTCACAGGGAAAAGCAAAGCAACCTCCAAATGGCTGTTCCAACCAGTTTTCTCTGTAGAAGAACTCTAGTGAACATAGCTCTGTCTGGAAATTTCTTGAATCACGAGGGGACACATCCCGTGTGTGAACCTGAAACCGGACCTAGCGCACACAATTTGTATTTTTCTCTCTGGGTGCCATAAAGAGGTGTGGCTAGCAATTGCTTGAAAATCCATCCAATTACTTTTTTCTTACTTCTGACAGTGCAACCTTTGGTCCACCATTCAGGATTTCTGAAGCAAGCTGGTGGCTCACAACTCCTAGCAATGTGCCGATTTGCCATGGAAAGTTACCTCATCTAGGTAAGCACAGTATGGTACTCAGCACTCTCAGACACACACCTGAAGCCTGTTTTCTCATGAGCAGTCCTGGCATTACTCAGAAATGTGTTTACAAAGCTCAGAAAATGCCCCAAAACACACTGCCCTTGCTCTGAAATTTAGGTCCTCTGTACCAACCTAGAGGTCTCACATCTTAGTATCTAGACAGTTCCTGATATAGAGAGCCTGCTTCCTCATGGGCAGTCCTGGTATGACCAAGAAATGTGTTTACAAAGATCAAAAAGTGCAGGAAAACACATTGCCCTGACTCTGGAAGTGAGGTCCTCTGGGCAAATATGGAGAATTCACATCTTTGAAGCTAAACAGTTCCTAATAGATAGAGTCTTGAAAACACACTGTCTATAAATACATTTCCTTCCTCAATGGAACATAGGTTTCCAGCATTCCATGTCCATAGAGTCACATACTGCTTGAAAACACTTGTTGGAAGTCATTTTTCATTAGCAATTGCTCCTGAGAGTGTGACCATAGAGAAGGCCACCAAACTCACAGGAAAAGGAAAAGCAACATCCAAAGGTCAGTTCCATCATGTTTTCTCTGTAGTGGAGATTCAGTGTGCCTAGGTCTGTCTGGAAAATTCTTGGATCCTGAGTGGACACATCCTGGGTGTGAACATGGACAGTGGACCTTGGTGGCAAAATTCACATTCCTCTCTCAGTTGGCCCAAAACAGTACAGCATAACAACTACCTGGAAATGCATTTAGCTGCTGGTTTCTTACTTCTGGCAGTGATTGCTTTGTACACCCTTTGGGATTTCTGAAGCAAGTAAGCAGCTAGCAACTCGTAGCTGCTGGCCCATTTACAGTGGAATGCTACATCATCTTGGTAAGTGCAGCATGGCACTCAGCAATCTCAGAAACCCTCCTGCAGCCTGTTTTTCTTAAGGGCACTTCTGGTATGACCTAGGAATGTGTTTACAATGCTCAGAAAGTGTTCAGTTTCGTTCAGACACTCAGTTGTATCCGACTCTTTGGGACCCCATGAATGGCAGCATGCCAGGCCTCCCTGTCCATCACCAGCTCCCAGAGTTTACTCAAACTCATGGCCATCGAGGTGGTGATGCCATCCAGCTATCTCATCCTCTGTCATCCCCTTCTCCTCCTGCCCCCAAGCCCTCCCAGCATCAGGATCTTTTCCAATGAGTCAGCTCTTCGCACCAGGTGGCCAAAGTACTGGAGTTTCAGTTTCAGCATCAGTCTTTCCAATGAACACCCAGGACTGATCTCCTTTAGGATGGACTGGTTGGATGTCCTTGCAGTCCAAGGGACTCTCAAGAGTCTTCTCCAACACCACAGTTCAAAAGCATCAATTCTTCAGTGCTCAGCTTTCTTCACAGTCCAACCCTTACATCCATACATGACCACTGGAAAAACCATAGCCTTGACCAGATGGACCTTTGTTGGCAAAGTAATGTCTCTGCTTTTTAATATGCTATCTAGGTTGGTCAAACTTTCCTTCCAAGAAGTAAGCGTCTTCTAATTTCATGGCTGCAATCACCATCTGCAGTGATTTTGGAGCCCCCCAAAATAAAGTATGACACTGTTTCTACAGTTTCCCCATCTATTTTTCATGAAGTGATGGGACCAGATGCCATGATCTTAGTTTTCTGAATGTTGAGCTTTAAGCCAACTTTTTCACTCTCCTCTTTCACTTTCATCAAGAGGCTTTTTAGTTCCTCTTCACTTTCTTCCATAAGGGTGGTGTCATCTGCATATCTGAGGTTATTGATGTTTCTCCTGGCAATCTTGACTCCAGCTTGTGCTTCTTCCAAGCCAGTGTTTCTCATGATGTACTCGGCATATAGGTTAAATAAGCAGGGTGACAATATACAGCCTTGATGTACTCCTTTTCCTATTTGGAACCAATCTGTTGTTCCATGTCCAGTTCTAACTGTTGCTTCCTGACCTGCACATAGGTTTCTCAAGAGGCAGGTCAGGTGGTCTGGTAGTCCCATCTCTTTCAGAATTTTCCACAGTTTATTGTGATACACACAGTCAAAGGCTTTGGCATAGTCAATAAAGCAGAAATAGATGTTTTTCTGGGACTCTCTTGCTTTTTCAATGATCCAGCAGATATTGGCAGTTTGATCTCTGGTTCCTCCGCTTTTTCTAAAGCCAGCTTGAACATCTGGAAGTTCACGGTTCATGTATTGCTGAAGCCTGGCTTGGAGAATTTTGAGCATTACTTTACTAGTGTGTGAGATGAGTGCAATTGTGCAGTAGTTTGAGCATTCTTTGCTATTGCCTTTCTTTGGAATTGGAATGAAAACTGACCTTTTCCAGTCCTGTGGCCACTGCTGAGTTTTCCAAATTTGCTGGCATTATGAGTGCAGCACTTTCACAACATCATCTTTTAGGATTTGAAATAGCTTAACTGGAATTCCATCACCTCCACTAGCTTTGTTCGTAGTGATGCTTTCTAAGGTCCACTTGACCTCACATTCCAGGATGTCTGGCTCTAGGTGAGTGATCACTCCATCGTAATTATCTGGGCCATGAAGATCTTTTTTGTACAGTTCTTCTGTGTATTCTTGCCACCTCTTCTAAATAGCTTCTGCTTCTGTTAGATCCATAGCATTTCTGTCCTTTATTGAACCCATCTTTGCATGGAATGTTCCCTTGGTATCTCTAATTTTCTTGAAGAGATCTCTAGTCTTTCCCATTCTGTTGTTTTTCTCTATTTCTTTGCATTGATCAGAGTAAGGCTTTCTTATCTCTCCTTGCTATTCTTTGGAACTCTGCATTCAAATGGTGCAGGCTGTGACGGACCATGCAGAAGCATGGCCATGAGGAGCTACCTCTCGCCCAAGGTCAGAGGCAGTGGCTGAGGGGAGCCACCCCATATCCGAGGCCAGGGGCAGTGGCCGAGAGGAGCTACCTCACGCCTGAGTTAGGGGAGGTGGCTGAGATGAGCTATCCCATGCCCAAGGTCAGGGGCTGTGGCCAAGAGGAGCAATCCCACCTCCAAAGAGCAGCAGCTGCACGGGTGCAGGAGGACCGAGAGGAACTACTCCACATTCAAGGTCAGCAGGGGTGGCCTGAGGAGATACCCATTGTCCAAGGTAAGGAGGAGTGGCTGTGCTTTGCTGGAGCAGCTGTAAAGAGATACCCCACGTCCAAGGTAAGAGAAAGTCAAGTAAGTTGGTAGGTGTTGTGAGAGGGCATCAAAGGGCAGACACTGAAATCATAATCACAGAAAACTAGCCAATCTGATCACATGGACCATAACCTTGTCTAACTCAATGAAACTAAGCCATGACATGTGGAGCCGCCCAAGATGGACGGGTCATGGTGGACAGGTCTGACAGAATGTGGTCCACTGGAGAAGGGAATGGCAAACCACTTCAGTATTCTTGCCTTGAGGACCCCATGAACAGTACGAAAAGGCAAAATGATAGGATACTGAAAGAGGAACTCCACAGGTCGGTAGGTGCCCAATATTCAACTGGAGCTCAGTGGAGAAATAACTCCAGAAAGAATGAAGGGATGGAGCCAAAGCAAAAAAATACCCAGTTGTGGATGTGACTGGTGATAGAAGCAAGGTCCGATGCTGTAAAGAGCAATATCGCATAGGAACCTGGAATGTTAGGTCCACGAATCAAGGCAAATTGGAAGTGGTTAAACAGTATATGGCAAGAGTGAATGTCAAGATTCTAGGAATCAGCAAATTACAATGGACAGGAATGGGTGAATTTAACTCAGATGACCATTATATCTACTACTGTGGGCAGGAACCCCTTAAAAGAAATGGAGTAGCCATCATGGTCAACAATAGAGTCCAAAATATGGTACTTGGATGCAATCTCAGAAAGTGTAGGGAAATACAATGCTCTGACTCTGGAATTTGGGTCCTCAGGGCAAACCTGGAAGTCTCACATCTTTGAGTCTATACAGTTTGTGATACACAGAGGCCTGATAAAACACTCTCTGTTGATGCCTTACCTTCCTGGATGGAACATAACTTTCCCAGCTTTTTGTGTGCTCAGAGTCACACACTGCTTGAAAATGCTTGTTGGAAGTAATTTTTCAGTAGCAACTTCCCCTGATGTTGTGACCTTAGGGAAGACTGCCACACTCACAGGAAAAGGCAAAGTATCATCCAGACGTCTGCTCAATCACGTTTTCTTGATAGGAGCGATCCATTCAACCTAACTGTCTAGAATACTCATGGACACTGTTCCTACACATCCTATGTTTGAACCTGGATACCGGACCTTGGCAGCAAAATTTGCATTTTTTTCTCAGTTGGCCCTAAAACGGTTAGACCTAGTTACTGCCTGAAAATGCATCTAAATGCTGTTTTCTTACTTCTGACAGTGATAGTGTTGGTGCACCCTTTGGGATTTATGAATCAAGCAGGAGGCTCTCCACTCCAAGCCACTGGCCCCTTTCCAGGGGGATGTCATCTCATCTAGGTTAGCACAATATGTCACCCAGCACTCTGAGACACACTCTTGCAGCATGACTTTTCATGGTCAGATCTGGTATGACCTAGGAATGTGTTTACAAATCTCAGAAAGTGGTGGGAAACACACTGCCCTGACTCTGGTATTTAGGTCCTCTGGGAAACTTGGAGGACTCACATGTTTGAATCTAGACAGTTCATGACAAGTAGAGGCCTCATAACATATTCTCTCGAGATGCCTTTCCTTCCTCAAAGGAATATAGCTTTCTCAGCATTCTGTGTGCTGAGTGTCACACACTGCTTGAAAACGCTTGTTAGAGGTCATTTTTCATTAGCAATTTCCCCTGGAGGTGTGACTGTAGGGAAGGCGCCACACTCACAGGTAAATTCAAAAGCACTTCCAAACATCTGTTCAATCACGTTTTCTTGGTAGGGGCCATCCTTTCAACGGAAGTCTATCTAGAAAATTCGTGGACACTGCGGGGAAACACCTATGTTTGAATCTGGATACCAGACTTTGGTGTTAAAATATGCATTTTTCTCTCACTTGGCCCTAAAACAGTGCAGCGGAGCAACTGCTTGAAATTCCATCTGAATGCTGTTTTCTTACTTCTGACAATGCTAGCTTTGGTTCACCCTTTGGGATTTCTGAAGCATGTGAATGACTTGCAACTCCTAGCTGCAGGCCCATTTCCAGTGGAATGACACCTCATCTATATGACCACAGTATTTCACCGAGCACACTCTGATACACTCCCTCAGCATCTTTCCTTAGGAGCAGACATGATATGACCTAGGAATGCATTTCGAAGTCTCAGAAAGTGCAGCAAGACACACTGTCCTGACTTTGGAACTTAGGTCCTTTAAGCAGGCCTGAGCTCTTACATCTTAAAAGCTGAACAGTTCCTGCTATAAAAAACACACTCTCTGTTGATGCCTTTCCTTCATTGAAGGAACATACCTTTCCCAATGTACTGTGTGCTGAGAGTCACACACTGCTTGAAAACGTTTGCTTGGAGTTCATTTTTCAGTCGCAATTTCCCCTGAGACTGTGACAGTAGGGAAGCCCCCACAATCACAAGACAGGCAAGCAAGCATCCAAATGCCTGTTCCATCACGTTTTCTCTGTTAGAGAGGTCCAGTGAACCTAGGTCTATCTGGAAAAGTTTGGATCCTGTGGGGTCACATCCTGAGTGTGAACCTGAATACAGGACAAAATTCACCTTTTTCTCTCAGTTGGCACTAAAACGGTTTGGCATAGCAACTGCTTGAATATCTATCCAGTACTTGTTTTCTTATTTCTGACAGTGACAGATTTAGTCTACCCATGTAATTTCTGAAGCAAGCAGTCCGCTTGACACTTCTATCTGGTGGTCCCTTTCCTGTGAAATGTCACATAATGTAGGTAGCACCATATGGCACCCAGCTCTCTCAGACACACTCCAACAGCCTGTTTCCTCATTGGCAGTCCTGGTATGACCTAGGAATGTATTTACAAGGCTCAGAGATTGTATGGAAACATATGCCCTGACTCAGGATGTTAGGTCATCCGGGCAAGACTGGAGGCCTCACGTCTTACAATCTAGACAGTTCCTAATAGATAGAGGCCTGGAAACACACTCTCTGTTGATTCCTTTCCTTACTCAAAGGGCCATTGCTTTCCAAACATTTTAGGGCCAACCTAGAGGAAAATGCGAAATTTCCCACCAAGGTCCATTACCCAGGTTCACACGTAGGATGTGTCCCCACAGCACTGAAGAATTTTCAAGACAGACCTAGGCTAAGCCTAACCCTAACCCTAACCCTAGGATCTCTCCTACAGAGAAACATGATGGAACAGACGTTTGGATGATGTTTTGCCTTTTCCTGTGAGTGTGGTGGACTTCCCTATGGTCAAACCATCAAGGGAAATTGCTGCTGAAAAGTGACTTCCAGGCAAGCATTTTCAAGCAGTATGTGACTCTCAGCACACAGAATGCTGGGAAAGCTATGTTCATTCGAGGAAGGAAAGGCATCAATAGAGAGTGTGTTTTCAGGCCTCTATCTATCAGGATCTGTTTATATTCTAAGATGTGAGATCTCCAGGCTTGTCCAGAGGACCCATCTTCCAGAGTCTGGGCAGTGTTTCCCTGCAAATTCTGAGCCTTGTAAGCACATTCCAAGATCACTCAGGAATGCCCATGATGAAACAGGCTATGGAAGAGTGTCCGTGTGTGCTGTGTGTCATTCTGTCCTTACCAAATGAACTGATATTCCACTGGAAATGGGCCAGGGACTAGGAGTTATGAACCGCCTGTTGCTTCAGAAATCCAGAAAGGTGGAACAAAGCTATCATTGTCAGAAGTAAGAAAACAGGTATTAAATGAACTTTCAAGCAGTTGTTAGGCCACAACGTTTTAAGCCCAATGGAGAGAATAATGCAAATTTTGCCACCAAGATCTGCTATCAAGATTCACATTCAGGATGTGTCCCTGCAGTATCCAAGAATTTTCCAGATAGGACTAGGCTCACTATAGCTCACCTACAGAGCAAACGTGATGGAACAGACATTTGAATGTGATTCCCTTTTACTGTGTTTGTGGGGCTTTTCCTCCAGTCACATCTTCAGGGGAAATTCTTAATGACAAATGACCTCCAAGCAAGTGTGCGACACTCAGGAAGCAGAATGTTGGGAAAACAATGTTCCTTCAAGGCAAGAAAGGCATCAGCAGAGAATGAATTTTCAGTCCTTTATCTATCAAGAATTGTCTAGATTCTAAGATGTGAGACCTCCAGTCTTACCCTGAGGACCTAACTTGCAGAGTCAGGGCAGTGTGTTTCCCTGCACTAGCCCAGGCTTTTAACCACCTTCCTACATCATCCCAGAACTGCCCATGAGGAAACAGGCTGCAGGAATGTGTTCAGACTGCTGGGTGCCATACTGTTGTTACCCAGGTGAGGTGACATTCCATTGCAAATAGGCCATCAGCAGCACTTGTGAGCCACCTTCTTGCTTCTGAAATCCCAAAGGTGGGTCAAAAGCGATCACTGTCAGAAGTAAAAAAAAAAAAAAAAGCAATTGTATGGGTTTTCTAGCAGTTGCAAATTTGGCCATCAAGGTCTGGTATCCACTGTCAGACTCAGGAGGTTTCTCGGCTGTATCTACCCATATTTCACAAAGACCTAGGCTCACTGGCTGCTCCTATAGAGAAAATGTGATGGAACAGACGTTTGGATCTTGGATTGCCTTACCCTGTGAGTGTGGGGGACATCCTTATTGTCACAACATCACAAGAAATTGCTACTGAAAAATGACCTGCAAGCAAATGGTTTCAAGCAATGTGTGACTCTCAGCTCACAGAATACTGGGAAAGTACTGTTTCTTCGAGGAAGGAAGGGTATCAACAGAGAGTGTGTTTTCAGGCCTCTATCAGTGAAGAACTGTCTTGATTCTAACAAGAGAGCCCTCCAGCCTTCCCAGAGAACCGAACTTCCAGAGTCAGGGCAGTGTCTTCCCTGCCCTTTAAATGCTTTGTAAACATATTCCTAGGTCACACCGGGACTGTCCATGAGGACACAAACTGTGGGAGTGTGTCTGAGTATACAGAGGGGCCATTATGTGCTTACTTAGATAAGGTGACATTCCACTGGAAATAGGCCCGTGACTAGGAGTGGTGATCTGCTTGCTTGCTTCAGAAATCCCAAAGGGTGAACCAAAGTTATTGCTCTTCAAAGTAAGAAAATAGCAATTAGATGGATTTTCAAGCAGGTGCCAGGCCACACAGTTTTAGGACAAACCGAAAGAAAAATGTGAATTGTGCCACCAGTTCCGGTATCCAGGTTCACACTTAGGATGTGGTCCTGCAGTATACACGATTTTCCAGACAGACCTAGGTTCTCTGGATCACTCCTAGAGACAAAATGTGATGCAACAGAAGTTTGGATGTTGGTTTGCCTTTTCCAGTGAGTGTGGGGGCCTTCCCTAAGGTTACACTGTCAGAGGAAGTTTCTACTGAAAAATGACCTCCAAAGAGCGTTTTCAAGCAGTGTGTGACTCTCAGCACAGAGAATGCAGGGAAAAGTATGTTTCTTCAAGGAAGAAAAGGCATCAACAGAGAGTGTGTTATTAGGCCTGTATCTGTTAGGAACTGTCTAGAAGCTAACACTGACCTCCAGGCTTGTCCAGGGGACCTAACTACCAGAGTCAAGGCACTGTTTTTCCTGCACTTTCCAAGCCTCCCAAAGACATCCTAGCTCATATAGGGACTGCCCATGAGGAAACAGACTGTAGGAGAGTGTCTGAGATTGTATGGTACCAATACTGTGCTTACCTAGATGAGATGACATTCCCCTGGGAATGGGCCAGAGGCTAGGAGTGGTGAGTCGCCTGCTTGATTCAGAAATCCCAAAGGATGGACCAAAGCTATCATTGTCAGAAGGAAGAAAACAGCAATTGGATGGATTTCCAAGCAGTTGCAAGGCCGTAGCATTTTCCCAAATCAAGAGAAAAAATGTTATTTTTGCCCCCAAAATCCGGTATCCATGTCCAGACTCCGGATGTCTCCATGCAGTATCCACAAAGTTTCCAGACAGAACTAGTCTCAGTGGATCGATCCTACTGAGAAAATGTGATGAAACAGACGTTTGGATGCTAATTTGTCTTTCTCTATGAATGGGGAGTGCGACATCCCCATGGTCACACCATCAGGGGAAAGTGCTACTGAAAAATGACCTCCATGCCAGCATATTCAAGCCGTGTGTGTCTCTCTGCACAGAAAATGTTTGGAAAGTTATGTTCCTTCAAGAAAAGAAATGCATCAACAGAGAGTGCTTTCAGCCCTCTATCTATCAGGAACTGTCTACATTCTAAGTCATGAGACCTTCAGTCTTTCCTAGGGATCCTAACACCCAGAGTCAGGGCAGTGTGTTTCCATGAACTTTTCAAGCCTTGTAAACACTTTCCAAGTATATACTGGGACTGCTCCTGAAGAAACAGGCTGCACGAGTGTACCCGAGTGTGTTGGGCAGCATACTGTGCTTACCTGCATGAGGTGCCAATACAATGGAAATCGGCTAGTGGCTGGAGTGGTGAGCAACCTGCTTGCTTCAGAAATTCCAATGGGTGGACAAATCTATCCCTGTCAAAAGTAAGAAAACAGCAATTGGATGGATTTTCAAGGATTTGCTATGCTGCACCATTTTAGAACCAATGTGGTCCCAGAATGAGTGTAGGAGATAAAAATGAGAATTTTGCCACCAAGTTTGTATATATAAGTTCACACTCATGAAGTGTCCCCAGGATACCCACGAATTTTCCAGACAGACCTAGGCTCACTTGATCGCACCTAAAGACAAAACGTGATGGAGTACACGTTTGGATGTTGGTTTGCCTTTCCCCATGAGTGTTGGAGCCTTCCCTACCATTGCACCTTCAGGGGAATTTTCTACTGACCAATGACCTACAAGCAAGTGTTTTCAAGCACCGTGTGACTCTCAGCACACAGAATGTTGGGAAAGCTATGTTCCTTCGAGGAAGGAAAGGCATCCATACGGAGTGTATTTTTAGGCCTCTATCTATCAGGAACTGTCTAGAACCCAAGGCATGAGACTTCAAGGCTTTCCCAGGGTCCTAACTTCCAGAGTTAGGGCACTGTGTTTCCCTGAACCTTCCAAGGCTTTAAACACATTCCTTATTCAAACTGGGACTGCCCATGTGGAAACAGGATGCAGGAGTATGTCTGAGAGGGCTGGGTGCCATACAGTGCTTAACTAGATGAGGTGACATTCCACTGGAAATGGTCCAGCAGATAGGAGTAGCGAGCCGCCTGCTTGCTTTAGAAATCTCAAAGGTTTGACCAATGTTATCACTGTCATTATTAAGAAGAGAGCAATTGGATGGATTTTCAGGCAGTTGCTAAGGCCGCACTCTTTTAGATCCAACCGACAAAAATTGCTAATTTTGCCAACAAATTCAAGGATGCAGATTCACACTCAGTATGTGTCCCTGTAGTATCCGAGAATTTTCCAGACAGACAGAGGATCATTGGATCTCTCCTAAAGAGAAAACTTGATAGAACAGAGATTTGGTTGTTTGTTTTCTTTTTCCTGTGAGTTTGGGGGTCTTCCCTACAGTAACACAGTCATGGGAAATTGTTACTGAAAAATCACCTTCAAGCAAGGATTTTCAACCAGTGTGTTACTCTCATCACACAGAAATCTGGAATAACTATGTTACTTCAATGCACGAAAGACATAAAAGAGGGTGTTTTTCAGGCATCTATCTATCAGGAACTATCTAAAGTCTAAGATGTGAGAACTCCAGGTTTGCACACAGGCCCTAATCTCCAAAGTCATAGCCAGTATGTTTCATTGCACTTTCAGAGCCTTATGAACACATTCCTGGCTCCTATTGGGTCTGATTCAGAGGAAACAGGCTGTGAAATTGTCTAAGAGTGCTGAGAGCCATACTGTTGTTACCTAGATCATTTGACATTTTAATGGAAATGATCCAGCCCAGTGGGGTTGCAAGCCACCTGCTTGTGTCAGAAATCTGAAAGATTTGACCAAACCTATTGATGTCAGAAGTAGGAAAATATCAATTGGATGGATTATCAGGCAGCTGCCAGCGCACATCCTGTTAGTGCCAAAAGAGAGACAATGCTAATTTTGCCAAGAAGGTCAAATATTCAGGTTCACAGTCAGTATGTTTCCCTTGCAGTATCCAAGAAATTTCCAGAGAGACCTGGGACCATTGGATCCTTCGGACAGAGAAGAATTGATGGAAGAGACATTTTGATGTTTGCTTGCTTTTCCCTGTGAGTGTGGGAGCCTTCCCTACTGTAACACACGTGAGGGGAAATTTTTACTCAAAAATGACTTCCAGGCAAGGGTTTCCACTTAGCGGGTTACTCTCAGCAAACAGAATGCTGGGACACCTGTGTTCACTCGTGGAATGAGCGGCAATGAATAGGGTGCTCTTCAGGCATCTCTCTTTCCATGACTGCTGTCTGGATTCTAAGGTGTGAGAAGACCACGCTTCCACAGAAGCCCTAAATTCCAGAGACACAGCCAGTAAGTTTCCCTGAACTTTCCATGGTTCATGAGCACAGCACTCGATCTTACTGGGACACCCCATGAGGAAAGAGTCTGGAGGAGTGTGTCTGACACAGCTGAGTGCCATACTGTTTTTAAGTAGTTTAATTGGCATTCCAATGGAAATGAGCTTGCCACAAGGAGTTGCACGCTGCCTGCTTGCTTCAGAAATTCCAGTGTTTTGACTGAAGCTATTGCTGTCGTTAGTGGGAAAAGAGCAATTGTACTGATTTTCAAGGAGTTGCTAAACCCCATCCTACTGTGGCCAACACAGAGAAAATTCTAATTTGCCAACAAGGTCCAGAATCCAGGTTCACACTGAGCATGTGTCCAAGCACTATCCAAGAATTTTTCAGACAGACTTAGGGTCACTGGATCCCTCCTACAGGCGACTTCACGGAACAGATGTTTTGACATTTGTTTACTTTTCTCTGTCAGTGTGGGGGCATTTCCCATGGTAACACAGGGGAGGGGAAATTGTTACTTCAAAATGACCTCCAGGCAAGAATTTCCAAGCAGTCTGTCACCCTCAGCAAACATAATGCTGTGAAATCTATGTTTCTTTGATGAATGAAAGGCAAAAAATAAAAAAGAGTGTATTTCAGACATCTATCAGAAACTCTCTAGATTCTAAAATGTTAAAACTCCAGATTTGCACAGAGCACCTAATTTTCAGAGTCACAGCCAGTATGTTTCCTCACATTTCTGATACTAGCGAACCCATTCCTAGGTCATCCTGGGACTGTCTATGAAGAAACAGGCTGTAGGAGTGTGTCTGAGAGTGCTGAGTGCCATGTAGTCTGGTTACCTAATGAGTTTACCTGCCATTGGAAATGATCCAGTGGCAAGGAATTGAAAGTCCCATGTTTGCTGCAGAAATCCAAGAGGTCTGACCAAAAATATTGCTGTCACAAGTAAGAAAACAGCAACTGGATGGATCTTCAGGCAGTTGCTACTCTGCACCATTTTAGGACCACCTGAAAGAAAATGCTGATTTAGCCAACAAGGTCCAGGATCCAGCTTCACACTCAGTATGTGTCCATGCAGTATCCAAGCATTTTCCAGACAGACCTAGGATCACTGGATCTCTCCTACAGAGAAAACCTGATGGAACAAACGTTTGGATGTTAGTTTGCTTTTTCCCTGTGAGTGTGGGACCGTCCTGACTGTAACACAGTCAGGGGAAGTTCTTACTGAAAAATGAAATCCAAGCAAGCATTTTAGAGCAGTAAGTTACTCTCAGCACACAGAATGCTAGGAAATCTATGTTCCTTTGATGAGAGAAAAACATAAAAGTAGAGTGTTTTTCATGCATCTGTCTATCAGGAACTGTCTAGATTGTAAGATGTCAGAACTCCAGGTTTGCACAGAGACCCTAATTTCCAGTCATAGCCAGTGTATTTTCCTGCACTTTCTGAGCCTTTTGAACACATTCCTAGCTCATATTGGGTCTGTCCCTCAGGAAAAAGGCTTAGAAAATTATCTAAAAGTGCTGAGTGCCATAATGTTGTTACCTTGATTAGTTGACAATCTATTGAAAATGATCCTGCCACAAGGAGTTGCAAGCTGCCTGTTTGCATAGAAATAGAAATAATTTGACCAAACCCATTTATGTCGTAAGTAGGAAATTGTCAGTTGGATGGATTCTCAGGCAGCTGTCAGCCCACACCTTTTTAATGCCAACAGAGAGAAAAGGTGAGTTTTGCCAACAAGGTTCAATATCCAGGTTCACACTCAGTATGTGTCCCTGCAGTGTCCAAGACTTTTCCAAACAGATCTAGGATCACTAGATCTCTCCTGCAGAGAAAACTTGATGGAACTTTTACTCTGAAGCAGGGTCAGTCTTGTTGAGGTGACTCCTTCCCCAAGGCCACAGCTGGGAGGCCTCACACCAAGGCCATAGAAGTGGGGCCCAGAACCAAGGTCACCTGTGAATCTGACTGGGCCCCCTTTGCAACTGTTGCCAAAAGCACCTGATCATCTCTAATGAGCTTCCTGACTCCCTACCAGGCAAAGATGCCCACTCCAGTAAACACCTTATGGTACCCCACCCAATCACCTAATATCAACCTTCCAGCAGGAATTTTGTCTTGAAACTGTAAAAATTGGCTCTTAACCCAGGAAATCAGTCAACTTTCCCTAGTTTGTCAGGTGGTTGGCCCCCTGAGCTCACAGTGCCCACTTTATCTCGGCTCTTTGTTCTTAATACAAACTCACTCCCTTCTGAAATGCTCTATGTCTGGACATTCTTTTCCAACTCGTGCTCAGATGGCCTCAACAAGCCTCCCATCACCAGGGCCACTTTCCTGGATCACACTTACCACTTGCTTGTCCACTCCCAGCTCAGAGCAGAAAGGCCCCCTCAGCCTGGTCCTTTCCTCTCATGTCCCGTGCCTGGTCACCAGGAGCTCCCACCGTCCCTGTGCAGGCTGTCTTCTGTGTCCTGCAGAGGCCTCTGTGGTGTCAGGTGAAGAAACAAGAGGCACCCATGAAGCCTCCCACTCCAGCACAGCAACCAGTACCCACCTACTGAACTCTTCACTCTGGATGGGCCTGGGGGTGTTTCAGGGAACGTCCCCCAACATGTCCTTGTTCTCATCTAATTCCAGCACTGCCCACGTGAGAGTCACTAAGCTACTCTGTGATGACTGCACAGAGAGAATACTTGTTCACTCGCCCCTCCCAGGATACATTGTTCTTATGGGCAGGTGCCTCCCAGGATATGGGGCTCACCTGGGCAGGTACCCTGCAGGGCTCAGCACCCAGGAACTGCACACAGAGCCCTCATTGCAAAGAGCCCCCAGCTCATCTGTTGGACAGATCTGACCTTGAGACCCTCAGAGGAGGACCTGAGGTAACATACAGCAGCTTCAGGATAGCTTTGTGACCTTGGGCTTCACTGGTTGCAGCCTCCTTCCAGCAGGTTTTCCAGAGGGTCCCATAGCACCTGGGCACTGAGTCTGTCTCCAGCCACCACCCATCCTCTTCCTGACCCCTGGGTCCGTCTCATTAGAAGAAGGCCTTCCTGAAATCCTCTCCCACTTAGAGGTCAGATAAAAAGATTAGAAAACAAGTCAGAGCAGCAGCCCCATATCCATCCTGACCCAAAGGACCCACACCTGTTCCTGGAACCCTGGCCAGGACAACGAGGCCCATTTTCTGAAACCACAAGCCCAGGTGGGCAGATTGGCTGACCTGACTGGCCTGCCCTTTGGATGTGTGCCTGGGTTGAGGTCTATATAAACCCCCTCAAGTGCCTGCAGCTGTACCTGATGCTGTCTTTCTGCTTAGATCTTGCAGGGCTGGCTTGATAAGAGAGAGTGAGGGCCCATGGTGTTTCGGGGGATTGGGTCTGTGTTGGGCTCTGCTGGACCTTCTGCAGGAGGTGCTAAGCTGTCACTTCCTAGGGATGGGCTGTGTCGCCTGTTCCTGCTGTTGGAAATCTTCTCAGGCAGAGATGAGGAAGCAAGAAAACAGGCAATGGGAGCAGGACAGGAGGAGTAACTCAGGTAGGAAAGTGCAAAGCTTCCAGGTCATCCAGGCCAGGACCATTCTGCCTGACCTACAGGAGCCACGTCAGTAAGCATGCTGTCGCTGGAGTGGCTCCACTTTTCTCCAGCCTATGAGGTCTTTGCACATATTCAAGTGTTTTATCTGTGAAGGGCGGATGAGGTTCAGGAATGGCTAGCCTGGGGGTCAGCCAGCATTTACTTAGAGATGACTCCGTGGAGTCTCCCAGCTTCCCACTGAGGACCCTCCTTGGGAGGGGAGGGGGTGGGGTATGTGCAAGGGCTGCTGGCTATACATGAGTAAGTCCCTATCCCTGACCATCTTCAGAATTGCTCATCCCTGAAGCAAGTGCCCTAATTGGGCTTTCACCTGTGCAACTGGTGACGTCTTAATTAGCAATGTGGCCATTGATATTAAATGTCCTCCATCAGGACTGAGATGTTACACCATGTGTACTGGTGTAAGAATCTGTGGAGGCGTGTTCATCCAGTACCCCTAGGCACAGGCTTCAGACTTGACCCCTCAACATTCTGGAGCCCAGCCACTGCTTTAGCATTTCTGACGGTCCAGTGCTGATTTTAAGGGTTCTGTAATCCACCCTTCATCTGCTTTAATGAGACCCACATTTCTAGGATCCTACAGAGCAGGGTCTGTGTGGCTGCTCTGTGGCTTCTCTAACATGATCACAAGCTGGGTGGTTTAAAACAACAGGAGTTCATCCTCCCCCAGTCCTGGAGACCAGACATCGGAAATCAAGGTGGCACAGGGCTGAGGTCCCTGCAGAGGCTCCAGGATAGGATCATCCCTGCCTTTTCCAACTTCAGGGGCTCCAGGGGTCCCTAGGCTTGTGGCCCCCTCCCTCCCATCTCTGCCTCTGCCTTTAAGAGGCTTCCCCTTTGTGTCCTCTTTCGTCTCTTTGAAGGAGTCTGTCAGTTGGATTGAAGGTCACCCTAACCCTAGATGACCTTACCTTGCTATCCTTAACTATATCTACAAAGACTCTTTTCCCTGTTCTGGGGGGACACATCTTTGGTGGCCATCATTTACCCCATTCTCTCTGTGTCAAATAACCCTCATTTTAGGAGATCACCACAGGCCCATAAAGACGGGCACAGAGAGCGGCCACACACATGGAGAGAATGAGGCCCTTGGAGTCACCTGGAATGGATGAAGGCCTGGCTTCATCAGGTGAGGGGAATCACAGGGAGGAGAGGAGTATGGTCTTGTTTAGGCTTCAAAAAGACCACGTTAGGGTGGGATGTGAGATGCACAATGGGGGCAGGGAGCTTCATCAGGGCCTGAGGGGGAGGTTAGGCTTGGTCCAGGGCCATGGGTGTAGAGGGGACTTAGTGTGGGGGTTGGTCATACACCCAGGAGGAAGAGCTCACAGTCACTGGGGCACAAGGACCTGGGAACCTGGGAGGTATTCGTCTTTCTGAACCTGAAGAGGAAACGTTAAAATTTTACATAACCTCCTGCTCCTTCTGCCTCTGTAACTCAGCTTGCTCCTTGCAAAGTCTGGATCATGTAGGTCATGCAATCTCAGAAAGTGGGGACTTAGAATACTCGGAGCTGGAGCTCGTCTCCCTTGTCCTTGCCCTGGCCCCTGCAAACCTTCTTGATCATGCCTGTTCGTGATCATGAAGAGCCCGCCTCCCTGACACTCCCCTCAACCCAGGGGGAACTCCCCACTCTGCTGGAGCACCTGGCTGTTGGTGGCCACTGACAGCACTCTGGTCTCCTCAGGACCCACTAGGGCTTCAGCTTCGGGATACTGTGAGGTTCAGTTCAGGCAGATGGAATCTTGGTTACTATGAATAATGCTGCTATGAATATGGGGTTTGAATACCTGTTCCAGTATTTGGTTTTAAATATTTTGAGTGTATAACCTGGACCGGAATTGATAGATTCTATGTTAACTCTGTGTTCAAGTTTTTGAAAAGCCCCCTACTATTTTCTGAAGCTGTGGCATTATTTTACTATATTCCTTTATATGGCAGAGTAATGCATCTCATGGATGGAACTGCCCTATTTGCTCTTCCATTCACTTGTTGGTGGACATTTTCATTGTTTTTCACTTGGGCTATCAAGAACACTGCTGCCGTAAATATTGGTGTACAAGTATATATTTGAACACCTCTTTTAAATTCTTTGCATGTATATCTAGGAGTGGAGTTACCAAAACATATGATATTTCAGTTCAGTCACTCAGTCATGTCCGACTCTTTGTGACCCTGTGGACTGCAGCACACCTGGCTTCCCTATCCGTCACCAACTCCCAGAGCTTGCTCAAACTCATGTCCATCGAGTTGGTGATGCCATCAACCATCTCATCCTCTGTTATCCCCTTCTGCTCCTGCCTTCAATCTTTCCCAGCATCAGGGTCTTTTCCAATGAGTCAGTTCTTCACATTAGGTGGCCAAAGTATTGCAGTTTCAGCTTCAGCATCAGTCCTTCCAATGAATATTCAGGGCTGATTTCCCTTAGGATTGACTTGTTGGGTCTCCTTGCAGTCCAAGTGATGCACAAGAGTCTTCTCCAACACCACAGTTCCAAAGCATCACTTCTTCGGTGCTCAGTTTTCTTTGTAGTCCAGCTGTAACATCTATACATGACTATTGGAACAACCATAGCTTTGAGTACATGGACCTTTGTTGGTAATGTCTCTGCTTTTTAATATGCTATCTAGGTTGGTCATAACTTTTATTCCAAGGAGCAGGTGTCTTTTATTTTTTTTTATTTTTATTTATTTTTTAAATTTTATTATTATTATTATTATTTTTTCCAGTGGGTTTTGTCATACATTGATATGAATCAGCCATGGATTTACATGTATTCCCAATCCCGATCCCCCCTCCCACCTCCCTCTCCACCCGATTCCTCTGGGTCTTCCCAGTGCACCAGGCCGGAGCACTTGTCTCGTGCATCCCACCTGGGCTGGTGATCTGTTTCACCATAGATAGTATACATGCTGTTCTTTTGAAATATCCCACCCTCACATTCTCCCACAAAGTTCAAAAGTCTGTTCTGTATTTCTGTGTCTCTTTTTCTGTTCTGCATATAGGGTTATCGTTATCACCTTTCTAAATTCCATATACATGTGTCAGTATGCTGTAATGTTCTTTATCTTTCTGGCTTACTTCACTCTGTATAATGGGCTCCAGCTTCATCCATCTCATTAGGACTGGTTCAAATGAATTCTTTTTCATGGCTGAGTAATATTCCATGGTGTATATGTACCACAGCTTCCTTATCCATTCATCTGCTGATGGGCATCTAGGTTGCTTCCATGTCCTGGCTATTATAAACAGTGCTGCGATGAACATTGGGGTGCATGTGTCTCTTTCAGATCTGGTTTCCTCGGTGTGTATGCCCAGAAGTGGGATTGCTGGGTCATATGGCAGTTCTATTTCCAGTTTTTTAAGAAATCTCCACACTGTTTTCCATAGCGGCTGTACTAGTTTGCATTCCCATCAACAGTGTAAGAGGGTTCCCTTTTCTCCACACCCTCTCCAGCATTTATTGCTTGTAGACTTTTGGATAGCAGCCATCCTGACTGGCGTGTAATGGTACCTCATTGTGGTTTTGATTTGCATTTCTCTAATAATGAGTGATGTGGAGCATCTTTTCATGTGTTTGTTAGCCATCTGTATGTCTTCTTTGGAGAAATGTCTGTTTAGTTCTTTGGCCCATTTTTTGATTGGGTCATTTATTTTTCTGGAATTGAGCTGCAGGAGTTGCTTGTATATTTTTGAGATTAATCCTTTGTCTGTTTCTTCATTTGCTATTATTTTCTCCCAATCTGAGGGCTGTCTTTTCACCTTACTTATAGTTTCCTTTGTAGTGCAAAAGCTTTTAAGTTTCATTAGGTCCCATTTGTTTAGTTTTGCTTTTATTTCCAATATTCTGGGAGGTGGGTCATAGAGGATCTTGCTTTGATTTTTGTCGGAGAGTGTTTTGCCTATGCTCTCCTCTCGGAGTTTTATAGTTTCTGGTCTTACATTTAGATCTTTAATCCATTTTGAGTTTATTTTTGTGTATGGTGTTAGAAAGTGTTCTAGTTTCATTCTTTTACAAGTGGTTGACCAGTTTTCCCAGCACCACTTGTTAAAGAGGTTGTCTTTTTTCCATTGTATATCCTTGCCTCCTTTGTCAAAGATAAGGTGTCCATAGTTTCGTGGATTTATCTCTGGGCTTTCTATTCTGTTCCATTGATCTATATTTCTGTCTTTGTGCCAGTACCATACTGTCTTGATGACTGTGGCTTTGTAGTAGAGTCTGAAGTCAGGCAGGTTGATTCCTCCAGCTCCATTCTTCTTTCTCAAGATTACTTTGGCTATTCGAGGTTTTTTGTATTTCCATACAAATTGTGAAATTCTTTGGTCTAGTTCTGTGAAAAATACCGTTGGTAGCTTGATAGGGATTGCATTGAATCTATAGACTGCTTTGGGTAGAGTAGCCATTTTGACAATATTGATTCTTCCAATCCATGAACACGGTATGTTTCTCCATCTGTTTGTGTCCTCTTTGATTTCTTTCATCAGTGTTTTATAGTTTTCTATGTATAGGTCCTTTGTTTCTTTAGGTAGATATACTCCTACGTATTTTATTCTTTTTGTTGCAATGGTGAATGGTATTGTTTCCTTAATTTCTCTGTCTGTTTTTTCATTGTTAGTATATAGGAATGCAAGGGATTTCTGTGTGTTAATTTTATATCCTGCAACTTTACTATATTCATTGATTAGGTCTAGTAATTTTCTGGTAGAGTCTTTAGGGTTTTCTATGTAGAGGATCATGTCATCTGCAAACAGCGAGAGTTTCACTTCTTCTTTTCCTATGTGGATTCCTTTTACTTCTTTTTCTGCTCTGATTGCTGTGGCCAGAACTTCCAACACTATGTGGAATAGTAGTGGTGAGAGTGGGCACCCTTGTCTTGTTCCTGATTTCAGGGGAAATGCCTTCAATTTTTCACCATTGAGGATGATGCTTGCTGTGGGTTTGTCATATATAGCTTTTATTATGTTGAGGTATGTTCCTTCTATTCCTGCTTTTTGGAGAGTTTTAATCATAAATGAGTGTTGAATTTTGTCAAAGGCTTTCTCTGCATCTATTGAGATAATCATATGGTTTTTATCTTTCAATTTGTTAATGTGGTGTATTACATTGATTGATTTGCGGATATTAAAGAATCCTTGCATTCCTGGGATAAAGCCCACTTGGTCATGGTGTATGATTTTTTTAATATGTTGTTGGATTCTGTTTGCTAGAATTTTGTTAAGGATTTTTGCCTCTATGTTCATCAGTGATATTGGCCTGTAGTTTTCTTTTTTTGTGGCATCTTTGTCTGGTTTTGGAATTAGGGTGATGGTGGCCTCATAGAATGAGTTTGGAAGCTTACCTCCTTCTGCAATTTTCTGGAAGAGTTTGAGTAAGATAGGTGTTAGCTCTTCTCTAAATTTTTGGTAGAATTCAGCTGTGAAGCCATCTGGTCCTGGGCTTTTGTTTGCTGGAAGATTTTTGATTACAGTTTCGATTTCCTTGCTTGTGATGGGTCTGTTAAGATCTTCTATTTCTTCCTGGTTCAGTTTTGGAAAGTTGTACTTTTCTAAGAATTTGTCCATTTCTTCCAAGTTGTCCATTTTATTGGCATAGAGCTGCTGGTAGTAGTCTCTTATGATCCTTTGTATTTCAGTGTTGTCTGTTGTGATCTCTCCATTTTCATTTCTAATTTTGTTAATTTGGTTTTTCTCTCTTTGTTTCTTAATGAGTCTTGCTAATGGTTTGTCAATTTTGTTTATTTTTTCAAAAAACCAGCTTTTAGCTTTGTTGATTTTTGCTATGGTCTCTTTAGTTTCTTTTGCATTTATTTCTGCTCTGATTTTTAAGATTTCTTTCCTTCTGCTAACTCTGGGGTTCTTCATTTCTTCCTTCTCTAATTGCTTTAGGTGTAGAGTTAGGTTATTTAATTGGTTTTTTTCCTGTTTCTTGATGTAAGCCTGTAATGCTATGAACCTTCCCCTTAGCACTGCTTTTACAGTGTCCCATAGGTTTTGGGTTGTTGTGTTTTCATTTTCATTCATTTCTATACATATTTTGATTTCTTTTTTGATTTCTTCTATGATTTGTTGGTTATTCAGAAGCGTGTTATTTAGTCTCCATATGTTTGAAGTTTTAACAATTTTTTCCCTGTAATTGAGATCTAATCTTACTGCACTGTGGTCAGAAAAGATGACTGGAATGATTTCAATTTTTTTGAATTTTCCAAGACCAGATTTATGGCCCAGGATGTGATCTATTCTGGAGAATGTTCCGTGTGCACTTGAGAAAAAGGTGAAGTTGATTGTTTTGGGGTGAAATGTCCTATAGATATCAATTAGGTCTAGCTGGTCCATTGTGTCATTTAAGGTTTGTGTTTCCTTGTTAATTTTCTGTTTAGTTGATCTATCCATAGTTGTGAGTGGGGTATTAAAGTCTCCCACTATTATTGTGTTACTATTAATTTCCTCTTTCATACTCGTTAGTGTTTGCCGTACATATTGCGGTGCTCCTATGTTGGGTGCATATATATTTATAATTGTTATATCTTCTTCTTGGATTGATCCTTTGATCATTATGTAGTGTCCTTCTTTGTCTCTTTTCACTTCCTTTATTTGAAAGTCTATTTTCTCTGATATGAGTATTGCGACTCCTGCTTTCTTTTGGTCTCCGTTTGCATGAAATATTTTTTTCCAGCCCTTCACTTTTAGTCTGTATGTGTCTCTTGTTTTGAGGTGGGTCTCTTGTAGACAGCATATATAGGGGTCTTGTTTTTGTATCCATTCAGCCAATCTTTGTCTTTTGGTTGGGGCATTCAACCCATTTACATTTAGGGTAATTATTGATAGGTGTGGTCCCGTTGCCATTTACTTTGTTGTTTTGGGTTCACGTTTATACAACCTTTCTGCATTTCCTGTGTAGAGAAGATCCTTTAGCATTTGTTGAAGAGCTGGTTTGGTGGTGCTGAATTCTCTCAGCTTTTGCTTATCTGTAAAGCTTTTGAATTCTCCTTCATATCTGAATGAGATCCTTGCTGGATACAGTAATCTAGGTTGTAGGTTATTCTCTTTCATTACTTTCAGTACGTCCTGCCATTCCCTTCTGGCCTGGAGGGTTTCTATTGATAGATCAGCTGTTATCCTTATGGGAATCCCTTTGTGTGTTATTTGTTGTTTCTCCCTTGCTGCTTTTAAGATTTTTTCTTTGTGTTTGATCTTTGTTAATTTGATTAATATGTGTCTTGGGGTGTTTCACCTTGGGTTTATCCTGTTTGGGACTCTCTGGGCTTCTTGGATTTGGGTGGCTATTTCCTTCCCCATTTTAGGGAAGTTTTCAGCTATTATTTCCTGGAGTATTTTCTCATGGCCTTTCTTTTTGTCTTCTTCTTCTGGAACTCCTATGATTCGAATGTTGGGGCATTTCACAGTGTCCCAGAGGTCCCTGAGGTTGTCCTCATTTCTTTTGATCCTTTTTTCTTTTTTCCTCTCTGCTTCATTTATTTCCACCATTTTATCTTCTACCTCACTTATCCTATCTTCTGCCTCCGTTATTCTACTCTTGGTTCCCTCCAAAGTGTTTTTGATCTCATTCATTGCATTATTCATTTTTAATTGACTCTTTTTTATTTCTTCTAGGTCTTTATTAAACATTTCTTGAATCTTTTCAATCTTTGTTTCCAGGCTATTTATCTGTAACTCCATTTTGTTTTCAAGATTTTGGATCATTTTTATTATCATTATTCTAAATTCTTTTTCAGGTAGATTCCCTATCTCCTCCGCTTTTGTTTGACTTGGTGGGCATTTTTCATGTTCCTTTACCTGTAGGGTATTTCTTTGCCTTTTCATCTTGTTTAGATTGCTGTATCTGGAGTGGGCTTTCTGTATTCTGGAGGTCTGTGGTTCCTTTTTATTGTGGAGGATTAACCCAGTGGGTGGGGTTAGACGATTGGCTTGTCGAGATTTCCTGGTTAGGGAAGCTTGCGTCAGTGTTCTGGTGCGTGGAGCTTGATTTCTTCTCTTTGGCGAGCAATGGAGTGCCCAGTAATGAGTTTTGAGATGGGTCTATGTGTTAGGTGTGACCTTGGGCAGCCTGTATGTTGACGTTCAGGGCTATGTTCCTGTGTTGCTGGAGAATTTGCATGATATGTCTTGCTCTAAAACTTATTGGCTCTTGTGTGGTGGTTGGTTTCAGTGTAGGTATGGAGGCTTTTGGACAGTCACTTATTACTTAAAGTTCCTTGTAGTCAGGAGTTTTCTGGTGTTCTCAGGTTTTGGACTTAAGTCTCCTGCCTCTGGATTTCAGTTTTATTCTTCCTGTAGTCTCAGGACTTCTCCAACTATACAGCCCTGATAAGAAAACTTCTAGGTTAATGGCTAAAAGATTCTCCCTCGTTAGGGACACCCAGAGAGGTTCACAGAGTCACATGAAGAAGAGGAGAGGGAGGAGGGAGATAGAGATGAACAGGAGGAGAAAAAGGGGGACTCAAGAGGAGAGAGACAGATCTACGCAGCTGTCTGTTCCCAGACTGTTCTCCGTAGCCCAGTCACCTACAAAGATTCACAGAATTGGATTGGGAAGAGAAGGGGAAAGGAGGAAATAGAGGTGTTCTGAGGTAGAAAACAGAGAGTCAAGATTGGGAGAGAATAATGTTCGGTTTAAAAATAGGGCTTCTCTTCTTCTTCTTTTTTTTTTGTAAGGTTATAGTGTATTGGAAATGAAAATTAAGGAGTAGTAGAGGAGTACTAGAGGAGTTTAAAAGAAATAAGAGAAAAAGAAAAATAGAAAATAGAAGAGAAAAAGGAAAGAAAGAAAAAAAAAAAAGAAAGAAAGAAAAAAAAATTTTTTTTTTCCCCCTAGTTAAAAAATCGTAAAAGTCTATGGAAATGAAAGTTAATGAGTAATGGGGGAGTAATAGGGGATTTTCAAGGAAAATAAAAGAGAAAAAATAAAAAAGAAAAAAGAAAAAAAAGAAAAAAATAAAAAAAAAAAAGAGAAAAAAGTAAAATTATATCTAGGAGTTTCTCTGGAGCTGTTGCGGTCAGTGTGGGTTCGGCTCAGTTTCAGATAGCTCCTCGTTCCAGCTTACGCTTCTCGATATCTACAGGCTCCTCCGGTGTAGTCAATGTTTCCTAGAGGGATTTTAATCTGTTGCACCAGTCCCTTCTGAAGCGGTTCCCTTTGTTTATTTGGCTTCTGTTTGCCGGTTTCTTCAGAGCCTCATTTCTGCCCTGACACAGGCGGGCGGAGGTGGACTCTCATTCAGGTAGCTAGTTCCGTCGCTCCGCGGGGAGGGGCTTGCGCCGCGGGGACAGACTGGGGCTGCCGGGAGGGGCTGACGCTGCTCTCTCCTCTGCGCTGCTCAGGCTCCCGGCTGTTCTATATGGAGCGCGCCCCGCGCTGCGCGAGGTTCCAGCCCTCGGGTGTTCCACAAAAGCGCGGAAGGAAAAGCTGTGCCTGCTCTCTGTGCCTTCCCCGTCAGAGCGGTCCAGGCAGCGAGGGGCTTGGTGGGCGCACTCTCCCCAGGTGTGGCGCACCCCCTCCCTTCCGCGGACTCAGTGTCCAGTTTCCGCTGGCGCCAGTCGGGTGCACGCGCCTTCTGCCCTCCGCGTCCCCAGCCCCAGTCCCTGCCCGCGCCGGTCGGGTGCCTGCGCCCTGTGTCTCGCCGCGACCTTCCCCTCCCCCCTGCCTCCTGCCTCCGGCTGGGCTGGGTCGGTCCGCAGCCTGCGAGCTCCTCTCTAGACCCTCTCGGTCTCTTTGTTCTGCGAACGGCCGGCAGTGTGTTCGGGCCGGTTAATTTACTCTCTCTCTTTTGGTCTCCCACAGTTCATGTTGGCAACTCACAGAAGCTCCCTCCGATTGTCCTCAGGGCACTCAGGCCCGGACCCTACCCCAAGCAATGCCGCCTAAGAGCTCCCGGGACGGATCTCCGTCCTTAGCTCTTTTGTCTCACTTTTTATCTTTTATATTTTGTCCTACCTCCTTTTGAAGACAATGGGCTGCTTTTCTGGGCGCCTGATGACCTCAGCTAGCGATCAGAAGTTGTTTTGTGAAGTTTGCTCTGCGTTCAGTTATTCTTTTGATGAATTTGTAGGAGAGAAAGTGGTCTCCCCGTCCTACTCCTCCGCCATCTTGGCTCCTCCCCCCAGGTGTCTTTTAATTTCATGGCTGCAGTCACCATCTTCAGTGATTTTGGAGCCCCCTCCCCCCCGACAATAAAGTCTGTCACCATTTCCATTATTTTCCCATCTATTTGCCATGAAGTGATGGGGCCAGATGCCATGATCTTAGTTTTCTGAATACTGAGTTTTAAGCCAACTTTTTCACTCTCCTCTTTCACTTTCATCAAGAGACTCTTTAGTTCTTCTTTGCTTTCTGCCATGAGTGGTGTCATCTGTGTATCTGAAATTATTGATATCTCTCCTGGCAATTTTCATTCCAGCTTGTGCCTCATCCAGGCCCGGAATTTCACATGATATACTCTGCATATAAGTTAAATAAGCAGGGTGCTGTACTCCGTTCCTGATTTGGAACCAGTCCATTGTTCCATGTCTAGTTCTAATTGTTGCTTCTTCACCTGCATACAGATTTCTCAGGAGGCAGGTAAGGTGGTCTGGTATTCCCATACCTTTCAGAATTTTCCACAGTTTGTGGTGATCTGCACAGTCAAAGGCTTTGGCATTGTTAACAAAGCAGAAGTAAATATTTTTCTGGATGTTTTTCTCTCTTGCTCTTTCAATGATCCAAGGGGTGTTGGCAATTTGATCTCTGGTCCCTCTGTCTTTTCTAAATCCAGCTTGAACATCTAGAAATTCATGGTTCACTTACTGTTGAAGCCTGGCTTGGAGAAATTTGATCATTACTTTGTTAACGTGTGAGATGAGTGCAACTGTGTGGTAGTTGGAACATTCTTTGGCTTTGCCTTTCTTTGGGATTGGAATGAAAACTGACCTTTTCCAGTCCTGTGGCCACTGCTGAGTGATATAATTACATTTTTATGTTTTCGAGAAAATGCTTGTTTTGCACACATTGATTGCACCATTTTACCTCTCCACAAGTAAAGTTTTGAGTTTCAATTTCGTACATTTTCGCCAACATTTGTCATTTGTCTTTATTGTTGATTTTCCTTACGTCCATCCTGAGTGCCTTATTAAGGAGGAAGTCATAATGCAGGACCCACATTTGAGGAGAGGGAAGTTAGCTTCATATACTTGATGGACAGCTGAGTCTGTATCAATTATTTAGAATCTTTCTGTGTGAGATTTTTATTCAACATTACTCATAAAACCTAATTTTTACTTTTTACCAGTTTGGACACCTGAAAATTATTTTAAACTTTTGGGAGCTTCCCTGGTGGCTCAGCCTGTAAAAGCATATGCTTGCAAGGCAGGAGACCTGGGTTCAATCCCTGGGTGGGGAAGATCCCCTGGAGAAGGAAATGGCAACCCACTCCAGTACTCTTGCCTGGAAAATTTCATGAATGGAGGCGCCTCGTAGCTTACAGTCCATGGGGTTGCAAAGAGTCAGACACAACTGAGCAACTTCACTTTCACTTTCTTTTGGCTATAATCCAGCCAATTAGACTGCTTAGTTCATTCTAGCTTTGGCTATTGAGAGCCTTTTCCATACTCTTCTGCTTTTATTTTACATAATTCAGCTTTTATGGGGCTTTTTGGTGCTTCTTTCTCACATTTTAAGATTATGCTGCTTTACATATTTACTGTCTCAGTCCTAGTATCAGACACATATTTAAAGAGTCCTTGTCCCTTTTTATTAGAGCAGATTAATAAAAACTTGTATGTGGGAACTTAATAATCTCAGCAGACAATGCATCGAAATACACATGCATGTATCCAGACTATGCATACACACGGTTATGAAGATTTTCACATGGAGTTATATGTTTCTGTATTAGGCTAAAGATAGTTTATAATGATGTCTCCAACCTGATCTCTTGTGACACAGGTATTATAACCTTCTCCTTTTGTCTGCCTGTAACTTCCCACTCCAATGGTAAGAAACCTGGCTTCCACTACTCATCACTTATCAAATTCAGGGCTTGCTCCTTCAATGACTGATATGGTAGTTTCAGTCCTGTTAGCTACAAACCCCCATGGAAAGAACTTACAGAGCCCATTGATTATGTATGGTACATTTTGCCTTTGGCCTGCAGATTCCTTTCAATTACATACTGAACTTAGGTCAGATAATTTTGTCCTAACAGTGAGAGTGGCTTTTTAAAAATTTTCTTCTTCCTTTTAAATCTTCTGGCTGTGCCGCAGGATGTGGGGTTTTAGGTCCCTGACCAGGAATTGAACCCACCTTTCCTGCACTGACAACGTGGAGCCTTAACCACTGGGCCCCTAGGGAAGTCTGAAGCTTTTCATGTATTTCTCAATCTGTTAGATTCTTTGTTAAATCCTGCATTCCAGTCTTTGGCACTCCATACCATAAATAAATAAATGTGAATAGGTAATAAATTACTTGTGTTCTGAAAAAAAAATCTATGTGCTTAGACAAATGCATAGTGGCAGGTATTCCTCACTAAAGTACCATGTGAAATATTTCAGCCATATATTCCATAAACTGTTTATCATGTCTGTTTTACCTTTGCTAGAATGTCTTATAAGATCATACAGTGTGTAGCACTTGAGGCTAGATTCCTTCACTTAGTCATGTAAGTGTTAGATTCATGCTTTTCTTTATTTTTTTTTAAATTGGTCTGTGTTTCATTCATCTATATCTCTGAGTGCTATTTTATTGCATTAGATGAGAGGAAAGATAATTTTCCACCTAGCCTCAATGTTCTTCACTGAGATGTTCATAATGAAAGGGAGATGGATTGGAGAAAAACAATCAGAAGTTTAATATAAGCCATGCATACCTCCTATATAGTTGAAAGATACCTGGGAAAACAGTCACTTTCTGAAATGGTCCAAGACTTTACCTTAAATGCAATCATCAGCTAAGAATGAAAGAAGGAGGTTAAGGAATGGATGAAGCTATTTAAGGGAGATTATTAGGTGAAGCACAGTAAACAAAGGCATGGTGGTATGCAGATTAACTTCCAGGTCCATTCCATAGACCTTCTTGATATTTAGTCAAGTCATTTAGTGAAATCAAGTCAGTCTTGATACTTAGTCCATTCTTGATATTTAGTCATCCTCTATTTCCTGGTCCAGACAGGGACACATCCTTAAAGATGGAGATATCCAAATAAATGTAAATCTACTTCATAAAATGGCATTTCGACTTGGTTTTCAAAGATCCTC
Organism: Dama dama; assembly: GCF_033118175.1. NCBI lineage: Eukaryota > Metazoa > Chordata > Mammalia > Artiodactyla > Cervidae > Dama > Dama dama. The sequence continues at coordinate 2,658,383 of NC_083707.1, read as the reverse complement.
CTGGGGCGGCTTTTTTTTTTTTTTTTTTAATTAATTAGTCCAAAATAACCCTTTTGTCAAATGGGCATATTTTGGGTGTGCGGTTTTGTGCTCCCCTTGAAATGTGCATTCAGGGGAGGAGTGTCACCCTGGAGACTGTTGATATGTGACCCCCATGGACAGGGACTGGGTTGGTCACCCTGGAGAATGTGGATATGTGACCCCAGGGGAATGGTCAGAAGGAAGTCACCTTGGAGACTGTGGAATTGTGAGCCCAGTTGCAAGGCTTGGGAAGGGGTCACCGTGGAGACTGTGGATGTGTGACTCCAGGTAGAGTGTCTGGGAGGGATCACCCAGGGGACTGTAGATATGTGATCCTAGATATAGGGTTTGGGAGAGTGTCACCCTGCAGACTGTGGACATGTGACCCCAGGTGCATGGTCCAGTGTGTTGTGGTCACCCTGGAGATTGTGGAAGCGTGACCCCAGGTACTGGGTCTGGGAAGTGGGGTCATCCTGGAGATGTGCACATGTGATTCCAGACACAGAATAATTCAGGTGGAGTCACCTTGGAAACTGGACGAGTGACCCCAGGTGCAGGGTCTGGGGTGAGGATCAGCGAAGACAGGGATCCTGCCTTGTTGGAGGGACACATCGGGATTCTCCTCGAGGCATTGCAGTGCAATACGGATGCCTCTCTGGGTGAGGGGGGAGACACAGGGTCCTTTCCAGTTGCCACAGGAATTTTGGGATTCCTATCAATTTTCAAGAGGAGGCAGCCATCCTCTCCTTTTGAAGCATTTAACTCCGCGTGTTTCCCGAGGTTTCAAAAGGATGTGAGGCCTCCTGTCGAGATGAACCGGGAAACTAGGGCTTTCTCTAGGGTCTCCACAGGGGAGTCAGACATCCCTTCATCTTGTGTGATGAAAGACGAGCCTGCATTCAAGTCACTGCAGAGAAATCCGGCCTTATTTTGAGTCACGGCATCACGGTGACCATTCCACTTGACGCAGCAAACTCAGGGTCCATCTCACATACCTATAGCTGAGAGAAGCCTCCTCTTGAGGGGCTTGTGGAAAGTTGGCATTCCTCTTGAGTCGAAGCCAGGGAATCAGCTCTCATCTCGAGATGATTTGAGGAACACGGAGCTGTTTTCTAGTTGCTGTGCTGAACGTGGTGTTCCTTTAGACTTGTGACGGTGTTCTCGGATAATCTCTAGAGTTGCTTAAAGGAAGTCAAGACACTTGTAGTGTTTGATGGGGAATGCCAGATGGCTCTGGAGCCAATGTAGGGGAATCTGGCCTCATCTCGAGTGATTTGTGTTACTCCGAGCTCTTTCATGTTGCTGTGGTGACTTCAGGGTCCATCTAGACTTGTATCAGTGTTCTTGGGGACTCTCTGGAGTTCCATCAAGGAAGTCAAGGCTCCTTTCATGTTTGATGGGGAACACGGAATTGCTCTGCACGCAATGCAGGGAAATCTGATCTCATCTCTCTTCGAGCGGGAAGTCTCATAGTTTTTCTCAAGTTGTGGAGGTAATTTGGGTTATATTCTCGAGTGATGACAGGGATGGTCCCTCAAATCTAGTGTTTGTTCAGCGACGTCAGGATTCCTGTCTAGTTGCAAGGGACAATTCGGGAATCTCTTCGCGGCTTGGCAGGGCAATAGGGATGCCTCTCGAGGTGAGGCGGGAGACCCAGTGTCCTTTCAAGTTGACACAGGGAAACTGGGATTCCTGTCAATTTTCAATAGAAGTCAGTCATCGTTTACTTTTGAAGCATTGAACTCCGCCTTCCACTCGTGTTGTCAAAGGGATGAGAGGCATCCTGTCGAGGTGAGGTTGGGAACTAGGGCTTTCTCTAGGATCTTCACATGGGATTCAGACATCCCTTCATCTTGTGAGATGAAAGACGAGCCTGCATTCAAGTCACTGCAGGTAATTCCGGGCTTATTTCGAGTCAGGGCATCTTGGTGTCCATTCCACTTGAGGCAGCAAACTCAGGGTCCATCTCACATACCTGTAGCTGAGAGAAGCCTCCTCGTGAGGTGCTTGTGGAACGTTGGCATTCCTCTTCAGTCAAAGCCAGGGAATCAGCTCTCATCTCAAGATGATTTGGGGTACACGGAGTTTTTCTCGAGTTGCTGTGCTGAACTTGGTGTTCCTCTAGACTTGTGACGGTATTCTCGTGGAATCTCTGGAGTTGCCCAAAGGAAGTCAAGCCATTTGTTGTGTTTGATGGGGAATGCAGGATAGCTCTGGAGACAGTGCAGAGGAATCGGGCCTCATCTCGAGTTGGTTTGGAGTACACGGAGTGCTTTCTTGTTGCTGCGGGGACTTCAGGTTCTCTCTATATTTGTGAGAGTGTTCTTGGGGACTCTATGGAGTTCCATCAAGGAAGTCAAGTCTCCTTTCATGTTTGGTGGGGAACACGGACTTGCTCTGCACACAATGCAGGGGAATCTGGTCTCATCTCTCATCGAGCGGGAAGTCTCATGGTTTTTCTCGAATTGCGGAGGGAACCTGGGGTATATTCTCGAGTGACGATGGGGATGGCCCTTCAAAACTTGTGTTTGTTCAGCGACGTCATGATGCCTGTCCAGTTGCGAGGGTCACCTCGGGATTCTCCTTGAGGATTGGCTGGGCAATAGGGACACCTCTCGTGGTGAGTAGGGAGACCTACTGTCACTATCAAGTTGCTACAGGCATACTGGATATCTGTCAGTTTTCAAGAGGAGTCAGTCATCGTCTCCTTTTGAAGCATTGAACTCCGTGTTAATCTAGAGATGTCAAAGGAATGTGAGGCCTACTGTCGAGATGATTCGGGAAACTAGGGCTTTCTCTAGGGTCTCCACAGGTTATTCAGAGATCGCTTCATCTTTTGAGAAGAAAGACCAGCCTGCACTCAAGTCACTGCAGGGAAATCCAGCCTTATTTCGAGTCACGGCATCTCGGTGACCATTCCACTTGACGCAGCAAACTCAGGGTCCCTCTCAGATACCTATAGCTGAGAGAAGCCTCCTCTTGAGGGGCTTGTGGAAAGTTGGCAGTCCTCTTGAGTCGAAGCCAGGGAATCAGCTCAGCTCTCATCTCAAGATGATTTGTGGCACATGGAGCTTTTCTAGAGTTGCTGTGTTGAAATTCATATTCCTTTAGACTTGAGACGGTATTCTCAGGGAAACTCTGGAGTTGAATAAAGGAAGTAAGCCCCTTGTCGTGTATGATGGGTAACACGGAATTACCCCATGTGTATGATGGGCTCTAGAGACAATGCAGGGGAATCGGGCCTCATCTCAATTTGATTTGGAGTACACGGAACCCTTTCATGATGCTGTGGGGACATCAGGGTCCCTGTAGACTTGTGACAATGTTCTTGGTGTCTCTCTGGAATTCCATCAAGGAAGTCAAGTCTCCTTTCGAGTTTGATGGGGAACATGGACTTAGTCTGCATGCATTGCAGGGGAGTCGGGCCTCATCTCGAGTTGATGTGGAGTACACGGAGCACTTTCATGCTGCTGTGGGGACCTCAGGGTCCCTCTAGGCTTATGACAGGGTTCCTAGGGTCTCTCTGGAGTTCCATCAAGGAAGCCAAGGCTCCTTTCGTGTTCGATGGGGAACACGGACTTACTCTGCATGCATTGCAAGGGAATCGGGCCTCATCCTGCGGCGAGGGGATAGTCTCATTGTTTTTCTGGAGTTGCGGCAGGAACCTGGGTTATGTTCTCGAGTTAAGGCGGGGATGGCCCTTCAAAACTCATGTTTGTTCAGCGATCTCAGGACTCCTGTCTCGTTGCGAGGGACACCTTGGGATTCTCCTCAAGGCTTGGCAGGACAATAGGGACGCCTCTTGAGGTGAGGCGGGAGCCCAAGTTTCCCTTTGCAGTTGCCAGAGTGATACTGTGACTCCTGTCAGTTTTCAAGAGGAGTCAGGCTTCATCTCCTTTTAAAGCATTGAACTCCGCATGCCTGTCGTGTTGTAAAAGGGATGTGAGGCCTCCTATTGAGATGAGGCACGGAACTAGGGAATGCTCTAGGGTCTCCACAGGAGATTCAGACATCTCTTTATCTTATGAAATTAAAGACGAGCCTGCATTCAAGTCACTGCAGGGAATTCTGGCCTTATATTGAGTCAGGGCATCTCGGTGTCCATTCCACTTGAGGCAGCAAACTCAGGGTCCTCTCACGTACCTATAGCTGAGAGAAGCCTCCTCTTTAGGTGTTGTTTAAAGCTGGCATTCCTCTTGAGTCAAAGACACTGAATCAGCTCTCAACTCGAGATGATTTGAGGTACACGGAGCTGTTTTCTAGTTGCTGTGCTGAACGTGGTGTTCCTCTAGACTTAGGACGGTGTTCTCGGGGAATCTCTGCAGTTGTCTAAAGGAAGTCAAGCCACTTGTCGTGTTTGATGGGGAAAGCCGGATGGCTCTGCAGCCATTGTATGGGAATCTGGCCTCATCTCGAGTTGATTTGGGGTTCACCAACCTCTTTCTTGTTGCTGTGGTGACCACAGGGTCCCTCTAGACTTGTGTCAGTGTTCTTGGGGACGATCTGGAGTTCCATCAAGGAAGTCAGGACTCCTTTCATGTTTGACGGGGAACACGGAATTGCTGTGCATGCAATGCAGGGGAATCTGATCTCATCTCTCATCGAGCAGGAAGTCTCATGGTTATTCTCGAGTTGCGTAGGGAACCTGGGTTATATTCTCGATGGGCGACGGGAATGGCCCCTCCAATCTCGCTTTTGTTCAGCGACATCAGGACACTTGTCTAATTGCGAGGGACAACTCGGGATTCTCTTCGAGGCTTGGCAGGGCAATAGGGACGCCTCTCGAAGTGAGGCGGGAGACCCAGTGTCCTTTCAAGTTGCCACACGGATACTGGGATTCCTGTTAATTTTCAAGAGGAGTCAGGCCTCGTCTACTTTTGAAGCATTGAACTCCACCTTCCACTCGTGTTGTCAAAGGGATGTGAGATCTCCTGTTGAGATGAGGTGGGGAACTATGGCTTACTCTAGAGTCTGCACAGGGTATTCAGACATACCCTCATCATGTGAGATGAAAGTCGAGCCTGCATTCAAGTCACTGCAGGGAATTCCTGCCTTATTTTGAGTCAGGGCATCTCGGTGCCCATTCCATTTGAGGCAGAAAATTCAGGGTTCCTCTCACATACCTAGAGCTGAGAAAAGCCTCTGCTTGAGCTGCTTGTGGAAATTTGGCATTCCTCTTGATTCGAAGCCAGGGAATCAGTTCTCATCTCGATAAGATTTGGGGTACATGGAGCTTTTCTCGAGTTGCTGTGCTGAACTTGGTGTTCCTCTAGACTTGGGACGGTGTTCTCGGGGAATCTCTGGAGTTGCCTAAAAGAAGTCAAGCCACTTGTCCTGTTTGATGAGGAATGCAGGATTGCTCTAGAGCCAATGCAGGGGAATCGGTCCTTACCTCGAGTTGATTTGGGGTACACGGGGCTCTTTTGTGTTGCTGCGTTGACCTCAGGGTCCCTCTAGACTTGTGACAGAGTTCTTGGGGACTATTTGGAGTTTCATTTAGGAAGTCAAGACTCCTTTTGTGTTTGATGGGGAACACGGACTTGCTCTGCACGCAATGCAGGGGAATCGGGCCTCATCTCGCAGCGAGTGTGACTTCTCATGGTTTTCTCGAGTTGTCGTGGGAACCTGGGGTATGTTCTCGAGTTACAACGGGCATGGCCCTTCAAAACTCGTGTTGGTTCAGCGACGTCAGGACTCCTGTCTAGTTGTGAGGGACACCTTGCGAGTCTCCTCGAGGCTTGGTGGGACATTAGGGACGGCTCTCGAGGTGAGGGGGGAGACCCAGTGTCCCTTCCAGTTTCCACAGGATTTTTGGGATTCCTATCAATTTTCAAGAGGAGGCAGCCATCCTCACCTTTTGAAGCATTTAACTCCACATGCCTCTCTAGGTTTCGAAGGATGTGAGGCTTCCTGTCGAGAAGAGGCGGGGAACTAGGGCTTTCTCCAGGGTCTTCACAGGGGATTCAGACATTCCTTCGTCTTGTGAGATGAAAGATGAACCTGCATTCAAGTCACTGCAGGGAATTCCGGCCTTATTTTGAGTCAGGGCATCTCGGTGTCCATTCCAATTGAGGCAGAAAATTCAGGGTCCCTCTGACATCCCTAGAGCTGAGAAAAGCCTCCGCTTGAGCTCCTTGTGGAAAGTTGGCATTCCTCTTGATTCGAAGCCAGGGAATCAGTTCTCATCTCGATATGATTTGGGGTACATGGAGCTTTTCTCACGTTGCTGTGCTGGACTTGGTGTTCCTCTAGACTTGGTACGGTGTTCTTGGGGAATCTCTGAAGTTGCTTAAAAGAAGTCAAGCCACTTGTCCTGTATGATGAGGAATGCAGAATTGCTCTGGAGCCAATGCAGGGGAATCAGTCCTCATCTTGAGTTGATTTGGGGTACACGGGGCTCTTTTGTGTTGCTGCGTTGACCTCAGGGTCCCGCCAGATTTGTGACAGAGTTCTTGGGGACTATGTGGAGTTTCGTCTAGGAAGTCAAGGCTCCTTTCATGTTTGATGGGGAACACGAACTTGCTCTGCACGCAATGCAGGGGAATCGGGCCTCATCTCTTGGCGAGGGGGAATTGTCATGGTTTTCTCGAGTTGTGGCGTGAACCTGGGGTATGTTCTCGAGTTACAACGGGGATGGCCCTTCAAAACTCGTGTTGGTTCAGCGACGTCAGGACTCCTGTCTCGTTGGGAGGGATACCTTGGGATTATCCTTGAGGCTTGGCAGGAAAATAGGGACGCCTCTTGAGGTGAGGGGGGAGATCCAGGGTCCTTGCCAGTTGCCACAGGAATTTTGGGATTCCTATCATTTTTCAAGAGGAGGCAGCCATCCTATCCTTTTGAAGCATTTAACTCTGCGTGCCTCTCGAGATTTCAAAAGGATGTGAGGCCTCCTGTCGTGATGAGGCGGTGAAATAGGGCTTTCTCTAGGGTCTCCACAGGGGATTCAGACATCTCTTCATCTTCTGTGATGAAAGACCAGCCTGCATTCAAGTCACTGCAGGGTAATACGGCCTTATTTCAAGTCACGGTATCTCAGTCAGCATTCCACTTGACACAGCAAACTCAGGGTCCCTTTCAGATACCTATAGCTGAGAGAAGCCTCCTCTTGAGGGGCTTGTGGAAAGTTGGCATTCCTCTTGAATCAAAGCCAGGGAATCAGCTCCCATCTCGAGATGATTTGGGGTACTCGGAGCTTTCCTTGAGTTGCTGTGCTGAACTTGGTGTTCCTCTAGACTTGAGATGTTATTCTCGGGTAGCTCTGAAGTTGCCTAAAGGAAGTCAAGCCAATTGTCGTTTTTGATGTGGAACACGTGATGGCTCTGGAGACAATGCAGGCGAATCGGGCTTCTCTCGAGTTTATTTCAAGTACACGGTGCACTTTCATGTTTCTGCGGGGACCTCAGGGTCCCTGTAGACTTGTGACAGTGTTCCTGGGGACTCTCTGGAGTTCCATGAAGGAAGGCAAGGCTCCTTTCGTGTTTGATGGGGAAAACGGACTTGCTCTGCATACAGTGCAGGGGAATCGGTCTTCATCTCGAGTTGATTTGGAGTACACGGAGCACTTTCATGATGCTACCGGGACCTCAGGGTCCCTTTTGACTTATGACAGTGTTCTTGGGGTCGCTCTAGAGTTCCATCAAGGAAGTCAAGGCTCGTTTCGTGTTTGATGGGGAACACGGACTTACTCTGCATGCATTGCAGGGGAATTGGGCCTCATCTCGTGGTGAGGGGTAAGTCTCATGGTTTTTCTCGAGTTGCGGCAGGAAGCTGGGGTATGTTCTCGAGTTATGGCGGGGATGGCCCTTCCAAACTCGTGTTGGTTCAGCTACATCAGGACTCTTGTATAGTTGTGATAGAGAACTGAATACCGCAGGGTATTCAGATATCCCTTCATCTTGTGAGATGAACAAAGCAACTGCCTTAAAGTCACTGCCTGGAAATCCGGCCTTATCTTGAGTCAGGGCATCTTGGTGTTCATTCCACTTGAGGCAGCAAACTCAGGGTCCCTCTCACATACATATAGCTGAGAGAAGCCTCCTCTTGAGGTGCTTGTGGAAAGTTGGCAGTCCTCTTGAGTCGAAGCCAGGGAGACAGCTCTCATCTCGAGATGATTTGGGGTACACGGAGCTGTTTTTGAGTTGCTGTGCTGAGCTTGGTGTTCACTTAGACTTGGGACGGTGTCCTGGGGAATCTCTGCACTTGCCTAAAGGAAGTCAAGCCACTTGCCTTGTTTGATGGGGAATGGGGGATGGCTCTGGAGCCAATTCAGGGGAATCGGGCCTCATCTTGCGAGGAGGGGGAAGTGTCATTTATTTTCTCGAGTTGCGGCGGGCACCTGGGTTATACTCTCGAGTTGCCTCGGTGATGGCCCTTCAAAACTAGTGTTTGTTCATCGACGTCAAGAGTCCTGTCTAGTTGCGAGGGACACCTCGCGATTCTCCTCGAACCTTGGCAGGGCAATAGGGACTCTTCTCGTGGTGAGGCAGAAGATGCAGGGTCCCTTTCCAGTTGCCAGGGAATCAGCTCACATCTCGAGATGATTTGGGGTACACGGAGCTTATCTCGAGTTGCTGTCCTGAACGTGGTGTTCCTGTATACTTGGTACGGTGTTCTTTGGGAATCTGTGGAGTTGCCTAAAGGAAGTCAATCCATTTGTCGTGTTTGTTGGGGAACGCAGGATGGTTCTGGAGCCAATGCAGGGTAATCGGGCCTCATCTGCAGTTGATTTAGGTTACACTGAGCTCTTTCTTGTTGCTGCGGGGAACTCAGGGTCCCTCTTGAGTTGTAAAGTTGATCTTGGGGACTCTCTGGAGTTCCATCCAGGAAGTCAAAACTCCTTTCATGTTTGATGGGGAACATTTAATTGCTCTGCAAGCAATGCAGGGGAATCGGGGCTCATCTGGCGGCGAGTGGGAAGTCTCAAAGTTTTTCTCGAGTTGTGTCGGGAACCTGGGGTATATTCTCGAGCTATGACGGGGAAGGCCCTTTACAACTTATGTTTGTTCAGTGATGTCAGGACGCCTGTCTAGTTACGAGGGACACCTCGGGATTCTCCTCGAGGCTTGGGAGGGCAATAGGGACGCCTCTCCAAGTGAGGTGTGAGACCCAGTGTCCCTTTCCAATTGCCAGAGCGATATTGTGACTCCTGTCACTTTTCAAGAGGAGTCAGGCATCGTCTCCTTTTGAGGCATTGAACTCCGCGTGCCTCTCAAGTTGGCAAAGGGATGTGTGGCCTCCGGTGGAGATGAGGCGGGGAACTAGGGCTTTCTCTATGGTCTCCACTGGGGATTCAGATATCTCTTCATTTTGTGAGATGAAATACGATCCTGCATTCAAGTGACTGCAGGGAAATCCAGCCTTATTTCAAGTCAGGGCAACAGGGAGTCCATTCCATTTGAGGCAGTAAACTCAGGGTCCCACTTACATACCTGTAGATGAGAGAAGCCTCGTGTTTAGATGTTGTTTAAAGCTGGCATTCCTCTTGAGTCAAAGTCAGGGAATCAGCTCTCATCTCGAGATGACTTGGGGTACACGGAACTGTTTTCGAGTAACTGTGCTGAACGTGGTGTTCCTCTATACTTGGGACGGTGTTCTTGGGGAATCTCTGGAGTTGCCTAAAGTAAGTCAAGCCACATGTCATGTTTGATGGGGAATGCGGATGGCTTTGGAGCAAACGTAGGGGAATCTGGCCTCATCTGGAGTTGATTTGGGGTACACGGAACTCTTTCATGTTGCTGCGGTGAACTCAGGGTCCCTCTAGACTTGTGACAGTGTTCTAGGGGACTCTTTGGAGTTTCATCTTGGAAGTCAAAGCTCCTTTCGTGTTTGATGGTGAACAAGGAATTTCGCTGCATGCAGTGCAGGGGAATTGGGCCTTATCACGTGGCAAGATGAAAGTCTCATGTTCTTTCTCGAGTTGCGGCGGGAACCTGGGGTATGTACACGAGTTATGACGTGTATGGCCCTTCAAAACTCGTGTTGGTTCAGCGACTTCAGGACTCCTGTCTAGTTGAGAGGGACACCTGAGGATTTTCCTTGATGCTTGGCAGGCAATAGGGTAGCCTCTCAAGTTGAGGCGGGAGACCCAGGGTCCCTTTCCAGTTGCCACAGGGATACTGGGATTACTGTCAATTTTCAAGAGGAGTCAGGCATCGTCTTCTTTTGAAGCATTGAACTCCGCGTGCCTCTCGAGATGTCAAAGGGATGTGAGGCCACCTGTCCAGATGAGGGGGGGAACAGGGCTTTCTCTAGGGTCTCCACAGGAGATTCATACATCCTTTCATCTTGTGAGATGAAAGACGAGCCTGCATTCAAGTCACTGCAGGGAAATCTGGCCTTATTTCGAGTCAGGGCATCTCGGTGTCCATTCCACTTGAGGCAGCAAACTCAGGGTCCCTCTCACAAAACATTAGCTGAGAGAATCCTCCTCTTGAAGAGCTTGTGGAAATTTGGGAATGCAGGATGGCTCTGGAGCCAATGCAGGGGAATCGGGCCTCATCTCGAGTTGATTTGGGGTATACGGAGCTCTTTCCTGTTGCTGCGGTGACCTCAGGGTCCCTCTAGACATGTTACAGCATGTTACAGTGTTCTTGGGGACTGTCTGGAGTTCCATCAATTAAGTCAAGACTTCTTTCATGTTTGATGCGGAACATGGACTTGCTCTGCATGCAATGCAGGTGAATCGGGCCTCATGTCGTGGTGAGGGGGAAGGCTCATGGTTTTTCTCGAGTTGTGGCGGGAACCTGGGTTATGTTCTCGAGTTACAGCGGGAATGGCCGTTCCAAACTCGTGTTGGTTCAGTGACATCAGGACTCCTGTCTAGTTGTGAGGGACACATTGGGATTCTCCCCGAGGCTTGGTCGGGCAATAGGGTCGCCTCTCGAGGGAGGCGGGAGACCCAGCATCCCTTTCCAGTTGCCACAGGGATCCTGGGATTCCTGTCAATTCCCAAGATGAGTCAGGCATCCTTTCCTTTTGAAGCATTGAACTCCGTGTTCCTCTCGAGTTGTCAAAGGGATGTGAGGCCTCCTGTCGAGATGAGGTGGGCAACTAGGGATTTCCCTAGGGTCTCCTCATGGAATTCCCACATCCTTTCATCTTGGAAGTTGAAAGGCGAGCCTGCATTCAAGTCACTGCAGGGAAATCCGGCTTATTTCGAGTCAGGTCATCTCGGTCTCCAGTCCACTTGAGGCAGCAAAATCAGGGACCGTCTCACATACCTATAGCTGAGAGAAGCCTCCTCTTGAGGTGCTTGTGGAAAGTTGGCATTCCTTTTAATTTGAGCCAGGAAATCGGCTCTCTTCTCCAGGTGATTTGGGGTACACAGATCTTTTCTCGAGTTGCTGTGCTGAACTTGGTGTTCCTCTAGACTTGGGACGGTGTTCTCGGTGATTCTCTGGAGTTGCCTAAAGGAAGTCAAGCCACTTGCCTTGTTTGATGGGGAACGGGGGATGGCTCTGGATCCAATTCAGGGGAATCGGGCCTCATCTCGACTTGATTTGGGGTACACGGAGCTCTTTTGTGTTGCTGCGGAGAACTCAGGGTTCCTCTAGAACTGTGACAGTGTTCTTGGGGACTCTCTGGAGTTCCATCAAGGAAGTCAAGGCTCCTTTCCTGTTTGATGGGGAAGACGGACTTGCTCTGCACACAATGCAGGGGAATCGGGCCTCATCTCGAGGCGAGGGGAAAGTCTCATGGTTTTTCTTGAGTTGCGGCAGGAAGCTGGGATATGTTCTCGAGTTACGGCGGGGATGGCCCTTCCAAACTCGTGTTGGTTCAGCGACATCAGGACTCTTGTATAGTTGCGAGGGACAACTCGGGATTCTCCTCGAGGCTTGAGAGTTCAATAGGGATGCCTCTCGAGGTGAGGCAGGAGTCCCAGTGTCCCTTTCCAGTTTCCAAAGGGATATTGGGATTACTATCTATTTTTAAGAGGAGTCAGGCATTGTCTCCATTTGAGGCATTGAACTCCCCATGCCTCTCGAGTTATCAAAGGGATATGAGGCCTCCTGTCGAGATGAGACGGAGAACTAGGGCTTTCTCTAGGGTCTCCACAGGGTATTCAGACAACCCTTCTTCTTGTGAGATGAAAGACGAGCCTGCATTCAAGTCACTGCAGGGAATTCCAGCCTTATTTCGAGTCAGGGCATCTCGGTGTCCATTCCACTTGAGGCAGCAAACTCAGGGTCCCTCTCACATACCTATAGCTGAGAGAAACCTCCTCTTGAGATGCTTGTGGATAGTTGGCATTCCTCTTGAATCGAAGCCAGGGAATCAGCTATCATCTCGAGATAATTTGGACTTCACAGATCATTTATCGAGTTGCTGTGCTGAACGTGGTGTTCCTCTAGCCTTCGGAAGGTGTTCTTGATGAATCTCTGGTGTTGCCTAAAGGAAGTCAACCCACTTGTCGTGTTTGATGGGGAACGCGGGTTGGCTCGGGAGCCAATGCAGGGGAATCAGGCCTCATCTCCAGTTGATTTAGCTTACACTGAGCTCTTTCTTGTTGCTGCGGTGAACTCCGGGTCCCTCTAGACTTGTAACAGTGTTCTTGGGGACTCTCTGGAGTTCCATCAAGGAAGTGAAGGCTCCTTTCCTGTTTGATGGGGAACACGGAATTGCTTTGCACGCAATGCCGGGAAATCAGGGCTCATCTGGCGGCGAGGGGGAAGTCTCCTGGTTTTTCTCGAGTTGTGGCGGGAACCTGCGGTATATTCTCGAGTTACGATGGGGATGGCCCTTCCACACTCGTATTTGTTCAGCGACGTGAGGATGCCTGTCTAGTTGCGAGGGACACGTCAGGATTCTCCTCGAGGCTTGGCAGGGCAATAGGGATGCCTCTCAAAGTGAGGCGGGAGACCCAGGGTCCCTTTCCAGTTGCCACAGGGATACTGGGGTTCGTATTAATTTCCAAGAGGAGACAGGTATCGTCTCCTTTTGAAGCCTTGAACTCTGCATTCCCTTCGAGTTGTCAAAGGGATGTGAGGCTTCCTTTGGAGATGAGGCGGGGAACTAGGGCTTTCCTTAGGGTCTCCACAGGGGATCCAGACATCTCTTCATCTTGTGAGATGAAAGACGAGCCTGCATTCTAGTCCCTGCAGGGAAATCCGGCCTCATTTCAAGTCAGGGCATCTCGATGTCCATTCCACTTGAGGCAGCAAACTCAGGGTCCCTCTCACACACCTATAGATGAGAGAATCCTCCTCTTGAGGTGCTTTTGGAAAGTTGGCATTCCTCTTGAGTTGAAACCAGTAAATCAGCTCTCATCTCGGATGATTTGGTGTACTCGGAACTTTTCTTGAGTTGATGTGCTGAATTTGGTGTTCCTCTAGACTTGGGACGGAGTTCCCGGGGAATGTCTGGAGCTGCCTAAAGGAAGTTAAGCAACTTGTCGTGTTTGATGGCGAATACGGGATGGCTCTGGAGCCAATGCAGGGGAATTGGGCCTCATCTCGTGGCGAGGGGGAAGACTCATTGTTTTTCTCGTGTTGCGGCTGGAAGCCGGGGTATGTCCTCGAGTTACGGCGGGGATGGCCCTTCCAAACTCGTGTTGGTTCAGCGACAACAGGACTCTTGTATAGTTGTGAGGGACAACTCGGGATTCTCCTCGAGGCTTGAGAGTTCAATAGGGATGCCTCTCGAGGTGAGGCAGGAGACCAAGTGTCCCTTTCCAATTGCCAAAGTGATATTGGGATTCCTATCAATTTTCAAGAGGAGGCAGTCATCGTCTCCTTTTGAAGCATTGAACTCCCCATGCCTCTCGAGGTATCAAAGGGATGTGAAGCCTGCTTTCTAGATTAGGCGGGGAACTCGGGCTTTCTTCAGGGCCTCCACAGGGTATGCAGATATCCCTTCGTCTTGTGAGATGAACAAAGCAACTGCCTTAATATCACTGCCAGGAAATCCAGCCTTATTTCGAGTCAAGGCATCTTGGTGTTCATTCCACTTGCGGCAGCAAACTCAGGGTCCCTCTCACATACATATAGCTGAGAGAAGCCTCCTCTTGAGGTGCTTGTGGAAAGTTGGCAGTCCTCTTGAGTCGAAGCCAGGGAATCAGCTCTCATCTCGAGATGATTTGGGGTACACGGAGCTGTTTTTGAGTTGCTGTGCTGAGCTTGGTGTTCACTTAGACTTGAGACGGTGTCCTGGGGAATCGCTGCGCTTGCCTAAAGGAAGTCAAGCCACTTGCCTTGTTTGATGGGGAATGGGGGATGGCTCTGGAGCCAATTCAGAGGAATCGGGCCTCATCTTGCGAGGAGGGGGAAGTGTCATTTATTTTCTCGAGTTGCGGCGGGCACCTGGGTTATACTCTCGAGTTGCCTCGGTGATGGCCCTTCAAAACTAGTGTTTGTTCATCGACGTCAAGAGTCCTGTCTAGTTGTGAGGGACACCTCGGGATTCTCCTCGAATCTGGGCAGGGCAATAGGGTCTCTTCTCGTGGTGAGGCAGAAGATGCAGGGTCCCTTTCCAGTTGCCACAGGGATTTTGGGATTCCTATCAATATTCAAGAGTGGTCAGGCATCGTATTCTTTTGAAGCATTGAACTCTGCTTTACTCTCGAGTTGTCAAAGGGATGTGAGGCCTCCTGTCGAGATGAGGTGGGCAACTAGGGATTTCCCTAGGGTCTCCTCATGGAATTCCCACATCCTTTCATCTTGGAAGTTGAAAGACGAGCCTGCATTCAAGTCACTGCAGGGAAATCCGGCTTATTTCGAGTCAGGCCTTCTCAGTCTCCAGTCCACTTGAGGCAGCAAAATCAGGGACCGTCTCACATACCTATAGCTGAGAGAAGCCTCCTCTTGAGGTGCTTGTGGAAAGTTGGCATTCCTTTTAATTTGAGCCAGGAAGTCAGCTCTCTTCTCCCGGTGATTTGGGGTACACGGATCTTTTCTCGAGTTGCTGTGCTGAACTTGGTGTTCCTCTAGACTTGGGACGGTGTTCTCGGTGATTCTCTGGAGTTGCCTAAAGGAAGTCAAGCCACTTGCCTTGTTTGATGGGAAACGGGGGATGGCTCTTGAGCCAATTCAGGGGAATCGGGCCTCATCTCGACTTGATTTGGGGTACACGGAGCTCTTTTGTGTTGCTGCAGAGAACTCAGGGTCCCTCTAGAACTGTGACAGTGTTCTTGGGGACTCTCTGGAGTTCCATCAAGGAAGTCAAGGCTGCTTTCCTGTTTGATGGGGAAGACGGACTTGCTCTGCACACAATGCAGGGGAAACGGGTCTCATCTCGAGGCGAGGGGAAAGTCTCATGGTTTTTCTCGAGTTGCGGCAGGAAGCTGGGATATGTTCTCGAGTTACGGCGGGGATGGCCCTTCCAAACTCGTGTTGGTTCAGCGACATCAGGACTCTTGTATAGTTGTGAGGGACAACTCGGGATTCTCCTCGAGGCTTGAGAGTTCAATAGGGATGCCTCTCGAGGTGAAGCAGGAGTCCCAGTGTCCCTTTCCAGTTTCCAAAGGGATATTGGGATTACTATCTATTTTTTAGAGGAGTCAGGCATCGTCTCCATTTGAGGCATTGAACTCCCCATGCCTCTCGAGTTATCAAAGGGATGTGAGGCCTCCTGTCGAGATGAGACGGAGAACTAGGGCTTTCTCTAGGGTCTCCAAAGGGTATTCAGACAACCCTTCTTCTTGTGAGATGAAAGACGAGCCTGCATTCAAGTCACTGCAGGGAATTCCGGCCTTATTTCGAGTCAGGGCATCTCGGTGTCCATTCCACTTGAGGCAGCAAACTCAGGGTCCCTCTCGCATACCTATAGCTGAGAGAAACCTCTTCTTGAGATGCTTGTGGATAGTTGGCATTCCTCTTGAATCGAAGCCAGGGAATCAGCTATCATCTCGAGATAATTTGGACTTCACAGATCATTTATCGAGTTGCTGTGCTGAACGTGGTGTTCCTCTAGCCTTCGGAAGGTGTTCTCGATGAATCTCTGGTGTTGCCTAAAGGAAGTCAACCCACTTGTCGTGTTTGATGGGGAACGCGGGTTGGCTCGGGAGCCAATGCAGGGGAATCGGGCCTCATCTCCAGTTGATTTAGCTTACACTGAGCTCTTTCTTGTTGCTGCGGTGAACTCCGGGTCCCTCTAGACTTTTAACAGTGTTCTTGGGGACTCTCTGGAGTTCCATCAAGGAAGTGAAGGCTCCTTTCCTGTTTGATGGGGAACACGGAATTGCTTTGCACGCAATGCCGGGAAATCAGGGCTCATCTGGCGGAGAGGGGGAAATCTCCTGGTTTTTCTCGAGTTGTGGTGGGAACCTGCGGTATATTCTCGAGTTACGATGGGGATGGCCCTTCCACACTCGT
The DNA here is from genome assembly GCF_033118175.1 of Dama dama. NCBI lineage: Eukaryota > Metazoa > Chordata > Mammalia > Artiodactyla > Cervidae > Dama > Dama dama. The sequence goes on along the minus strand of NC_083707.1, from coordinate 2,642,055 downwards.
ATTTGTTCAGCGACGTGAGGATGCCTGTCTAGTTGCGAGGGACACGTCAGGATTCTCCTCGAGGCTTGGCAGGGCAATAGGGATGCCTCTCAAAGTGAGGCGGGAGGCCCAGGGTCCCTTTCCAGTTGCCACAGGGATACTGGGGTTCGTATTAATTTCCAAGAGGAGACAGGTATCGTCTCCTTTTGAAGCCTTGAACTCTGCATTCCCTTCGAGTTGTCAAAGGGATGTGAGGCTTCCTTTGGAGATGAGGCGGGGAACTAGGGCTTTCCTTAGGGTCTCCACAGGGGATCCAGACATCTCTTCATCTTGTGAGATGAAAGACGAGCCTGTATTCTAGTCCCTGCAGGGAAATCCGGCCTCATTTCAAGTCAGGGCATCTCGATGTCCATTCCACTTGAGGCAGCAAACTCAGGGTCCCTCTCACACACCTATAGATGAGAGAATCCTCCTCTTGAGGTGCTTTTGGAAAGTTGGCATTCCTCTTGAGTTGAAACCAGTAAATCAGCTCTCATCTCGGATGATTTGGTGTACACGGAACTTTTCTTGAGTTGATGTGCTGAATTTGGTGTTCCTCTAGACTTGGGATGGAGTTCCCGGGGAATGTCTGAAGCTGCCTAAAGGAAGTCAAGCAACTTGTCGTGTTTGATGGCGAATGCAGTATGGCTCTGGAGCCAATGCAGGGGAATTGGGCCTCATCTCGTGGCGAGGGGGAAGACTCATTGTTTTTCTCGTGTTGTGGCTGGAAGCTGGGGTATGTCCTCGAGTTACGGCGGGGATGGCCCTTCCAAACTCGTGTTGGTTCAGCGACATCAGGACTCTTGTATAGTTGCGAGGGACAACTCGGGATTCTCCTCGAGGCTTGACAGTTCAATAGGGATGCCTCTCCAGGTGAGGCGGGAGACCAAGTGTCCCTTTCCAATTGCCAAAGTGATATTGGGATTCCTATCAATTTTCAAGAGGAGGCAGTCATCGTCTCCTTTTGAAGCATTGAACTCCCCATGCCTCTCGAGGTATCAAAGGGATGTGAAGCCTGCTTTCTAGATTAGGCGGGGAACTCGGGCTTTCTTCAGGGCCTCCACAGGGTATGCAGATATCTCTTCGTCTTGTGAGATGAACAAAGCAACTGCCTTAATATCACTGCCAGGAAATCCAGCCTTATTTCGAGTCAAGGCGTCTTGGTGTTCATTCCACTTGCGGCAGCAAACTCAGGGTACCTCTCACATACATATAGCTGAGAGAAGCCTCCTCTTGAGGTGCTTGTGGAAAGTTGGCAGTCCTCTTGAGTCGAAGCCAGGGAATCAGCTCTCATCTCGAGATGATTTGGGGTACACGGAGCTGTTTTCGAGTTGCTGTGCTGAGCTTGGTGTTCACTTAGACTTGGGACGGTGTCCTGGGGAATCGCTGCACTTGCCTAAAGGAAGTCAAGCCACTTGCCTTGTTTGATGGGGAACGGGGGATGGCTCTGGAGCCAATTCAGGGGAATCGGGCCTCATCTTGCGAGGAGGGGGAAGTGTCATTTATTTTCTCGAGTTGCGGCGGGCACCTGGGTTATACTCTCGAGTTGCCTCGGTGATGGCCCTTCAAAACTAGTGTTTGTTCATCGACGTCAAGAGTCCTGTCTAGTTGTGAGGGACACCTCAGGATTCTCCTCGAATCTTGGCAGGGCAATAGGGTCTCTTCTCGTGGTGAGGCAGAAGATGCAGGGTCCCTTTCCAGTTGCCACAGGGATTTTGGGATTCCTATCAATATTCAAGAGTGGTCAGGCATCGTATTCTTTTGAGGCATTGAACTCTGCTTTACTCTCGAGTTGTCAAAGGGATGTGAGGCCTCCTGTCGAGATGAGGTGGGCAACTAGGGATTTCCCTAGGGTCTCCTCATGGAATTCCCACATCCTTTCATCTTGGAAGTTGAAAGACGAGCCTGCATTCAAGTCACTGCAGGGAAATCCGGTTATTTCGAGTCAGGCCATCTCAGTCTCCAGTCCACTTGAGGCAGCAAAATCAGGGACCCTCTCACATACCTATAGCTGAGAGAAGCCTCCTCTTGAGGTGCTTGTGGAAAGTTGGCATTCCTTTTAATTTGAGCCAGGAAGTCAGCTCTCTTCTCCTGGTGATTTGGGGTACACGGATCTTTTCTCGAGTTGCTGTGCTGAACTTGGTGTTCCTCTAGACTTGGGACGGTGTTCTCGGGGATTCTCTGGAGTTGCCTAAAGGAAGTCAAGCCACTTGCCTTGTTTGATGGGAAACGGGGGATGGCTCTTGAGCCAATTCAGGGGAATCGGGCCTCATCTCGACTTGATTTGGGGTACACGGAGCTCTTTTGTGTTGCTGCGAACTCAGGGTCCCTCTAGAACTGTGACAGTGTTCTTGGGGACTCTCTGGAGTTCCATCAAGGAAGTCAAGGCTGCTTTCCTGTTTGATGGGGAAGACGGACTTGCTCTGCACACAATGCAGGGGAATCGGGCCTTATGTCGTGTCGAGGGGAAAGTCTCATGGATTTTCTCGAGTTGTGGCGGGAACCTGGGTTATGTTCTCGAGTTACGGTGGGAATGGACCTTCCAAACTCGTGTTGGTTCAGCGACATCAGGATTCCTGTCTAGTTGTGAGGGACACATTGGGATTCTCCTCGAGGCTTTTCGGGCAATAGGGTCGCCTCTCGAGGGGAGGTGGGAGACCCAGCATCCCTTTCCAGTTGCCACAGGGATCCTGGGATTCCTGTCAATTCCCAAGATGAGTCAGGCATCGTTTCCTTTTGAAGCATTCAACTCCGTGTTCCTCTCGAGTTGTCAAAGGGATGTGAGGCATCCAGTCGAGATGAGGTGGTGCACTATGGCATTCTCTAGGGTCTCCACAGGGGATTCAGACATCCCTTCATCTTGTGAGATGAAAGAGGAGCCTACATTCAAGTCACTGCAGGGAAATCCAGCCTTAATTCGAGCCAGGGCATCTCGGTGTCCATTCCCCTTGTGTCAGCAAACTCAGGGTCTCTCTCACATACCTATACCTGAGAGAAGCCTCCTCTTGTGGTGCTTGTGGAACATTGGAATTCCTCTTGTTTCGAAGCCAGGAAATCAGCTCTTATCTCGAGATGATTTGGGATACACGGAGCTTTTCTCGAGGTGCTGTGCTGAAAGTGGTGTTCCTCTAGCCTTGGGAAGGTGTTCTCGAGGAATCTCTGGTGTTGCCTAAAGGAAGTCAACCCACTTGTCGTGTTTGACGGGGAATGCAGGATGGCTCGGGAGCCAATGCAGGGAAATCGGCCCTCATCTGCAGTTGATTTAGGTTACACTGAGCTCTTTCTTGTTGCTGCGGTGAACTCCGGATCCCTCTAGACTTGTAGCAGTGTTCTTGGGGACTCTCTGGAGTTCCATCAAGGAAGTCAAGGCTCCTTTCCTGTTTGATGGGGAACACGGAATTGCTTTGCATGCAATGCAGGGGAATCGGGCCTCATCTCGAGGAGAGGGGAAAGTCTCATGGTTTTTCTCGAGTTGCGGCAGGAAGCTGGGATATGTTCTCGAGTTACGGCGGGGATTGCCCTTCCAAACTCGTGTTGGTTCAGCGACATCAGGACTCTTGTACAGTAGAGAGGGACAACTCGGGATTCTCCTCGAGGCTTGAGAGTTCAATAGGGATGCCTCTCGAGGTGAGGCGGGAGACCCAGTGTCCCTTTCCAGTTTCCAAAGGGATATTGGGATTACTATCTATTTTTAAGAGGAGTCAGGCATCGTCTCCATTTGAGGCATTGAACTCCCCATGCCTCTCGAGTTATCAAAGTGATGTGAGGCCTCCTGTCGAGATGAGACGGAGAACTAGGGTTTTCTCTAGGGTCTCCACAGAGTATTCAGACAACCCTTCTTCTTGTGAGATGCAAGACGAGCCTGCATTCAAGTCACTGCAGGGAATTCCGGCCTTATTTCGAGTCAGGGCATCTCGGTGTCCATTCCACTTGAGGCAGCAAACTCAGGGTCCCTCTCACATACCTATAGCTGAGAGAAACCTCCTCTTGAGTTGCTTGTGGATAGTTGGCATTCCTCTTGAATCGAAGCCAGGGAATCAGCTATCATCTCGAGATAATTTGGACTTCACAGATCATTTATCGAGTTGCTGTGCTGAACGTGGTGTTCCTCTAGCCTTCGGAAGGTGTTCTCGATGAATCTCTGGTGTTGCCTAAAGGAAGTCAACCCACTTGTCGTGTTTGATGGGGAACGCGGGTTGGCTCGGGAGCCAATGCAGGGGAATCGGGCCTCATCTCCAGTTGATTTAGCTTACACTGAGCTCTTTCTTGTTGCTGCGGTGAACTCCGGGTCCCTCTAGACTTTTAACAGTGTTCTTGGGGACTCTCTGGAGTTCCATCAAGGAAGTGAAGGCTCCTTTCCTGTTTGATGGGGAACACGGAATTGCTTTGCACGCAATGCCGGGAAATCAGGGCTCATCTGGCGGCGAGGGGGAAGTCTCCTGGTTTTTCTCGAGTTGTGGCGGGAACCTGCGGTATATTCTCGAGTTACGATGGGGATGGCCCTTCCACACTCGTATTTGTTCAGCGACGTGAGGATGCCTGTCTAGATGCGAGGGACACGTCGGGATTCTCCTCGATGCTTGGCAGGGCAATAGGGACACCTCTCAAAGTGAGGCGGGAGACCCAGGGTCCCTTTCCAGTTGCCACAGGGATACTGGGGTTCATGTTAATTTCCACGAGGAGACAAGTATCATCTCCTTTTGAAGCCTTGAACTCTGCGTTCCCTTCGAGTTGTCAAAGGGATGTGAGGCTTCCTTTGGAGATGAGGCGGGGAACTAGGGCTTTCCTTAGGGTCTCCACAGGGGATCCAGACATCTGTTCATCTTGTAAGATGAAAGACGAGCCTGCATTCTAGTCCCTGCAGGGAAATACGGCCTCATTACAAGTCAGGGCATCTCGATGTCCATTCCACTTGAGGCAGCAAACTCAGGGTCCCTCTCACACACCTATAGATGAGAGAATCCTCCTCTTGAGGTGCTTTTGGAAAGTTGGCATTCCTCTTGAGTTGAAACCAGTAAATCAGCTCTCATCTCGGATGATTTGGTGTACTCGGAACTTTTCTTGAGTTGATGTGCTGAATTTGGTGTTCCTCTAGACTTGGGACGGAGTTCCCGGGGAATGTCTGGAGCTGCCTAAAGGAAGTTAAGCAACTTGTCATGTTTGATGGCGAATGCGGGATGGCTCTGGAGCCAATGCAGGGGAATTGGGCCTCATCTCGTGGCGAGGGGGAAGACTCATTGTTTTTCTCGTGTTGCGGCAGGAAGCTGGGGTATGTCCTCGAGTTACGGCGGGGATGGCCCTTCCAAACTCGTGTTGGTTCAGTGACATCAGGACTCTTGTATAGTTGTGAGGGACAACTCGGGATTCTCCTCGAGGCTTGACAGTACAATAGGGATGCCTCTCGAGGTGAGGCGGGAGACCAAGTGTCCCTTTCCAGTTGCCAAAGTGATATTGGGATTCCTATCAATTTTCAAGAGGAGGCAGTCATCGTCTCCTTTTGAAGCATTGAACTCCCCATGCCTCTCGAGGTATCAAATGGATGTGAAGCCTGCTTTCTAATTAGGCGGGGAACTCGGGCTTTCTTCAGGGCCTCCACAGGGTATGCAGATATCCCTTCGTCTTGTGAGATGAACAAAGCAACTGCCTTAATATCACTGCCGGGAAATCCAGCCTTATTTCGAGTCAAGGCGTCTTGGTGTTCATTCCACTTGAGGCAGCAAACTCAGGGTCCCTCTCACATACATATAGCTGAGAGAAGCCTCCTCTTGAGGTGCTTGTGGAAAGTTGGCAGTCCTCTTGAGTCGAAGCCAGGGAATCAGCTCTCATCTCGAGATGATTTGGGGTACACGGAGCTGTTTTCGAGTTGCTGTGCTGAGCTTGGTGTTTACTTAGACTTGGGACGGTGTCCTGGGGAATCTCTGCACTTGCCTAAAGGAAGTCAAGCCACTTGCCTTGTTTGATGGGGAACGGGGGATGGCTCTGGAGCCAATTCAGGGGAATCGGGCCTCATCTTGTGAGGAGGGGGAAGTGTCATTTATTTTCTCGAGTTGCGCCAGGAACCTGTGGCATGTTCTCAATTTACGGTGGGATGGCCCTTCAAAACTTGTGTTGGTTCAGTGACGTCAGGACTATTGTCTAGTTGCGAGGGACACCTCGGGATTCTCCTCGAGGCTTGGCAGGGCAATAGGGACCCCTCTCGAGGTGAGGCGGGAGACCCAGGGTCCCTTTCCATTTGCCAGAGGGATACTGGGATTCCTATTAATTTTCAAGAGGATTCAGGCATCATTTCCTTTTGAAGCATTGAACTCTGTGTTCCTCTCGAGTTGTGAAAAGGATGTGAGGCATCCAGTCGAGATGAGGCGGGGAACTAGGGCTTTCTCTAAGATCTGCACAGGGGATTCAGACATCCCTTTATCTTGTGAGATGAAAGACGAGCCTGCATTCAAGTCACTGCAGGGAAATCCGGGCTTATTTCGAATCAGGGCATCTCGGTGTCCATTCCCCTAATGTCAGCAACCTCAGGGTCTCTCTCACATACCTATAGCTGAGAGAAGTCTCCTCTTGAGGTGCTTGTGCAACGTTGGAATTCCTCTTGATTCGAAGCCAGGGAATCAGCTCACATCTCGAGATGATTTGGGATACACGGAGCTTATCTCGAGTTGCTGTACTGAAAGTGGTGTTCCTGTATACTTGGTACGGTGTTCTTGGGGAATCTGTGGAGTTGCCCAAAGGAAGTCAATCCATTTGTCGTGTTTTTTGGGGAACGTGGGATGGTTCTGGAGCCAATTCAGGGGAATCGGCCCTCATTTTGCGAGGAGGGGGAAGTATCATTTATTTTCTCGAGTTGCGGTGGACATCTGGGGTATACTCTCGAGTTGCCTCGGTGATGGCCCTTCAAAACTAGTGTTTGTTCATCGACGTCAAGAGTCCTGTCTAGTTGCGAGGGACACCTCGGGATTCTCCTCGATGCTTGGCAGGGCAATAGGGTCTCATCTCGTGGTGAGGTGGAAGACGCGGGTCCCTTTCCAGTTGCCACAGGGATTTTGGGATTCCTATCAATATTCAAGAGGGTCAGGCATCGTCTTCTTTTGAAGCATTGAACTCTGCTTTACTCTCGAGTTGTCAAAGGGATGTGAGGCCTCTTGTCGAGCTGAGGTGGGCAATTAGGGATTTCCCTAGGGTCTCCTCATGGAATTCCGACATACCTTCATCTTGGAAGTTGAAAGACGAGCCTGCACTCAAGTCACTGCAGGGAAATCCGGCTTATTTCGAGTTAGGCCATCTCAGTCTCCAGTCCACTTGAGGCAGCAAAATCAGGGACCGTCTCACATACCTATAGCTGAGAGAAGCCTCCTCTTGAGGTGCTTGTGGAAAGTTGGCATTCCTTTTAATTTGAGCCAGGAAGTCAGCTCTCTTCTCCAAGTAATTTGGGGTACATGGATCTTTTCTCGAGTTGCTGTGCTGAACTTGGTGTTCCTCTAGACTTGGGAGGTGTTCTCGGGGAACCTCTGGAGTTGCCTAAAGGAAGTCAAGCCTGTTGCCTTGTTTGATGGGGAACGGCGGATGGCTCTGGAGCCAATTCAGGGGAATCGGGCCTCATCTCGAGTTGATTTGGGGTACACGGAGCTCTTTTGTGTTGCTGCAGAGAACTCAGGGTCCCTCTAGAACTGTGACAGTGTTCTTGGGGACTCTCTGGAGTTCCATCAAGGAAGTCAAGGCTGCTTTCCTGTTTGATGGGGAAGACGGACTTGCTCTGCACACAATGCAGGGGAATCGGGCCTCATCTCGAGGTGAGGGGAAAGTCTCATGGTTTTTCTCAAGTTGCGTCAGGAAGCTGGGATATGTTCTCGAGTTACGGCGGGGATGGGCCTTCCAAACTCGTGTTGGTTCAGCGACATCAGGACTCTTGTACAGTTGCGAGGGACAACTCGGGATTCTCCTCGAGGCTTGAGAGTTCAATAGGGATGCCTCTCGAGGTGAGGCGGGAGACCCAGTGTCCCTTTCCAGTTTCCAAAGGGATATTGGGATTACTATCTATTTTTAAGAGGAGTCAGGCATCGTCTCCATTTGAGGCAATGAACTCCCCATGCCTCTCGAATTATCAAAGGGATGTGAGGCCTCCTGTCGAGATGAGACGGAGAACTAGGGCTTTCTCTAGGGTCTCCAAAGGGTATTCAGACAACCCTTCTTCTTGTGAGATGCAAGACGAGCCTGCATTCAAGTCACTGCAGGGAATTCCGGCCTTATTTTGAGTCAGAGCATCTCGGTGTCCATTCCACTTGAGGCATCAAACTCAGGGTCCCTCTCGCATACCTATAGCTGAGAGAAATCTCCTCTTGAGATGCTTGTGGATAGTTGGCCTTCCTTTGAATCGAAGCCAGGAAATCAGCTATCATCTCGAGATAATTTGGACTGCACCGATCATTTATCGAGTTGCTGTGCTGTATTTGGTGTTCCTCAAGACTTGGGACGATGTTCTCGTTGAATATCTGGAGCTGCCTAAAGGAAGTCAACCCATTTGTCGTGTTTGGTGGAGAACGCTGAATGGCTCTGCAGCCCATGTAGGGGAATCAGACCTCGTGTCATGTCGATGGAGAAGTCTCATGGTTTTTCTCGAGGTGCGGCGGAAACCTTGTGTATATTCTCAAGATGCGAAGGGGATTGTCCTTCAAAATCGTATTTGTTCAGCGGCGTGAGGACTCATGTCTAGTTGAGAGGGACACCTCTGGATTCTCCTCGAGGCTTGGCAGGACAACAGGGAAACCTCTCGAGGTGAGGCGGGAAACCCAGTGTCCCTTTCGAGTTCCCACAGCGATATTGGGATTCCTATCAGTTTTTAAGACGAGTCAGGCATCGTCTCCTTTTGAAGCATTGAAGTCCGCGTTCCTCTCGAGATGTCAAAGGGAAGTGAAGCGTCCTGTCGAGATGAGGCGAGGGACTAGTGCTTTCTCTAGGGATTCCACAGGGGATTCAGACACCCCTTCATCTTGTGAGATGAAAGACGAGCCTGCATTCAAGTCACTGCAGGGAAATCCAGCCTTATTGTGAGTCAGGGCATCTCAGTGTCCATTCCGCTTGAGGCAGCAAAATCAGGGACCCTCTCACATACATACAGCTGAGAGAAGCCTCCCCTTGAGGTGCTTGTTGAACGTTGGCATTTCTCTTGAGTCGAAGCCAGGGAAGCAGCTCTCATCTCGCAATGATTTGTGGTACATAGAGCTTTTCTCGACTTGCTCTGCTGAAATTGATGTTCCTCTAGACTTGGGACGGTGTTCTCGTGGAATCTCTGGAGTTGCCTAAAGGAAGTCAAGCCACTTGTCGTGTTTGATGGGGAAAGCGGGATGGCTCTGGAGCCAATGCAGGGGAACAGGCCTCATTTCGATTTGATTTTTTGTACATTGAGCTCTTTCGTGTTGCTGCTGGGTCCACAGGGTCCCTCCAGACTTGTGACAGTGTTCTTGGGGACTCTCTGGAGTTCCATGGAGGAAGTCAAGTATCCATTCTTGTTTAATGGGGAACACGTACTTGCTCTGCAAGCAATGCCAGTGAATTGGGCTTCATCTCGCGGCGAGTGAGAAGTTTCATGGTTTTTCTCGAGTTGCAGCGGAAAACTGTGATATATTCTCGAGTTATGGCAGGGATGGCCCTTCAAAACTCGTGTTTGTTCAGTGACATCAGGACTCCTGTCTAGTTGCGAGGGACACGTCAGGATTCTCCTCTTGGCTTCGAAGGGCAATAGGGATGTCTCTCGATGTAAGGCGTGAGACGCAGGCTCCCTTCCCAGTTGCCACAGTTATTTTGGGATTGCTATCTATTTCAAGAGGAGTCAGGCACCCTCTCCTTTTGAATCATTGAATTCCACGTTCCTCTCGAGATGTCAAAGTTATGTGTGGCCTCCGGTGGAGATGAGGCGGGGAACTAGGGCTTTCTCTATGGTCTCCACTGGGGATTCAGATATCTCTTCATTTTGTGAGATGAAATACGATCCTGCATTCAAGTGACTGCAGGGAAATCCAGCTTTATTTGAAGTCAGGGCAACAGGGAGTCCATTTCATTTGAGGCAGTAAACTCAGGGTCCCACTCACATACCTGTAGATGAGAGAAGCCTCCTGTTTAGGTTTTGTTTAAAGCTGGCATTCCTCCTGAGTCAAAGTCAGGGAATCAGCTCTCATCTCGAGATGACTTGGGGTACACGGAACTGTTTTCGAGTAACTGTGCTGAACGTGGTGTTCCTCTATACTTGGGACGGTGTTCTTGGGGAATCTCTGGAGTTGCCTAAAGTAAGTCAAGCCACATGTCATGTTTTATGGGGAACGCAGGATGGCTTTGGAGCAAATGTAGGGGAATCTGGCCTCATCTGGAGTTGATTTGGGGTACACGGAACTCTTTCATGTTGCTGCGGTGAACTCAGGGTCCCTCTAGACTTGTGACAGTGTTCTAGGGGACTCTCTGGAGTTCCATCATGGAAGTCAAAGCTCCTTTCGTGTTTGATGGTAAACAAGGAATTTCTCTGCATGCAGTGCAGGGGAATTGGGCCTTATCACGTGGCGAGGTGAAAGTCTCATGTTTTTTCTCGAGTTCCGGCGGGAACCTGCGGTATGTTCATGAGTTAAGAGGGAGATGGCCCTTGAAAACTCGTGCTGGTTCAGCGACTTCAGGACTCCTGTCTAGTTGTGAGGGGCACCTGAGAATTTTCCTTGATGCTTGGCAGGCAATAGGGATGCCTCTCGAGTTGAGGCGGGAGACCCAGGGTCCCGTTCCAGTTGCCACAGGGATACTGGGATTCCTGTCAACTTTCAAGAGGAGTCAGGTATCGTCTCCTTTTGAAGCATTGAACTCCGCGTGCCTCTCGAGATGTCAAAGGGATGTGAGGCCACCTGTCCAGATGAGGGGGGGAACAGGGCTTTCTCTAGGGTCTCCACAGGAGATTCATACATCCTTTCATCTTGTGAGATGAAAGACGAGCCTGCATTCAAGTCACTGCAGGGAAATCTGGCCTTATTTCGAGTCAGGGCATCTCGGTGTCCATTCCACTTGAGGCAGCAAACTCAGGGTCCCTCTCACAAAACATTAGCTGAGAGAATCCTCCTCTTGAGGAGCTTGTGGAAATTTGGGAATGCTGGATGTCTCTGGATCCAATGCAGGGGAATCGGGCCTCATCTCGAGTTGATTTGGGGTATACGGAGCTCTTTCCTGTTGCTGCGGTGACCTCAAGGTCCCTCTAGACATGTTACAGCATGTTACAGTGTTCTTGGGGACTGTCTGGAGTTCCATCAATTAAGTCAAGACTTCTTTCATGTTTGATGCGGAACACGGACATGCTCTGCACCCAATGCAGGGGAATCGGGGCTCATCGGGCGGCGAGGGGGAATTCTCATTGTTTTTCTCGAGTTGTGGCAGGAACCTGCGGTATATTCTCGAGTTACGATGGGGATGGCCCTTCCACACTCGTATTTGTTCAGCGACGTCAGGATGCCTGTCTAGTTGCGAAGGACACGTCGGGATTCTCCTCGAGGCTTGGCAGGGCAATAGGGACGCCTCTCAAAGTGAGCCGTGAGACCCAGTGTCCGTTTACAGTTGCCACAGGGATACTGGGGTTCCTGTCAATTTTCAACAGGGCACAGGTATCTCTCCTTTTGAAGCCTTGAACTCTGCGTTCCCTTTGAGTTGTCAAAGGGATGTGAGGCTTCCTGTGGAGGTGAGGCAGGGAACTAGGGCTTTCCTTAGGGTCTCCACAGGGGATCCAGACATCTGTTCATCTTGTAAGATGAAAGACGAGCCTACATTCTAGTCCCTGCAGGGAAATCCAACCTTATTTCAAGTCAGGGTATCTCGATGCCCATTCCATTTGAGGCAGCAAATTCAGGGTCCCTCTCACACACCTATAGCTGAGAGAATCCTCCTCTTGAGGTGCTTTTGGAAAGTTGGCATTCCTCTTGAGTTGAAACCAAGAAATCAGCTCTCATCCCGAGATGATTTGGTGTACACAGAGATTTTCTTCAGTTGATGTGCTGAATTTGGTGTTCCTCTAGACTTGGGACGGAGTTCCCGGGGAATGTCTGGAGCTGCCTAAAGGAAGTCAAGCAACTTTTCTTGTTTGATGGTGAATGCGTGATGGCTCTGGAGCCAATGCAGGGGAATTGGGCCTCATCTCGTGGCGAGGGGGAAGACTCATTGTTTTTCTCGTGTTGAGGCAGGAAGCTGGGGTATGTTCTTGAGTTACGGCGGGGATGGCCCTTCCAAACTCGTGTTGGTTCAGCGACATCAGGACTCTTGTATAGTTGCGAGGGAGAACTCGGGATTCTCCTCGAGGTTTGACAGTTCAATAGGGATGCCTCTTGAGGTGAGGCAGGAGACCCAGTGTCCCTTTCCAGTTGCCAAAGTGATATTGTGATTCCTATCAAGTTTCAAGAGGAGGCAGTCATCGTCTCCTTTTGAAGCACTGAACTCCCCTTTCCTCTCGAGTTATCAAAGGGATGTGAAGCCTCCTGTCTAGAAGAGGTGGGGAAATTGGGCTTTCTTCACGGCCTCCGCAGTGTATTCAGATATCTCTTCATCTTGTGAGATGAACAAAGCAAATGCCTTAAAGTCACTGCCAGGAAATCCGGCCTTATTTCGAGTCAGGGCATCTTGGTGTTCATTCCACTTGAGGCAGCAAACTCAGGGTCCCTCTCACATACATATAGCTGAGAGAAGCCTCCTCTTGAGGTGCTTGTGGAAAGTTGGCAGTCCTCTTGAGTCGAAGCCAGGGAATCAGCTCTCATCTCGAGATGATTTGGGGTACCCGGAGCTGTTTTTGAATTGCTGTGCTGAGCTTGGTGTTCACTTAGACTTGGGACGGTGTCCTGGGGAATCTCTGCACTTGCCTAAGGAAGTCAAGCCACTTGCCATGTTTAATGGGGAACGGGGGATGGCTCTGGAGTCAATTCAGGGGAATCGGGCGTCATCTTGCGAGGAGGGGGAAGTGACATTTATTTTCTCGAGTTGTTGTGGGCACCTGAGGTATACTCTCGAGTTGCCTCTGTGATGGCCTTTCAAAACTAGTGTTTGTTCATCAACGTCAAGAGTCCTGTCTAGTTGTGAGGGACACCTCGGGATTCTCCTCGAAGCTTGGCAGGGCAATAGGGACTCTTCTCTTGGTGAGGCGGAAGATGCAGAGTCCCTTTCCAGTTGGCACAGGGATTTTGGGATTCCTATCAATCTTCTAGAGGGGTCAGGCATCGTTTCCATTTGAAGCCTTGAACTCCCCATGCCTCTCGAGTTATCAAAGGGATGTAAGGCTTCCTGTCGAGATGAGACGGAGAACTAGGGCTTTCTCTAGGGTCTCCACAGGGTATTCAGCCACCCCTTCTTCTTGTGAGATGAAAGACGAGCCTGCAATCAAGTCACTGCAGGGAATTCCGGCCTTATTTTGCATCAGGGCATCTCGGTGTCCATTCCACTTGAGGCAGCAAACTCAGGGTCCCTCTCGCATACTTAAAGCTGAGAGAAACTGCCTCTTGAGATGCTTGTGGATAGTTGGCATTCTTCTTGAATCGAAGCCTGGGAATGAGCTATCATCTCGAGATAATTTGGACTACACAGATCATTTATCGAGTTGCTGTGCTGTATTTGGTGTTCCTCAAGACTTGGGACAATGTTCTTGTGGAATATCTGGAGCTGCCTAAAGGAAGTCACCCCATTTGTCATGTTTGGTGGAGAACGCTGAATGGCTCTGCAGCCCATGTAGGGGAATCAGACCTCATGTCGTGTCGATGGAGAAGTCTGATTGTTTTTCTCGAGTTGCGGCGGAAACCTTGTGTATATTCTCAAGTTGCAAAGGGGATTGTCCTTCAAAAATCGTATTTGTTCAGCGGCATCAGCACTCATGTCTAGTTGCGAGGGACACCTCAGGATACTCCTCGAGGCTTGGCAGGACAACAGGGAAACCTCTCGAGGTGAGGCGGGAGACCCAGTGTCCCTTTCGAGTTCCCACAGCGATATTGGGATTCCTATCAGTTTTTAAGAGGAGTCAGGCATCGTCTCCTTTTGAAGCATTGAAGTCCGCGTTCCTCTCGAGTTGTCAAAGGGAAATGAAGCGTCCTGTCGAGATGAGGCGAGGGACTAGTGCTTTCTCTAGGGATTCCACAGGGGAATCAGACATCCCTTCATCTTGTGAGATGAAAGAAGAGCCTGCATTCAAGTCACTGCAGGGAAATCCAGCCTTATTTCGAGTCAGGGCATCTCAGTGTCCATTCCACTTGAGGCAGCAAAATCAGAGTCCCTCTCACATACATACAGCTGAGAGAAGCCTCCCCTTGAGGTGCTTGTTGAACGTTGGCATTCCTCTTGAGTCGAAGCCAGGGAAGCAGCTCTCATCTCGCGATGATTTGGGATACATGGAGCTTTTCTTGACTTGCCCTGCTGAAATTGGTGTTCCTGTAGACTTGGACGGTGTTCTCGTGGAATGTCTGGAGTTGCCTAAAGGAAGTCAAGCCACTTGTCGTGTTTGTTGTGGAAAGCGTCATGGCTCTGGAGCCAATGCAGGGGAATCGGGTCTCATCTCGATTTGATTTTTTGTACACGGAGCTCTTTCGTGTTGCTGCTGGGTCCTCAGGGTCCCTCTAGACTTGTGACAGTGTTCTTGCGGACACTCTGGAGTTCCATGGAGGAAGTCAAGTATCCATTCTTGTTTAATGGGGAACACGTACTTGCTCTGCAAGCAATGCCAGTGAATTGGGCTTCATCTCGCGGTGAGGGGGAAGTTTCATGGTTTTTCTCGAGTTGCAGTGGGAACCTGTGATATGTTCTCGAGTTAAGGCAGGGATGGCCCTTCAAAACTCGTGTTTGTTCAGCGACATCAGGACTCCTGTCTAGTTGTGAGGGACACGTCAGGATTCTCCTCTTGGCTTCGAAGGGCAATAGGGATGTCTCTCGATGTAAGGCGTGAGACGCAGGCTCCCTTCCCAGTTGCCACAGGTATATTGGGATTGCTATCCATTTTCAAGAGGAGTCAGGCACCCTCTCCTTTTGAATCATTGAATTCCACGAGCCTCTCCAGATGTCAAAGGGATGTATGGCCTCCTGTCGAGATGAGGCGGGGAACTAGGGCTTTCTCTAGGGTCTCCACAAGGGATTCAGACATTCCTTCATCTTGGGAGATGAAAGAAGAGCCTGCATTCAAGTCACTGCAGGGAAATCCAGCCTTATTTCGAGACAGGGCATCTCAGTGCCCATTCCACTTGAGGCAGCAAAATCAGGGTCCCTCTCATATACATACAATTGAGAGAAGCCTCCCCTTGAGGTGCTTGTTGAACGTTGGCATTCCTCTTGAGTCGAAGCCAGGGAATCAGCTCTCATCTCGCGGTGATTTGGGGTACATAGAGCATTTCTCGACTTGCTGTGCTGAAATTGGTGTTCCTCTAGACTTGGGACGATGTTCTCGTGGAATCTCTGGAGTTGCCTAAAGGAAGTCAAGCCACTTGTCGTGTTTGATGGGGAAAACGGGATGGCTCTGGAGCCAATGCAGGGGAATTCGGCCTCATCTCGATTTGATTTTTCATACACGGAGTTCTTTCGTGTTGCTGCTGGTTCCTCAGTGTCCCTCTAGACTTGTGACAGTGTTCTTGCGGACACTCTGGAGTTCCATGGAGGAAGTCAAGTATCCATTCTTGTTTAATGGGGAACACGTACTTGCTCTGCAAGCAATGCTAGTGAATTGGGCTTCATCTCGCGGCAAGGGGGAAGTTTCATGGTTTTTCTCGAGTTGCAGCGGGAACCAGTGATATGTTCTCGAGTTCCGGCAGGGATGGCCCTTCAAATCTCGTGTTTGTTCAGCGACATGAGGACTCCTGTCTAGTTGCGAGGGACACGTCAGGATTCTCCTCGAGGCTTCGAGGGGCAATAGGGATGTCTCTCGATGTAAGGCGGGAGACACAGGCTCCCTTCCCAGTTGCCACAGGTATATTGGGATTGCTATCCATTTTCAAGAGGAGTCAGGCACCGTCTCCTTTTGAAGCATTGAATTCCATGTGCCTCTCGAGATGTCAAAGGGATGTGTGGCCTCCTGTCGAGATGAGACGGGGAACTAGGGCTTTCTCTAGGGTCTCCA
The DNA here is from genome assembly GCF_033118175.1 of Dama dama. NCBI lineage: Eukaryota > Metazoa > Chordata > Mammalia > Artiodactyla > Cervidae > Dama > Dama dama. Next base: position 2,625,947 of record NC_083707.1, on the reverse strand, counting down.
CAAGGGATTCAGACATTCCTTCATCTTGGGAGATGAAAGACGAGCCTGCATTCAAGTCACTGCAGGGTAATCTGGCCTTATTTCGAGACAGGGCATCTCGGTGTCCATTCCACTTGAGGCAGCAAACTCAGGGTCCCTCTCACAAAACATTAGCTGAGAGAATCCTCCTCTTGAGGAGCTTGTGGAAATTTGGGAATGCAGGGTGGCTCTGGATCCAATGCAGGGGAATTGGGCCTCATCTCGAGTTGATTTGGGGTATACGGAGCTCTTTCCTGTTGCTGTGGTGACCTCAGGGTCCCTCTAGACCTGTTACTGCATGTTACAGTGTTCTTGGTGACTCTCTGGAGTTCCATCAATTAAGTCAAGGCTTCTTTCATGTTTGATGCGGAACACGGACTTGCTCTGCACGCAATGCAGGGGAATCGGGCCTCATGTCGTGGCGAGGGGGAAGGCTCATGGTTTCTCTCGAGTTGTGGCGGGAACCTGGGTTATGTTCTCGAGTTACAGCGTGAATGTCCCTTCAAAACTCGTGTTGGTTCAGCGACATCAGGACTCCTGTCTAGTTGCTACGGACACATGTGGATTCTCCTCGAGGCTTGGTCGGGCAATAGGGTCGCCTCTCGAGTGGAGGCGGGAGATCCAGCGTCCCTTTCCAGTTGCCACAGGGATCCTGGGATTCCTGTCAATTCCCAAAATGAGTCAGGCATCATTTCCTTTTGAAGCATTGAACTCCGTGTTCCTCTCGAGTTGTCAAGGGGATGTGAGGAGTCTAGTCAAGATGAGGTGGTGCACTACGGCATTTTCTAGGGTCTCCATAGGGGATTCAGACATCCCTTCATCTTGTGAGATGAAAGACGAGCCTACATTCAAGTCACTGCAGGGAAATCCAGCCTTAATTCGAGTCAGGGCACCTCAGTGTCCATTCACCTTGTGTCAGCAAACTCAGGGTCTCTCTCACATACCTATAGCTGAGAGAATGCTCCTCTTGAGGTGCTTGTGGAACATTGGAATTCCTCTTGATTTGAAGCCAGGGAATCAGCTCTCATCTTGACATGATTTGGGATACACGGAGCTTTTCTCGAGGTGCTGTGCTGAACGTGGTGTTCCTCTAGCCTTGGGAAGGTGTTCTCGAGGAATCTCTGGTGTTGCCTAAAGGAAGTCAACTCACTTGTCGTGTTTGATAGGGAACGCGGGATGGCTCGGGAGCCAATGCCGGGGAATCGGGCCTCATCTCCAGTTGATTTAGGTTACACTGGGCTCTTTCTTGTTGCTGCGGTGAACTCCGGGTCCCTCTAGACTTGTTACAGTCTTCTTGGGGACTCTCTGAAGTTCCATTTTGGTAGTCAAGGCTCCTTTCCTGTTTGATGGGGAACACGGAATTGCTTTGCATGCAATGTAGGAAAATCGGGGCTCATCTGGCAGTGAGGGGTAATTCTCAAGTTTTTCCTCGAGTTGTGGTGGGAACCTGCGGTATATTCTCGAGTTACGATGGGGATGGCCCTTCCACACTCGTATTTGTTCAGCGACGTCAGGATGCCTGTCTAGTTGCGAGGGACACGTCGGGATTCTCCTCGAGCCTTGGCCGGGCAATAGGGACGCCCCTCAAAGTGAGGCGGGAGACCCCGGGTCTCTTTTCAGTTGCCCCAGGGATACTGGGGTTCCTGTCAATTTCCAAGAGGAGACAGGTATCGTCTCCTTTTGAAGCCTTGAACTCTGCGTTCCCTTCGAGTTGTCAAAGGGATGTGAGGCTTACTGTGGAGATGAGGCGGGGCACTAGGGTTTCCTTAGGGTCTCCACAGGGGATCCAGACATCTCTTCATCTTGTGAGATGAAAGACGAGCCTGCATTCGAGGCCCTGCAGGGAAATCCGGCCTTATTTCAAGTCAGGGCATCTCGATTTCCATTCCACTTGAGGCAGCAAACTCAGGGTCCCTCTCACACACCTATAGCTGAGAGAATCCTCCTCTTGAGGTGCTTGTGGAAAGTTGGCATTCCTCTTGAGTTGAAACCAAGAAATCAGCTCTCATCTCGAGATGATTTCGTTTACACGGAACTTTTCTTGAGTTGATGTGCTGAATTTGGTGTTCCTGTAGACTTGGGACGGAGTTCACGGGGAATGTCTGGAGCTGCCTAAAGGAAGTCAAGCAACTTGTCGTGTTTGATGGTGAATGCGGGATGGCTCTGGAGCCAATGCAGGGGAATTGGGCCTCATCTCGTGGCGAGGGGGAAGACTCATTGTTTTTCTCGTGTTGCGGCAGGAAGCTGGGGTATGTTTTCGAGTTACGGCGGGGATGGCCCTTCCAAACTCGTGTTGGTTCAGCGACATCAGGACTCTTGTATAGTTGCGAGGGACAACTCGGGATTCTCCTCGAGGCTTGACAGTTCAATAGGGATGCCTCTCGAGGTGAGGCGGGAGACCAAGTGTCCCTTTCCAGTTGCCAAATTGATATTGGGATTCCTATCAAGTTTCAAGAGGAGGCAGTCATCGTCTCCTTTTGAAGCATTGAACTGCCCATTCCTCTCGAGTTATCAAAGGGAATTGAATCTTCCTGTCTAGATTAGGCGGGGAACTCGGGCTTTCTTCAGGGCCTCTGCAGGGTATTCAAATATCCCTTCATCTTGTGAGATGAACAAAGCAACTGCCTTAATTTCACTGCCAGGAAATCCGGCCTTATTTCGAGTCAGGGCATCTTGGTGTTCATTCCACTTGAGGCAGCAAACTCAGGGTACCTCTCACATACATATAGCTGAGAGAAGCCTCCTCTTGAGGTGCTTGTGGAAAGTTGGCAGTCCTCTTGAGTCGAAGCCAGGGAATCAGCTCTCATCTCGAGATGATTTGGGGTACACGGCGCTGTTTTATATTTGCTGTGCTGAGCTTGGTGTTCCCTTAGACTTGGGACGGTGTCCTGGGGAATCTCTGCACTTGCCTAAAGGAAGTCAAGCCACTTGCCATGTTTCATGGGGAACGGGGGATGGCTCTGGAGTCAATTCAGGGGAATCAGGCGTCATCTTGTGAGGAGGGGGAAGTGACATTTATTTTCTTGAGTTGTTTTGGGCACCTGGGTTATACTCTCGAGTTGCCTCGGTGATGGCCTTTCAAAACTAGTGTTTGTTCATCGACGTCAAGAGTCCTGTCTAGTTGTGAGGGACACCTCGGGATTCTCCTCGAAGCTTGGCAGGGCAATAGGGACTCTTCTCGTGGTGAGGCGGAAGACGCAGAGTCCCTTTCCAGTTGGCACAGGGATTTTGGGATTCCTATCAATCTTCAAGAGGGGTCAGGCATTGTCTTCTTTTGAAGCATTGAATTCCGCCTTACTCTCGAGTTGTCAAAGGGATGTGAGACCTCCTGTTGAGATGAGGTGGGCAACTAGGGATTTCCCTAGGGTCTCCTCATGGAATTCCGACATACCTTCATCTTGGAAGATGAAAGACGAGCCTGCATTCAAGTCACTGCAGGGAAATCCAGCTAATTTCGAGTCAGGCCATCTCAGTCTCCAGTCCACTTGAGGCAGCAAAATCAGGGACCGTCTCACATACCTATAGCTGAGAGAAGCCTCCTCTTGAGGTGCTTGTGGAAAGTTGGCATTCCTTTTAATTTGAGCCAGGAAATCAGCTCTCTTCTCCCGGTGATTTGGGTACATGAATCTTTTCTCGAGTTGCTGTACTGAACTTGGTGTTCCTCTAGACTTGGAACGGTGTTCTCGGTGATTCTCTGGAGTTGCCTAAAGGAAGTCAAGCCACTTGCCTTGTTTGATGGGGAATGGGGGATGTCTCTGGAGCCAATTCAGGGGAATCGGGCCTCATGTCGAGTTGATTTGGGGTACACGGAGCTCTTTTGTGTTGCTGCGGAGAACTCAGGGTCCCTCTAGAACTGTGACAGTGTTCTTGGGGACTCTCTGGAGTTCCATCAGGGAAGTCAAGGCTCCGTTCCTGTTTCATGGGGAAGACAGCCGTGCTCTGCACACAATGCAGGGGAATCGGGCCTCATCTCGAGCCGAGGGCAATGTCTCATGGTTTTTCTCGAGTTGCGGCAGGAAGCTGGGATACGTTTTCGAGTTACGGCATGGATGGCGTTTCCAAACTCGTGTTGGTTCAGTGACATCAGGACTCTCGTACAGTTGCGAGGGACAACTCGGGATTCTCATCGAGGCTTGACACTTCAATAGGGATGCCTCTCGAGGTGAGGCGGGAGACCCAGTGTCCCTTTCCAGTTTCCAAAGGGATATTGGGATTACTACCTATTCTTAAGGGGAGTCAGGCATCATCTCCATTTGAGGCATTGAACTCCCCATGCCTCTCGAGTTATCAAAGTGATGTGAGGCCTCCTGTCGAGATGAGACGGGGAACTAGTGTTTTCTCTAGGGATTCCACAGGGGATTCAGACATCCCTTCATCTTGTGAGATGAAAGACGAGCCTACATTCAAGTCCCTGCAGGGAAATCCAGCCTTATTTCGAGTCAGGGCATCTCGGTGTCCATTCCACTTGAGGCAGCAAAATCAGGGACCCTCTCACATACATACAGCTGAGAGAAGCCTCCCGTTGAGGTGCTTGTTGAACGTTGGCATTCCTCTTGAGTCGAAGCCAGGGAAGCAGCTCTCATCTCGGGATGATTTGGGGTACATGGAGCTCTTCTCTACTTGCTGTGCTGAAATTGGTGTTCCTCTAGACTTGGGATGGTGTTCTCGTGGAATCTCTGGAGTTGCCTAAAGGAAGTCAAGCCACTTGTCGTGTTTTATGCGGAAAGTGGGATGGCTCTGGAGAGAATGCAGGGGAATCGGGTCTCATCTCGGTTTGATTTTTTTACACGGAGCTCTTTTGTGTTGTTGCTGGGTCCTCAGGGTCCCTCTAGACTTGTGACAATGTTCCTGGGAATCTCTGGGGTTCCATCAAGGAAGTCAAGTATCCATTCTTGTTTAATGGGGAACACGTAGTTGCTCTGCAAGCAATGCCTGTGAATTGGGCTTCATCTCATGGCGAGGGGGAAGTTTCATGGTTTTTCTCGAGTTGCAGTGGAAACCTGTGATATGTTCTCGAGTTGATGCAGGGATGGCCCTTCAAAACTCGTGTTTGTTCCACGACATCAGGACTCCTGTCTAGTTGTGAGTGACACGTCAGCATTCTCCTCGAGGCTTCAAAGGGCAATAGGGATGTCTCTCGATGTAAGGCGGGAGATGCCGGCTCCCTTCCTAGTTGCCCCTGGTATATTGAGAATGCTATCCATTTTCAAGAGAAGTCAGGCACCCTCTCCTTTTGAAGCATTGAGTACCTCGTGCCTCTTGAGATATCAAAGGGATGTGTGGCCTCCTGTTGAGATGAGACGGGGAACTAGGGCTTTCTCTAGGGTCTCCACAAGGGATTCAGACATTCCTTCATCTTGGGAGATGAAAGAAGAGCCTGCATTCAAGTCACTGCAGGGAAATCTGGCCTTATTTTGAGTCAGGGCATCTCTGTGTCCATTCCCCTAGAGTCAGCAACCTCAGGGTCTCTCTCACATACCTATAGCTGAGAGAAGTCTCCTCTTGAGGTGCTTGTGCAATGTTGGAATTCCTCTTGATTCGAAGCCAGAGAATCAGCTCACATCTCGAGATGATTTGCGGTACATGGAGCTTATCTCGAGTTGCTGTACTGAACGTGGTGTTCCTGTATACTTGGTATGCTGTTCTTGGGAAATCTGTGGAGATGCCTAAACTAAGTCAATCCATTTGTCGTGTTTGTTGGGGAATGTGGGATGGTTCTGGAGCCAATGCAGGGGAATCGGGCCTCATCTGCAGTTGATTTAGGTTACACTGAGCCCTTTCTTGTTGCTGCGGGGAACTCAGGGTCCCTCTAGACTTGTAAAGTTTTTCTTGGGGACTCTCTGGAGTTCCATCCAGGAAGTCAAGGTTCCTTTCATGTTTGATGGGGAACATGGAATTGCTCTGCATGCAATGCAGAGGAATCGGGGCTCATCTGGCGGTGAGGGGGAAGTCTCAAAGTTTTTCTCGAGTTGTGTCGGGAACCTGGGGTATATTCTCGAGTTACGATGGGGATGGCCCTTCCACACTCGTATTTGTTCAGCGACGTCAGGATGCCTGTCTAGTTGCGAGGGACACGTCGGGATTCTCCTCGAGGCTTGGCAGGGCAATAGGGACACCTCTCAAAGTGAGGTGGGAGACCCAGGGTCCCTTTCCAGCTGCCACAGGGATACTGGGCTTCCTGTCAATTTTCAAGAGGAGACAGGTATCGTCTCCTTTTGAAGCCTTGAACTCTGCGTTCCCTTCGAGTTGTCAAAGGGATGTGAGGCCTCGTTTTGTGATGAGGCGGGGACCTATGGCTTTCTCTACGGTCTCCTCAGGGAATTCAGACATCCCTTCTACCTGGGAAATTCAAGACAAACCTGCATTCTAGTCCCTGAAGGGAAATCCAGCCTTATTTCGAGTCAAGGCATCTCGATGTCCATCCACATGAGGCAGCAAATTCAGGGTCCCACTCGCATAATGATAGCTGAGAGATGCCTCCCCTTGAGGTGCTTGTGGAAAGTTTGCATTACTCTTGAGTCAAAGCCAGGGAATCAGCTCTCATCTCGAGATAATTTGGGGGTACAAAGAGGTTTCTCGAGTGCTGTGCTGAATTTGGTGTTCCTCTAGACTTGGGACGGTGTTCTCTGGAAATCTCTGGATTTGCCTAAGGGAAATCAGGCCAATTGTCATGTTTGATGGGGAATGCAGAATGGCTTTGTAGCTAATGCGGGAAATTGGGCCTCATCTCGAGTTGATTTGGGGTACACGGAGCTCTTTTGTGTTGCTGCGTTGATCTCAGGGTCCTTCTAGACTTGTATCAGTGTTCTTGGTGACTCTCCGGAGTTCCATCAAGGAAGTCATAGCTCCTTTCATGTTTGATGTGGAACACGGAAATGCTCTGCAGGCAATGCGGGGCAATCGGGCCTCATCTCCCTGCGAGGGGGAAGTCTCATGGTTTTTCTCGAGTTCCGGCGGGAATATGGGGTATATTCTCTAGTTACGACGGAAATAGCCCTTCAAAACTCGTGTTTGTTCAGCGACGTCCGGACTCTTGTCTAGTTGTTAGTTATAACTCAGCATTCTCCTCGAGGCTTGGCAGGGCAATAGGGATGCCTCTCGAGGTGAGTCGGGAGACCCAGGGTCCCTTTACAATTGCCTCAGGGATATTGGGATTCCTATCAATTTTCTAGAGGAGTCAGGCATCGTCTCCTTTTGAAGGACTGAGCTCCGCATTCCTCTCGAGTTGTCAAAGGGATGTGAGGCCTCCTTTTGAGATGAGGCGGGGATCTAGGGCTTTCTCTACGGTCTCCACAGGGGATTCAGACATCCCTTCTACTTGGGAAATTCAAGACAAACCTGCATTCAACTCACTGAAGGGAAATCCGGCCTTATTTCGAGTCAGGGCATCTCGATGTCCATCCACTTGAGGCAGCAAATTCAGGGTTCTACTCGCATAATGATAGCTGAGAGATGCCTCCTCTTGAGGTGCTTGTGGAAAGTTTGCATTACTCTTGAGTCGAAGCCAGGGAATCAGCTCTCATCTCGAGATAGTTTGGGCTACAAGGAGGTTTCCTAGATTGCTGTGCTGAATTTGGTGTTCCTCTAGACTTGGGACGGTGCTCTCGGGGAATCTCTGGAGTTGCCTAAATGAAGTTAAGCCAGTTGTCTTGTTTGATGGGGCACGCAGGATGGGTCTGTAGCAAATGCAGGTGAATCGGGCCTCATCTCGAGTTGATTTGGTGTACCCGGATCTATTTCGTGTTGCTGCACTGACCTCAGTGTCCCTCTAGACTTGTGACAGTGTTCTTGGGGACTCTCTGAAGTTCCATCAAGGAAGTCAAGGCTCCTTTCATGTTGATATGGATCACGGAATTTCTCTGCACGCAATGCAGAGGAATCAGGCCTCAGCTCACGGGGAGGGGGAAGTCTCATGGTTTCTCTCGAGTTGCAGCAGGAACCTGGGTTATATACTCGAGTAACGGTGGCGATGGCCCTTCAAAACTCGTGTTGGTTCAGCGACGTCAGGAGTCCTGTCTAGTTGCGGGGGACACCTCGGGAGTCTCCTAGAGGCTTGGCGGGGCAATAGGGACGCCTCTCAAACTCAGGCAGGAGACCAGGGTACCTTTCCAGTTGCCACAGTGATATTGTTATTCCTATCAATTTTCAAGAGATGTCAGGCATCGTCTCCCTTTGAAGCATTGAACTCCACGTGCCTCTCGAAGTTTCAAAAGGATGTGAGGACTCATGTCGAGATGATGCGGGGAACTAGGGCTTTCTCTAGGGTCTCCACAGGGGATTCAGACAGCTCTTCATTTTGTGAGATGAAAGACGAGCCTGCATTCAAGTCACTGCATGGAAATCCGTCCTTATTTCAAGTCAGGACATCTCGGTGTCCATTCTCTTTGAGACAGCAAACTCAGGGTCTCTCTCATATACCTATAGCTGAGAAAAGCCTCCACTTGAGCTGCGTGTGGAAAGGTGGCATTCCTCTTGATTCAAAGCCAAGGAATCAGCTCTCATCTCGAAATGATTTGGGGTACATGGAGCTTTTCTCGAGTTGCTGTGCTGAACTTGGTGTTGCTCTAGACTTGTGACGCTGTTCTCAGGGAATCTCTGGAGTTGCCTAAAGGAAGACTAGACACTTGTCCTGTTTGATGGGGAATACAAGATTCCTCTGCAGCCAATGCAGGGGAATTGGGCCTCATTTCGAGTTGATTTTGGGTACACGGAGCTGTTTCGAGTTGTTGCGGTGACCTCAGGGTCCCTTTATACTTGTGACAGAGTTCTTGGGGACTATGTGGAGTTTCATCTAGGAAGTCAAGGCTCCTTTCGTGTTTGATGGGTAACACGAACTTGCTCTGAAAGCAATGCAGGGGAATCAGGCTTCATCTCGCAGCGAGGGGAAAGTCTTATGGTATTTCTCGAGTTGTGGCGGGAACCTGGGGTGTATTCTCGAGTTATGACGGGGATGGCCCTTCAAAACTCGTGTTTGTTCAGTGACGTCAGGACGCCTGTCTAGTTGCAAGGGACACCTCGGGATGCTCCTCGAGTGTTGGGAGGGCAATAGGGACACCTCTCGAGGTGAGGCATGAGACCCAGTGTCCCTTTCCAGTTGCCAGAGCGATACTGTGACTCCTCTCAGTTTTCAAGAGGTGTCAGGCATTGTCTCCTTTTGAAGCATTGAACTCCGCATGCCTCTCAAGTTGTCAAAGGAATGTGAGGCCTCCTGTCAAGATGAGGCAGGGAACTTGGGCTTTCTCTATGGTCTCCACAGGGGATTCAGACATCCCTTCATCTTGTGAGATGAAAGATGAGCCTGCATTCAAGTCACTGCAGGGAAATCCGGCCTTATTTCAAGTCAGGGCATCAGGGAGTCCATTCCACTTGAAGCAGCAAATTCAGGGTATCTCTCACACACTTATAGCTGAGAGAAGCCTCCTCTTTAGGTGTTGTTTAAAGCTGGCATTCCTCTTGAGTCAAAGCCAGGGAATCAGCACTCATCTCGAGGTGATTTGGGGTACACGGAGCTGTTTTCGAGTTGCAATGCTGAACATGGTGTTCCTCTAGACATGCGACGGTGTTCTCTAGGAATCTCTGGAGTTGCCTAAAGAAAGTAAAGCCACTTGGCGTATTTCATGGGGCACGAGTGATGGCTCTGGAGCCAATGCAGGGTAATCGGGCCTCATCTCCAGTTGATTTGGGGTACATGGAACTCTTTCTTGTTGCTGTGGTGACATAAGCGCCCCTATAGAATTGTCACAGTGTTCTTTGGGACTCTCTGGAGTTCCATCAAGGAAGTCAAGGCTCCTTTCATGTTTGATGGCGAACAAGGAATTTCTCTGCACTCAGCACAGGGGAATCGGGCCTCATCTCGTGGCGAGGGGAAAGTCTCATGAGAGGGGTCCCTATTGTCCTGCCAAGCCTCGAGGAATATCCCATGGTGTCCTCACAACTAGACAGGAGTCCTGACGTCACTGAACCTCACGAGTTTTGAAGGGCCATTCCCGCCGTTACTCGAGAACATAACGCAGGTTCCTGCCACAACACCTGAAATATCATGAGACTTTCCCCTCACCGCGAGATTAGGCCCGATTCCCCTGCACTGCATGCAGAGCAAGTCTGTGTTCCCCATCAAACACGAAAGGAGCCTTGACTTCCTTGATGGAACTCCAGAGAGTCCCCAGGAACACTGTCACAAGTTTAGAGTGACCCTGAGGTACCCGGAGCAACATGAAAGCACACCGGGTACTCGAAATCAACTCGAGATGAGGCCCGATTCCCCTGCATTTTGTGCAGAGCAAGTCCGTGTTCCCCATCAAACATGAAAGGAGCCTTGACTTGCTAGATGAAACTCCACATAGTCCTCAAGAACTCTGTCACAAGTCTAGAGGGACCCTGAGGTCCCCGCAGCAACATGAAAGCACACCAGGCACTCGAAATCAACTCGAGATGAGGCCCGATTCCCCTACATAGTCTCCAGAGCCAGCCTGCGATCCACATCAAACATAACAAGTGGCTTGACTTCCTTTAGGCAACTTCAGAGATTACCCGAGAACACCATCACAAGTCTAGAGGAACACCAAGTTCAGCACAGCAACTCGAGAAAAACTCCGTGTACCCCAAATCATCTCGAGATGAGAGCTGATTCCCTGGATTCGACCAAAGAGAAAGGCCAACTTTCCACAAGCCCATCAAGAGGAGGCTTCTCTCAGCTATAGGTATGTGAGAGGGACCCTGAGTTTGCTGCCTCAAGTGGAATGCACACCGAGATGCCCTGACTCGAAATAAGGCCGGATTTCCCTGCAGTGACTTGAATGCAGGCTCATCTTTCATCACACAGGATGAAGGGATGTCTGAATCCCCTGTGGAGACCCTAGAGAAAGCCTTAGTTCCCCGCCTCATCTCGACAGGAAGCATCACTTCCTTTTGAAATCTCGAGAGGCACGCGGGATTAAATGCTTCCAAAGGAGACAATGACTGCCTCCTCTCGAAAATTGATAGGAATCCAAATATCCCTGTAGCAACTGCAAAGGCACCCTGGGTCTCCCGCCTCACCTCGAGAGGCGTCACGAATGCCCTGCCAAGCCTCGAGGAGAATCCTGATGTATCCCTCGCAAATAGACAGGAGTCCTGACATCGATAAACCAACACGAGTTTTGAAGGGCATTGCCCCCGTAACTCAAGAACATAACCCAGGTTCATGCCGCAACTCAGAAAACCATGAGAATTCCCCCTCGCCAGAGATGAGGCCAGATTCCCCTGCATTTTGTGCAGAGCAAGTCCGTGTTCCCCATCAAACATGAAAGGAGCCTTGACTTGCTAGATGAAACTCCACATAGTCCCCAAGAACTCTGTCACAAGTCTAGAGGGACCCTGAGGTCACTGGAGCAAAAAGAAAGTGCTCCGTGTACCCCAAATCAACTTGAGATGAGGCCCGATTCCCCTGTTGTCTCCAGAGAAATCTCGCATTCCTCATCAAACAGGATAGGTGGCTTGACTTCCTTTAGGCAACTCCAGAGATTACCCGAGAGCACCGTCCCATATCTAGTGGAACACCAAGTTCAGCACAGCAACTCGAGAAAAGCTCCGAGTACCCCAAATCATCTCGAGATGAGAGCTGATTCCCTGGATTGGACCCAAGCAGAAGGCCAACTTTCCACAAGCACCTGAAGAGGAGGCTTCTCTCAGCTATAGGTATGTGAGAGGGACCCTGAGTTTGCTGCCTCAAGTGGAATGGACACCGAGATGCCCTGACTCGAAATAAGGCCGGAATTCCCTACAGTGACTTGAATGAGGGCTCGTCTTTCATCTCACAAGATGAAGGGATGTCTGAATCCCCTGTGGAGACTCTAGAGAAAGCTCTAGTTCCCTGCCTCATCTCGACAGGAGGCCTCACATCCTTTTGAAACCTCGAGAGGCATGCGTAGTCAAATGCTTCAAAAGGAGACGATGCCTGACTCCTCTTGAAATTTGCTAAGAATCCCAATATCTCTGTGGCAACTGCAAAGGGAACCTGGGTTTCCCCCTCACCTCGAGAGGCATCCCTATTGACCTGCCAAGGCTCGAGGAGAATTCCGAGGTGTCCCTCGCAACTAGACAGGAGTCCTTACGTTGCTGATCCAACACGAGTTTTGAAGAGCCACCCTGTCGTAACTGGAGAACATAACCCAGGTTCCTGCTGTAACTCGAGAAAAAGCAGGAGACTTTCCCCTCGCTGCGAGATGAGGCCCGATTCCCCTGCACTGCATGCAGAGCAAGTCCGTGTTCCCCATCAAACATGAAAGGAGCCTTGACTTCCTTGATAGAACTCCAGAGAGTCCCTAGGAACACTGTCTCAAGTCTAGAGGGACCCTGAGGTCCCTGCAGCAACACAAAAGCACTCCGTGTACTGCAAATCAACTCGAGATGAGGCCCGATTCCCCTGCATTGTCTCCAGAGCCATCCCGCGTTCCCCATGAAACACGACAAGTGGCTTGACTTACTTTAGGCAACTCCAGAGATTCCCTGAGAATACCATCACAAGTCTACAGGAACACCAAGTTCAGCACAGCAATTCAAGAAAAGCTCAATGTACCCTAAATCATCTTGAGATCAGAGCTGATTCCCTGGCTTTGACTCAAGAGGAATGCCAATTTTCAACAAGCACCACACAAGGAGGCTTCTCTCAGCTATAGGTATGTGAGAGGGACCCTGAGTTTGCTTTGTCAAGTGGAATGGACACCGAGATGCCCTGACTCGAAATAAGGCCGGATTTCCCTGCAGTGACTTGAATGCAGGCTTGTCTTTCATCTCCCAAGATGCAGGGATTTCTGAATCCCCTGTGGAAACCCTAGAGAAAGCCCTAGTTCCCCGACTCATCTCGACATGAGTCCTCACATCCCTTTGAAAACTCGAGAGGCACGTGGGGTTCAATGCTTCAAAATGAGAGGAGGCCTGACTCCTCTTTTGTTTTGTTTTGTTTGTTTCAATTATTTTTATTAGTTGGAGGCTAATTACTTCGCAACATTGCAGTGGGTTTTGTCATACATTGTCATGAATCAGCCATGGAGTTACATGTATTACCCATTCCGATCCTCCCTGCCATCTCCCCCCACCCCCACTCGATTCCCCTGGGTCCTCCCAGTGCACCTGGCCCGAATACCTGTCTCACGCATCCCACCTGGGCCGGTAGTCTGTTTCACCATAGAGAATATACATGCTGTTCTCTCAAAACATCCCACCCTCACCTTCTCCCACAGAGTCCAAAAGTCTGTTCTGTACATCTGTGTCTCTTTTTCTGTTTTGCATATAGGTTTATCATTACCATCATTCTCAATTCCATATATATGTGTTAGTATGCTGTAATGATCTTTATATTTCTGGCTTACCTCACTCTGCATAATGGGCTCCTGTTTCATCCATCTCATTAGAACTGATTCAAATGAATTCTTTTTAATGGCTGAGTAATATTCCATGGTGTATATGTACCACAGCTTCCTTATCCATTCATCTGCTGATGGGCATCTAGGTTGCCTCCATGTCCTGGCTATTATAAACAGTGCTGCGATGAACATTGGGGTGCACGTGTCTCTTTCAGATCTGGTTTCCTCAGTGTGTATGCCCAGAAGTGGGATTGCTGGGTCATGTGGCAGTTCTATTTCCAGTTTTTTAAGAAATCTCCACACTGTTTTCCATAGTGGCTGTATTAGTTTGCATTCCCACCAACAGTGTAAGAGGGTTCCCTTTTCTCCACATCCTCTCCAGCATTTACTGCTTGTAGACTTTTGGATAGCAGCCATCCTGACTGGCGTGTAATGGTACCTCATTGTAGTTTTGATTTGCATTTCTCTGATAATGAGTGATGTGGATCATCTTTTCATGTGTTTGTTAGCCATCTGTATGTCTTCTTTGGAGAAATGTCTGTTTAGTTCTTTGGCCCATTTTTTGATTGGATCATTTATTTTTCTGGAATTGAGCTGCAGGAATTGCTTGTATATTTTTGAGATTAATCCTTTGTCTGTTTCTTCATTTGCTATTATTTTCTCCCAAACTGAGGGCTGTCTTTTCACCTTGCTTATAGTTTCCTTTGTAGTGCAAAAGCTTTTAAGTTTCACTAGGTCCCATTTGTTTAGTTTTGCTTTTATTTCCAATATTCTGGGAGGTTGGTCAAAGAGGATCCTGCTGTGATTCATGTCAGAGATTGTTTAGCCTATGTTCTCCTCTAGGAGTTTTATAGTTTCTGGTCTTACATTTAGATCTTTAATCCATTTTGAGTTTATTTTTGTGTATGGTGTTAGAAAGTGTTCTAGTTTCATTCTTTTACAAGTGGTAAAAGACCAGCTTTCCTAGCACCACTTGTTGACGAGGTTGTCTTTTTTCCATTGTATATCCTTGCCTCCTTTGTCAAAGATAAGGTGTCCATAGGTTCGTGGATTTATCTCTGGGCTTTCTATTCTGTTCCATTGATCTATATTTCTGTCTTTGTGCCAGTACCACACTGTCTTGATGACTGTGGCTTTGTAGTAGAGTCTGAAGTCAGGCAGGTTGATTCCTCCAGTTCCATTCTTCTTTCTCAAGATTACTTTGGCTATTCGAGGTTTTTTTTTATTTCCATACAAATTGTGAAATTATTTGTTCTTTTTCTGTGAAAAATACCGTTGGTAGCTTGATAGGGATTGCATTGAATCTATAGATAGCTTTGGGTAGAGTAGCCATTTTGACAATATTGATTCTTCCAATCCATGAACACGGTATGTTTCCCCAACTGTTTGTGTCCTCTTTGATTTCTTTCATCAGTGTTTTATAGTTTTCTATGTGTAGTTCTTTTGTTTCTTTAGGTAGATATACTCCTAAGTATTTTATTCTTTTTGTTGCAATGGTGAATGGTATTGTTTCCTTAATTTCTCTTTCTGTTTTTTTCATTGTTAGTGTATAGGAATGCAAGGGATTTCTGTGTGTTAATTTTATATCCTGCAACTTTACTATATTCATTGATTAGTTCTAATAATTTTCTGATAGAGACTTTAGGGTTTTCTATATAGAGGATCAAGCCATCTGCAAACAGTGAGAATTTCACTTCTTCTTTTCCTATCTGGATTCCTTTTACTTCTTTTTCTGCTCTGATTGCTGTTGCCAAAACTTCCAACACTATGTTGAATAGTAGTGGGGAGAGTGGGCACCCTCTGACTACTCTTGAAAATTGATAGGAATCCAAATATCACTGGGCAAGTGCAAGAGAAACTGGGTCTCCTGCCTCACTTCGAGAGGCATCCCTATTGTTGTGCCAAGCCTCGAGGAATATCCTAAGGTGTCCCTCGCAACTAGACAGGAGTCTTGATGTCACTGATTCAACACAAGTCTTGAAGGGCCATCCCCGCCACAACTCGAGAACATAACCCAGGTTCCTGCTGCAACTCCAGAAAAACCATGAGACTTTCCTGTCGCTGCGAGATGAGGCCCGATTACCCTGCACTGCATGCAGAGCAAGTCCGTGTTCCCCATCAAACACGAAAGGAGCCTTGACTTCCTTGATGGAACTCCAGAGAGTCCCCAGGAACACCGTCACAAGTCTAGAGGGACCCTGAGGTCCCCACAGCAACATGAAAGCGCACTGTGTACTCGAAATCAACTCGAGATGAGGCCCGATTCCGCTGAATGGTCTCCAGAGCAATCCTGAGATCCCCATCAAACACCACAAGTGGCTTCACTTCCTTTAGACAACTCCAGGGATTACCCGAGAATACCATCTCAAGTCTAGAGGAACACCAAGTTCAGCACAGCAACTGGAGAAAAGCTCCGTGTACCCCAAATCAACTCGAGCTGAGGCCCAATTCCCCTGCATTAGTTCCTGAGCAATATCACGTTACTCATCAAATAGGACACGTGGCTTGACTTCCTTTAGGCACCTCCAGAGATTCACTGAGAGCACCGTCCCATATCTAGTGGAACACCAAGTTCAGCACAGCAAGTCGAGAAAAGCTCCGTGTACCCCAAATCATCTCGAGATGAGAGCTGATTCCCTGGATTCGACCAAAGAGAAAGGCCAACTTTCCACAAGCCCATCAAGAGGAGGCTTCTCTCAGCTATAGGTATGTGAGAGGGACCCTGAGTTTACTGCCTCAAGCGGAATGCACACCGAGATGCCCTGACTCGAAATAAGGCCGGATTTCCCTGCAGTGACTTGAATGCAGGCTCGTCTTTCATCTCCGAAGATGCAGGGATGTCTGAATTCCCTGTGGAGACCCTAGAGAAAGCCCTAGTTCCCTGACTCATCTCGACATGAGTCCTCACACCCCTTTGACAACTCGAGAGGAACGCAGAGTTCATTGCTTCAAAATGAGACGAAGCCTGACTCCTCTTGAAAACTGACAGAAGTCACAGTATCGCTCTGGCAACTGCAAAGGGAGACTGGGTCTCCCGATTCACCTTGAGAGGCGTCCCTATTGTCCTGCCAAGCCTCGAGGAAAATCCCAAGGTGTCCCTTGCAACTAGACAGGAGTCCTGACGTCGCTGAACCAACACGAGTTTTGAAGGGCCGTCCCTGCCGTAACTCGAGAACATAACCCAGGTTCCCCCACAACTCCAGAAAAATAATGAGACTTTCCCCTCGCCGTGAGACGAGGCCTGATTCCCCTGCAAAGCATGCAGAGTAAGTCCATGTTCCCCATGAAACACGAAAGGAGCCTTGACTTCCTTGATGGAAGTCCAGAGAGACCCCAAGAACACTGTCACAATTCTAGAGGGACCCTGAGGGCCCCGCAACAACATGAAATGGCTCCGTGTAGACCAAATCAACTCAACTTGAGGCCCGATTCCCCTGCAATGCATGCAGAGTAAGTCCATGTCCCCATCAAACACGAAAGGAGCAATGACTTCCTTGATGGAACTCCAGAGATACCCAAGAACACTGTCACAAGTCTAGAGAGACCCTAAGGTCACCGTAGCAACACGAAAGAGCTCCGTGTACCCCAAATCAACTCGAGATGAAGCCCGATTCCCTTGCATTGGCTCCTGAGCAATCCCGCGTTCCCCATCAAGCACAACAAGTGGCTTAACTTCCTATAGGCAACTCCAGAGATTCCCGAGAACACCGTCCCAAGTCTAGAGGAACACCAAATTCAGCACAGCAACTCGAGAAAAGCTCCGTGTAGCCGAAATCATCTCGAGATCAGAGTGGATCCCCTGGCATTGACTCAAGGGCACTGCCAACTTTCCACAAGCACCTCAAGAGGAGCCTTCTCTCAGCTGTAGGTATGTGAGAGGGACCCTGAGTTTGCTGCCTCAAGTGGAATGGACACCAAGATGCCCTGACGCTATAGAAGGCCGGATTTCCTGCAGTGACTTGAATGCAGGCTCGTCTTTCATCTCACAAGACGAAGGGATGCCTGAATCCCCTGTGGAGACTCTTGAGAAATCCCTAGTTCCCTGCCTCATCTCGCCAGGAGGCCTCACATCCCTTTGATAATTCGAGAGGAAAGTGGGGTTCATAACTTAAAAAGGACAAATGCCTGACTCATCTTGAAAATTGATAGGAACCCCTATATCCCTGTGGGAACTAGAAAAGGGCCCTGGGTCTCCTGCCTCACTTCGAGAGTCGTCCTTATTTCCCTGACAAACCTCGAGGAGAATCCCGAGGTGTCCCTCGCAAGTAGACAAATGTACTAACGTCGCTGAACAAACACGAGTTTTGAAGTGTCATCCCCGTGGTAACTCGAGAATATACCCCAGGTTTCCGCCGCAACTCGAGAAAAGCCATGAGACATCCCCCTCGCTGCCAGATGAGCCCCGATTCTCCTGCACTGCATGCAGAGCAATTCCGTGTTCCCCAGCAAACACGATAGAAGCCTGGACTTCCTTGAAGGAACGCCATAGAGTCCCCAAGAACACTATCAGTAGTCTAGAGGGACCCTGAGGTCACCCCAGCAACATGAAAGAGCTTCAAGTACCCGAAATCAACACGAAATGAGGCCCATTTCCCCTGCATTAGCTCCAGAGCCATCCCACGTTCCCCATCAAATATGACAAGTGGCTTGCTTTTGTTTAGGCAACTCCAGAGATTCCCGAGAACACAGTCCCAAGTCTAGAGGAACACCAAGTTCAACACAGCAACTCGAGAAAAGCTCCGTGTGCCCCAAATCATCTCGAGATGGGAGCTGATTCCCTGGTTTCGACTCAAGAGGAATGTCAACTTTCTACAAGCCCCTCAAGAGGAGGCTTCTCTCAGCTATAGGTATGTGAGAGGGACCCTGAGTTTGCTGCATCAAGTGGAATGGTCACCGAGATGCCGTGACGTGAAATAAGGCTGGATCTCCCTGCAGTGACATGAATGCAGGCTTGTCTTTCATCTCAAAAATGAAGGGATGTCTGAATCCCCTGTGTAGACCCTAGAGAAAGCCCTAGTTCCCTGGCTCATCCCGACAGGAGGCCTCACAACTTTTTGAAACCTCAAGAGGCACGCGGAGTTAAATGCTTCAAAAGGAGAGGATGGCTACCTCCTCTGAAAACTGATAGGAATTCCAAAATTCCTGTGGCAAATGGAATGGACCCTGGGTCTCCCCCATCACCTCGAGAGGCGTCCCTATTGTCCTGCCAAGCCTCGAGGAGAATCCCGATCTGTCCTTCGCAACTAGACAGGAGTCCTGATATCGCTGAACCAACAGGAGTTTTGAAGGGCCATCCCTGCCGTAACTTGAGAACATACCCCAGGTTCCTGCCACAACTCGAGAAAACCATGAGAATTTCCCGTTGCTGCGAGATGAGGCCCGATTCCCCTGCACTGCATGCAGAGTGAGTCCGTGCTCCCCATCAAACATGAAAGGAGCCTTGACTTCCTTGATGGAACTCCACATAGTCCCCAAGAACTCTGTCACAAGTCTAGAGGGACCCTGAGGTCCCTGCAGCAACACGAAATTGCTCCGTGTACTCGAAATCAACTAGAGATGAGGCCCGATTCCCCTGCATTGTCTCCAGAGCCATCCCGCATTCCCCATCAAACACGACAAGTGGCTTGACTTCCTTTAGGCAACTCCAGAGATTACCCGAGAATATCGTCTCAAGTCTAGAGGAACACCAAGTTCAGCATAGCAACTCGAGAAAAGCTCCATGTACCCCAAATCATCTCGAGATGAGAGCTGATTCCATGGCTTCGAATCAAGAGGAATATCAACTTTCCACAAGCCCCTCAAGAGGAGGCTTCTCTCAGCTATAGGTATGTGGGAGGGACCCTGAGTTTGCTGCGTCAAGTAGAATGTTCACCGAGATGCAGTTACTTGAAATAAGGCCAGATTTCCCTGCAGTGACTTGAATGCAGGCTCATCTTTCATCTCACAAGATGAAAGGATGTCTGAATCCCATGTGGAGACACTAGACAAAGCCCTAGTTTCCCAGGTCATTTCGACAAGAGGCCTCACATCCTTTTGAAACCTCGAGAGGCACATGGAGTTAAATACTTCAAAAGGAGAGGATGGTTGCCTCCTCTTGAAAATTGATAGGAATTGAAAATTCCTGTGGCAACTGGAAAGGAACCTCGGTCTCCCCCTCACCTCGAGAGCAGTCCCCATTGCCCTGCCAAGCCTCGAAGAGAATCCCCAGTTGTCCCTCGCAACTAGACAGGAATCCTGAAGTCGCTGAACAAACATAAGTTTGGAGGGGCCATCCTCGTCGTCACTCGAGAATATAACCCAGGTTCCTCCACAACTCGAGAAAAACCATGAGACTCCCCGCTCGATGAGAGATGAGATCAGTTTCCCCTGCATTGCGTGAAGAGCAATTCCGTGTTCCCCATCAAACATGAAAGGAGCCTTGACTTCCTTGATGGAACTCCAGAGAGTCCCCAAGAACACTGATACAAGTCTGGAAGGACCCTGAAGTCAACGCAGCAACTGGAAAGAGCTCAGTGTACCCCAAATCAACTCGAAATGAGGCCAGATTCCCCTACATTGGCTCCAGAGCCATCCGACATTCCCCATCAAACAAGACAAGTGGCTTGACTTCCTTTAGGCAACACCAGAGATTCCCCGAGAACTCCGTCCTAAGTATAGAGGAACACCACGTTCAGCACAGCAACTAGAAAACAGCTCCGTGTACCTCAAATCATCTCGAGATGAGAGCTGATTCCCTGCTTTGACTCAAGAGGAATGCCAGCTTTAAACAACACCTAAAGAGGAGGCTTCTCTCAGCCATAGGTACTTGAGAGGTACCCTGAGTTTGCTGCCTCAAGTGGAAAGGACACCAAGATACCCTGACTCGAAATAAGGCCGGATTTCCCTGCAGTGACATGAATGCAGGCTCGTCTTTCATCTCAAAAGTTGAAGGGATGTCTGAATCTCCTGTGGAGACCCAAGAGAAAGCCCTAGTTCTCTGCTCATCTCGACAGGAGGCCTCACATCCCTTTGACAACCCGAGAAGAACATGGAGTTGAATGCTTCAAATGTAGACGACGATTGACTCCTCTTGAAAATTGACAGGAATCCCAGTATCCCTGTAGCAACTTGAAAGTGACAGTGGGTCTCCCTACTCACCTCGAGAGGCATCCCTATTGCTCAGCCAAGCCTCGAGGAGAATCCCAATAGGACCCTCGCAACTAGACAGGTGTCCTGACGTCGTTGAACAAACAGGAGTTTTGAGGGGCCATCCCCTTCTTAACTCGAGAATATACCTCAGGTTCCCGCTGCAGCTCCAGAAAAACAATGAGACTTTCCCCTCGTCATGAGATGAGACCAGATTCCCCTGCATTGAGTGCAGAGCAAGTCCGTGTTCCCCATCAAACATGAAAGGAGCCTTGACTTCCTTGATGGAATTCCAGAGAGTCCCCAGGAAAACTGTCACAAGTCTAGAGTGACCCTGAGGTCCCTGCAACAACATGAAAGCACACCGTGTACTTGAAATCAACTCGAGATGAGGCCCGATTCCCCTGCATTGTCTCCAGAGCCATCATGCATTACCCATCAAACACGACAAGTGGCTTGATTTCCTTTAGGCAACTCCAGAGATTACCTGAAAATACTGTCTCAAGTGTAGAGGAACACCAATTTCAGCACAGCAACTCAAGAAAAGCTCCGTGTACCCCAAATCATCTTGAGATGAGAGCTGATTCCATGGCTTCGACTCAAGAGGAATGCCAACTTTCCACAAGCCCATCAAGAGGAGTCTTCTCTCAGCTATAGGTATGTGAGAGGGACCCTGAATTTGCTGCATCAAGTGGAATGGTCACCGAGATGCTGTGACTTGAAATAAGGCCGGATTTCCCTGCAGTGACTTGAATGCAGGCTCGTCTTTCATCACACAAGATGAAGGGATGTCTAAATTCCCTGTGGAGACCCTAGAGAAAGCCCAGTTCCCCGGGTCATCTCGACAGGAGGCCTCACATCCTTTTGAAACCTCAAGAGTCACGTGGAGTTAAACGCTTCAAAAGGAGAGGATTGCTGCCTCCTCTTGAAAATTGATAAGAATCCCAAAATTCCTGTGGCAACTGGAAAGGACCTTGGGTCGCCCCCCTCACCTCAAGAGGCATCCCTCTTGTCCTGCCAAGCCTCGAGGAGAATCCCGATCTGTCCCTTGCAACTAGACAGGAGTCCTGATGTCGCTGAACCAACACGAGTTTTGAAGGGCCATCCCCGCCATAACTCGAGAACATACCCCAGGTTCCCGCCACAATTTGAGAAAACCATGAGAATTCCCCCTCGCCACGAGATGAGGCCCGATTCCCCTGTATTGCGTGCAGAACAAGTCCATGTTCCCCATCAAATCCGAAAGGAGCCTTGACTTCCTAGATGAAACTCCTCATAGTCCTGAAGAACTCTGTCACAATTCTAGAGGGACCCTGAGGTCACCGCAGCAACATGAAAGAGCCCCGTGTACCACAAATCAACTCGAGATGAGGCCCGATTCCCCTGCATTGGCTCCAGAGCAATCCTGCATTCCTCATCAAACAGGACAAGTGGCTTGACTTCTTTTAGGCTACTTCAGAGACTCCCCAAGAATACCGTCACAATTCTAGAGGAACACCAAGTTCAGCACAGCAACTCAAGAAAAGCTCCCTGTACCCCAAATCATTTCGAGATGACAGCTGATTCCCTGTCTTCAAATCAAGAGGAATACCAACTTTCCACAAGCAACTCAACTGGAGGCTTTTCTCAGCTCTAGGTATGTGAGAGGGACCCTGAGTTTGCTGCCTCAAGTGGAATGGACACCGAAATGCCCTGACTCGAAATAAGACCGGATTTCCCTGCAGTGACTTGAATGCAGGCTCGTCTCTCATCTCACAAGATGAAGGGATGTCTGAATCCCCTGTGGAGACCCTAGAGAAAGCCCTAGTTCTCCGTCTCATCTCGACAGGAGGCCTCACATCCCTTTGACAACACAAGTGGAACACGGAGTTCAATGCTTCAAAAGTAGACGATGTAGATGTAACGGTAGCTAACACCTCTATCATGTCATATACTTACTACTGCATTATGTGATATGAACATTGAAGATATACTCTCTTAGCAACTTCAAGTATTTAATCAGTGCTGTTAACTATAATCACCATGCTGTGCATTAGATGCCCAGAACTTATTCATCTTATACCTTGAAGTTCGTATTCTTTGACCAACACCTCCCCATTTCTCCCATCCTCCCCCTGGGCCCTGGCAGCCATTCTTCTACTCTCTGTCACTATGTATTCAACTTTTTAAAAAGCTGCATGTAAGTGGGGTTTCCTTGGTGGCTCAGCAGTAAAGAATCTGCCTGTAATGCAGGAGATATGGGTTTGACCCCTGGGTGGGGAAGATCCCCTGGAGAAGGGAATGGCAACCCACTTCAGTATTCTTTCCTGGGAAATCCCATGGACAGAGGAGCCTGCCAAAGGCTTGCAAACAATTGGACATGACTTAGTAACTAAACAACAACAACATGTAAATGAGATCACCCCATATTTCTTTATAGTGTGACTTGTTTCACTGAGTATAACACCCTCTAGATCCATCCATATTGTTGCAAATGGCAAGATTTTTTTTACATGGCTGAGTAATATTCCATTGTGTATGTCTATGTGTATATATGTGTGTGTGTGTGTGTGTGTGTGTGTATGTGTGTGTATATATATATGTGTGTGTATATATATCCCCTACCTGTTTATCCACTTGTCTGCTGACAGACACCCAGGCTTTTTCTGTACATTGGCCACTGTGAGCGATGCTGTGATGAGCATGTGGGGACAGACACCCATGAGTCAGGGCATACAGGTGGTCTCTGGAAGTGAGAGTAACTTCCGTCTACGAGTCAGGAAGAACACTGAGAAACTAAATTCTGCCAATGATCTGAGTAGGCCTGGAAGCAGATTCCCCCTCAGAGTGTCCCACAAGAGCCCAACCAATACCACCTTGATTTTGGCACTGTAAGCCCTTGAGTAGAGAACCCAGCTGAGCTTCCTTGAGCTGTGAGATAATAAATGGGTGTTATTTTAAGCTGATAAGTTTGTGATAATTTGTTATGACAGCAATGAAAAACTAATACACGCAGTAGTTATCTATCACTGAATGATCAGGGACCCTGAAATCTTTGGAACAAGTATGCTTTTCTCCAACCCAAGAATCAGGCCCACTTTGAGAGATCTGGCTTCTCTTGACTTCCCAAAGACAACAAACTGATGCTTTCAACTATGGTTAGAATACCATTTTCAATTCCCCTTGTGTTAGAAATTTAAATTAACCAAAATAATAGAGGTTGTTCTATATCTTTTTTCAGGTTGTGGGGGAAACATTTGAGAGAGATTGTCCCCTTTGCATAAACTGGGCTATCTCTAACTAATAGTTCGATTTTCTATTAAGCTTCAGGGGAAGTGAGAAATGGTGGTTTTCATAGAATTAGTAAATGCCACCAAAACTAAAGGTAAAACTAAGTTGACATTAAATACAGTATTTCCAGTGGGGCAGTGTGAGGTGCTTGAAAGAACAGTTCCAACAAGTCCTTACAATGCCTATTCTCTGAGCTTGTTATGAGTGCTAATGGAATCCAGTAAAACTCTGTCCATCCCCGGCCTTTCCTCTTGTGACATATATTAGCCACAAGTCTGTTTTCACAGACAAAGCACCCTTGGCGACCAACATGGAGAAGAACCGTGTGGCTGATTCCACATTGTAGATGTTACATTCATCCATGCAGACTTCTCAGGGCCCCTGGCACTGCCAGCTTTCAGGATCACTGTGAACTCAACACTGATTTATCCCCTCATGTGGCTTTGGAGGACAGAGAAATAAAGGAGCATGGACACAGGGCAGATTACAGCTGAGTTGAGTTTGCACAGGAAAGTCAACCTTGAATTAAGGGCCTGGTATCCTGGGAGCTTCAAGAAGCAGAGGGAGGAAAGCTTATACAGAAAATACACACAGACTTGGGAACCAGACTGCTATAGGTATGAATCCCAGATCCACCACTTAATAGCTGTGTATCCTTAGCCTGGTGTCTCAGACGATAAAGAATCTGCCTGCAATGCAGAAGACTCAAGTTCAGTCCCTGGGTTGGGAAGATCCCCTGAAAGAGGGAATGGCAACTCATCCCAGTATTCTTGCCTGGAGAATCCCATGGAGAGAGGAGCCTGGTGGGCCACAGTCCATGGGATTGCAAAGAGTTGGACATGAACGAATGACTAACATCCTTAGATGTGGGCTTCCCAGGTGGCACTAGTGGTAAAGAACCCGCCTGCCAATGGAGGAGACCCAAAAGACACAGGTTCGATCACTGGGTTGGGAAGATCCTCTGGAGGAGGACATGGCAACCTACTCTGACATTATTGCCTGGAGAATCCCTCGGACAGAGAAGCCTGGGAGGCTCCGGTCTATAATGTTGCAAAGAGTATGACACAACTGAAGTGACTTGGCACGAATTCATCCTTAGATATGGTTTTAACCACTTTGATCCTCAATTTCCTCATCTGTAAAATAATGAGGAGATACCCCACACCCAAGGGCAAAGGTGAAGCCCCAGCAAGATGGTAGGAAGGGTGAAATCACATTTAGAATCAAACCCCATACCCACCAGAGATGCTCAGAGGGCTCAAGGGCCCAGAGACCCTACAGAGACTGAGACAGAACTGTGTTTCAGTACCTCCTGAGGAGGTACAGATCAAAAGTGGACTGCTGCAGGGGCAGGGGCTCTGGATGCAGTAGACCTGGGTATGGCATAAATACTCTTGGAGGAGATTGCCATTAGCCCCACCACAGAACTGCCAGAACTTATACAGGACTGGGAAAACAGACTCTGGGAGGGCACAAACAGAATCTTGTGTGCACCAGGACCCAGGAGAAAGGAGCAGTGACCCCACAAGAGACTGACCCAGACTTGTCCATGAGGGTCCAGGAGTCTTTGGCAGAGGCATGCATCAGTGTGGCCTGCTGCAGGGTTGGGGACACTGAGTGTAGCAGTACATGCATGGGACCTTTTGAAGGAGGTCGCCATTATCTTCATTAGCTCCACCATAGTTTGGCCCCAGGTCAAATAACATGGAGGGAACACAGCCCCACCCATCAACAAAAATTGGATTAAAGATTTATTGAGCATGGCCCTGCCCATCAGAATAAGACCCAGTTTCCCCCTCAGTCAGTCTCTCACATCAGGAAGCTTCCATAAGTCTCTTATCCTTCTCCATCAGAGGCCAGACAGACTGAAAATCACAATCACAGAAAACTAACCTATCTGATCACATGGACCACAGCCTTGTCTAACTCAATGAAACTATGAGCCATGCTGTGTAGGGCCACCCAAGATGGATGGGTCATGGTGGAGAGTTCTGACAAAATGTGGTCCACTGGAGAAGGGAATAGCAAACCACTTCAATATACTTGCCTTGAAAAGAAGAGAAGCGAAAGGCAAAGGAGAAAAGTAAAGATACACCCATCTGAATGCAGAGTTCCAAAGAATAGCAAGGAGAGATAAGACAGCCTTCCTCAGTGATAAGTGCGAAGAAATAGAGGAAAATAATAGAAGGGGAAAGACTAGAGATCTCTTCAAGAAAATTAGAGATATCAAGGGAATATTTCATGCAAAGATGGGCACAATAAAGGACAGAAATGGTGTGGACCTAATAGAAACAGATATGCAGAGGACACCACCCTTATGGCAGAAAGTGAAGAGGAATTAAAAAGCCTCTTGATGAAAGTGAAAGGGGAGAGTGAAAAAGATGGCTTAAAGTTCAACATTCAGAAAACTAAGATCATGGCATCTGGTCCCATCACTTCATGGGAAATAGATGGGGAGACAGTGGAAACAGTGTCAGACTTTATTTTTGGGAGCTCGAAAATCACTTCAGATGGTGATTGGAGCCATGAAATTAAAAGACGCTTACTCCTTGGAAGGAAAGCTATGACCAACTTAGATAGATATTAAAAAGCAGAGACATTACTTTGCCAACAAAGGTCCATCTGGTTAAGGCTATGGTTTTTCCAGTGCTCATGTATGGATGTGAGAGTTGGACTGTGAAGAAAGCAGAGTGCCAAAAAATTGATGCTTTTGAACTGTGGTGTTGGAGAAGACTCTTGAGAGTCCCTTGGACTGCAAGGAGACCCAACCAGTCCATCGTGAAGGAGATCAGTCCTGGGTGTTCATTGGAAGGACTGATGCTGAAGCTGAAACTCCAATACTTTGGCCATCTGATGTGAAGAACTGATTCATTTGAAAAGACTGGGAAAGACTGAAGGCAGGAAGAGAAGGGGACAACAGATGATGAGATGGTTGGATGGCATCACCAACTCCAATGGACAAGAGTTTGAGTAAACTCCGGGAGTTGGTGATGGACAGGGAAGCCTGGCCTGCTGCAATACATGGGGTCACAAAGAGTCTAACACGACTGAGTGACTGAACTGAACTGAACTGAAAATGAGATAGTATTAGATCAAAAGTAAGATAATTGAAGAAATGAACACTCCCCTACTTCATTGTTTTCTATTATTCTTACTTTTTATTTGTACATTTTACTTGTTACTCTTTTTTTCCCCCATTTATTTTTATTAGTTGGAGGCTAATTACTTTACAATATTGTAGTGGTTTTTGCCATACATTGACATGAATCAGCCATGGATTTACATGTATTCCCCATCCCGATCCCCCCTCCCACCTCCCTCTCCACCCGCTCCCTCTGGGTCTTCCCAGTGCACCAGCCCTGAGCATTTGTCTCATGCATCCACCCTGGGCTGGTGATCTGTTTCACCCTTGATAATATACATGGTTCGATGCTCTTGTTTATTATTTAGTATCTATCTTCCTATCAACCAGAATGTAAGTTCCATGATGTCAGGAACTTTGCTTGTTTACTTTGGTTGGCCTAGAGGCAACAAGGCAATAATCTTCCCTGGTGACTCAGTCGATAAAGTGTTTGCCCAGAATGTGGGAGACCTGGGTTCGATCCCTGGGTCAGGAAGATCCGGTGGAGAAAGAAATGGCAACCCACTCCCATATTCTCGCCTGGAGAATTCCATGGGTGGGCCTGGTGGGCTACAGTCCACTGGGTCACAAAGTGTCAGACACGGCTAAGTGACTAACTTAGAGGCAACAAGAGGCAGGAGAGCTTAGTGGTTAAGAGCAACGGCTCCAGAACCAGGTTTCTGAGGTTTCAATATGGACTGCTGTGTGAACCTGGGACAATTACTCAACTTCTCAATTCCTCAGTTTTCCTATATTTAAAATGACAGTAATAAAACTTTCCAAGGGAATTCTACTGCCTTGTTGGTGGGAATGTAAATTGATACAGCTACTATGGATAACAGTGTGGAGATTCCTTAAAAAACTAGGAATAAACTACCTTGCTTGCATGTATGCCAAGTTGCTTCAGTCATGTCCCACTCTTTGTGATCCTATGGACTGCATCCCACCAGGTTCCTCTGTCCATGGGATTCTCCAGGCAAGAATACTGGAGTAGGTTGCCATGCCCTCCTCCAGGGGATCTCCCTGACCCAGGGATTGGACCTATGTCTCCTGCATTGGCAGGCAGGTTCTTTACCACTAGTGCCAGCTTGGAAGCCCCTAAAACTACCATATGACCCAGCAATCCCACTACTGGGCATACTCTGAGAAAACCACAAATCTAAAAGACATATACACTAATGTTCATTGCAGCACTATTTACAATAGCAAGGATGTGGAAGCAAGCTAGATATTCATTGACAAGTGAATGGATAAAGAATATATAGCACATTTATACAATAGAATATTACTCAGCCATAAAAAGGAATGAATTTGAGTCAGTTGTAGTGAGATGGATGAACCTAGAACCTGTTATACAGAGTGAAGTATAACTTCACTTATTTTTCTGACTGATGAGAAAAGAGAAAAATAAATATCATATATTAACTCATGTATATGGAATCTAGAAAAATATACTGATGAACCTATTTACATGGAAGGTATGGAGATGCAAATATAAAGAATGAACTTGTGCACACAGTGGGGGAAGGAGAGGGTAGGACGAACTGATAAAGCAGCATTAACCTATATACACAGTCATGTGTATAATAGAAAACTAGTAGGAAGCTGCTGTGTAACACAGGGAACCCAGCTTGGTGCTCTGTGACAACCTAAAGGGGTGGGACAGGAGAGGGGAGGGAGACTCAAGAGGAAAGGGATGTGTGTGTGTGTGCACACACACACATATATATATATATAATTATGACTGACTCATGTTATTGTGAAGCAGAAATCAACACAGCATCATAGAGAAATTTTCCTCCAATTAAAAAAAAATAATAATAGAGAGGACTTCCAGTTCAAGATGGCAGAGTAGAAGGACATACGCTCATCTCCTCCTGTGAGAACACCAAAATTGCAACTATTGAACAACCATTAACAGGAGGATGCTGGAACCCACCATAAAAAAAAAAAAAAAAAAAGAGAGACCTCACGTCCAAAAACAAAGAAACTGCAGTGAGACAGTAAGAGGGGCGTAACCACGGTAAAATCAAATCCCATACCTGCTGGGTGGGTGACCCACAAACTTGACAACAATAATACCAAAGAAATTCTCATACTGTTGTGAAGGTTCTGAACCCACATCAGGCTTCCCAGCCTGGGGATCCAACAAAGGGTGGGAATCCCCAGGGAATCTGACCTTGAAAGCCAGCTGGATTTGATTGTAGGATTTCCACAGGACTAGGGGAAACAGAGACTCCAGTCTTGGAGGCACAAACAAAACCTTTGTGCACCAAGACCCAGAGGAAAGGAGTAGTGACCTCACAGGATACTGAACCATTACCACCTGCTAGTGTTGGGGGGCCTCCTGTGGAGGCATTGGTTGGCAGGGGCTCACCACAGGGACAGGGCGCTGGCAACAGCAGGCCAGGAAGGTCCCCCTTGGCATAAATCCTCTTGGGGTTCACCATTAACCCTACCAGAGAGCCTGTAAACCCCAGGGATGGGTCTTCTCATACCATACAATGAACCCAAACCAGGAGGAAATTCAACCCCACACACCAGCAGAAAATTGCATTAAAGTTTTACTGAGCAAGGTCCTGCCCACCAGTCCTGCCCACCAGGAAATTTACACAAGCCTCTTAGCCTTCTCCATCAGAGGGCAGACAGAGAAAGCAAGAAGAAGCACAATGGCAAAGTGCTAAAACAAAAACCCTATTACAGAAAGTTAATCAGGTTGAAAAAGCAGAAAGTTGTGTCCCAGATGAAGAGACAAGATAAAACCCGAGAAAAACAATGAAATGATGTGGAGATAGGCAAACTTCCAGAAAAAGAATTCAGAATAATGATAGTGAAAATAATTCAGGATCTTGGAAAAACAATGAAGAAAATGCAAGAAATGTTTAGCAACGACCTAGAAGAACTAAGGAACAAACAAACAGAGGTGAACAATACACTAGAAGGAATCAATAGCAGAATAATTGAGACAGAAGAACAGATAAGTGACCTGGAGAACAGAATGGTGGAAATCACTGCCACAGAACAGGATATAGAAAAAAGAATGAAAAGAAATGAAGTCACCCTGAGAGGTCTCTGGGACAGTATTGAAAGCACTAACATTTGCATTATAGGGGTCCCAGAAGGAAAAGAGAGAGGAAAAAGGACCTTAGAAAATATTTGAAGAGATAACTGAAAACTTCCCTAACATGGGAAAGGAAATAGCCAACCAAGTCCAGGAAGCACAGAAAGTCCCAGGCAGGATAAATTCAAGGAGGAACACACCAAGACACATAGTAATCAAACTGACAAAAATTAAAGACAAAGATAAAATATTAAAAACAACAAAAGAAGAATAAATAACTTACCAGGAAACTCCCATCAGGCTATCAGAATCATTTCTCAACAGAAACTCTACAAGCCAGAAGGGAATGTCACCATGTATTTAAAGTGATGAAAGGGAAGAACATACAACCAAGAACACTCTGCCCAGCAAGACTCTCATTCAGATTTGATGGAGAAATCTAAAGCTCTCTAGACAAGGAAAAGTTAAGAGAATTCAGCGCCACCAAACCAGCTTTACAACAAATGCTAAAGGAACTTCTCTAAGCAGGAAACACAAGAGAATGAAAAGACCTACAGAAAATAAACCAAAAACAATTAAGAAAATGGTAATAGAACCACACATACCAATAATTACCTTAAATGTAAATGGATTAAATTCACCAAAGGAAAGACATAGACTGGCTGGGTGGATGAAAACATGTGCATGTATGCTCTGCCACTTAACACTGCTTGACCCCTCAAACTGTATGTAATTATTTTATATTGTTACATTAATAATGTCCCAATTATGGCTTGCAATTGTTATTATCTTTTGCTTTTTGTCTGGCTATTTTCTGTAAAAATCAATAAATATCTTTTACTATTGTGATTATGTAACTATTATTCCCTTAATACCATTGTATCACGATTGGTCAACAGAAGAATAATAGAACTCTATATCACCAAAACTATGATTTAATAGAAAAGGCTATAATCACTTTTTTAAATCCAGATGCACATCAGAATTCTCTTGAAATATTTTGAAAAATGTAAATGCCCAGGTACTGCTTTCTTTTTCTCCAGAGCTCCAGATAAATTTCTAATGAGCAGTAGTGTTTAAAAACAAGTGAACTATATGATGATCCTTTACTTTTAACTAGTTTGTTTCACTTTTTAAATTTCATATTCAGCGCTCCCATTACATTTATTTTATGTCTGCCAATTTCTCCATCTTTTTTTTTGATGTTATTTCTCAAGCCTTTCTCAAGTATAGTAGAAAAGCTTTTGTATACATATGTATAAATAATATGCATAATGTGTGTATTTTAGAAAACTTATGAATCTTTGACCAACTAAAAAATTTATGAAATTTATTTTGATTCCACTTGTTTGACTTAGATTTCTATTTAAAAAAAAATAAATATGCAACAAGCAGCAAAGGTTTATTGTATAGCCGGGGAACTACAGTCAATATCTTGTAACAACCTTTCAGTTCAGTTCGATTCAGTTGCTCAGTCATGTGCAAATCCTTGTGATCCCATGAACTGCAGCACGCCAGGCCTCCCTGTCCATCACCAACTCCTGGAGTCCACCCAAACCCATGTCCATTGAGTCGGTGATGCCATCCAACCATCTCATCCTCTGTTGACCCCTTCTCCTCCCTCCTTCGATCTTTCCCAGCATCAGGGTCTTTCCCAGTGAGTCAACTCTTCGTATCAGGTGGCCAAAGTTTTGGAATTTCAGCTTCAACATCAGTCCTTCCAATGAACACACAGGACTGATCTCCTTTAGGATGGACTTGTTGGATCTCCTTGCAGTCCAAGGGACTCTCAAGATTCTTCTCCAACACCACAGTTCAAAAGCATCAATTCTTTGGCACTCAGTTTTCTTTATAGTCCAACTCTCACATCCATACATGACCACTGGAAAAACCATAGCCTTGACTAGACAGACCTTTGTTGGCAAAGTAATGTCTCTGCTGTTTCATATGTTGTCTAGGTTGGTAATAGCTTTTCTTCCAAGAAGTAAGCGTCTTTTAATTTCATGCCTGCAATCACCATCTGCAGTGATTTTGGAGCCCAGAAAAATAAAGTCAGTCACTGTTTCCACTGTTTCCCCATCTATTTGCCATGAAGTGATGGGACCAGATGCCATGATCTTAGTTTTCTGAATGTTGAACTTTAAGCCAACTTTTTCACTCTCCTCTTCCACTTTCATCAAGAGGCTCTTTAGTTCTTCTTCACTTTCTGCCATAAGGGTGGTGTCATCTGCATATCTGAGGCTATTGATATTTCTCCCGGCAATCTTGATTCCAGCTTGTGCTTCTTCTAGCCCAGTGTTTCTCATGATGTACTCTGCATATAAGTTAAATAAGCAGGGTGACAATATACAGCCTTGATGTACTCCTTTTCCTATTTGGAACCAATCTGTTGTTCCATGTCCAGTTCTAACTGTTGCTTCCTGACCTACATACAGGTTTCTCAAGAGGCAGGTCAGGTGGTCTGCTCTTCCCATCTCTTTCAGAATTTCCCACAGTTTATTGTGATCCACACAGTCAAAGGCTTTGGCCTAGTTAATAAAGCAGAAATAGATGTTGATGATCCAGCTGATGTTGGCAATTTGATCTCTGGTTTCTTTGCATTTTCTAAAACCAGCTTGAACATCTGGAAGTTCATGGTTCACGTATTGCTGAAGCCTGGCTTGGAGAATTTTGAGCATTACTTTACTAGTGTGAGATGAGTGCAAATGTGCGGTAGTTTGAGCATTCTTTGGCGTTGCCTTTCTTTGGGATTGGAATGAAATTTGACCTTTTCCAGTCCTGTGGCCACTGCTGAGTTTTCCAAATTTGCTGGCATATTAAGTGCAGCACTTTCACAGCATCATCTTTCAGGTTTTGAAATAAGCTCAACTGGAATTCCATCACCGCCACTAGCTTTGTTCATAGTGATGCTTCCTAAGGCTCACTTGACTTCACATTCCAGGATGTCTGGCTCTAGGTGAGTGATCACACCATCGTGATTATCTGGGTCATGAAGATCTTTTTTTGTATAGTTCTTCCATGTATTCTTGCCACCTCTTCTTAATATCTTCTGCTTCTGTTACATCCATACCATTTCTGTCCTTTATTGTGCCCCTCTTTGCATGAAATGTTCCCTTGATATCTCTAATTTTCTTGAAGAGATCTCTAGTCTTTCCCATTCTATTGTTTTCCTTTATTTCTTTGCATTTATCGCTGAGGAAGGCTTCCTTATCTCTCCTGGCTTTTCTTTGGAACTCTGCATTTAGATGGGTATATCTTTCCTTTTCTCCTTTGCTTTTCGCTTCCCTTTCTTTTCACAGCTGTTTGTAAGGCCTCCTCAGACAACCATTTTGCTTTTTCACATTTCTTTTTCTTGAGCGTGGTCTTGATCCCTGTCTCCTGTACAATGTCATGAACCTCTGTCCATAGTTCATCATGCACTCTGTCTATCAGGACTAGTCCCTTAAATCTATTTCTCACTTCCACTGTTTAGTCATAAGGGATTTGATTTAGGTCATACCTGAATGGTCTAGTGGTTTTCCCCACTCTCTTCAATTTAAGTCTGAATTTGGCAATAAGGAGTTCATGATCTGAGCCACAGTCAGCTCCCAGTCTTGTTTTTGCTGACTGTATAGAGCTTCTCCATCTTTGGCTGCAAAGAATATAATCAATCTGATTTCAGTGTTGACCATCTGGTGATGTCCATGTGTAGAGTCTTCTCTTGTGTTGTTGGAAGAGGGTGTTTGCTATGACCAGTGCGTTCTCTTGACAAAACTCTATTAGCCTTTGTCCTGCTTCATTCTGTACTCCAAGGCCATAATAGAAAATAATTTCAAAAATAATATGTGTGTATATGTATAACTGAATCACACTGCTGTGCACTTGAAGCATTGTAAATTAACTATACTTCAATAAAATATATATATTGAGAAAAAAATAATAGAACCTCCCTCCTTGAATTATTACACTTAGAAGAATGCAAGGCACACAGTAGGTATTCAATAAAAACTACTACTAATAATAATGGAGCCTGGTATACTGCAGGCAATGACTCAGTATTGGCTGAATAAATAATAAATATTTACAAAATTCTTGGAATTATGCCTAGCACATAGGAAGCCTTCAATGAATGACAACTTTACTGAGAGGCACACTGGTATACGTTTAATGACTGATTTTCAGAAGGCGGGAGATGGATGTGTCATGTGTTGTGGTATCTCCATCGTGGCTGATTTCAGCCACCAACCTGACACCAGTGAAGACAGATTTGGGAAGAGGTACCCAGGAACATTCTAGTAAAGAGAATTAGAAGGCTTTGTCTGAATACAGGCATAGGCTGCCATACAGATATGATAAATACATAGAATCTTGAGAATACAGGTAATAGGAAAACAATTAGGAAGTGATGAGTTTTAAGTATTTGCTGAAGCCTAAGTTGAAGATACCTTCGTTTTAAGGTAACATAATTATAAATATGCATAATGTAGTTTTACTAATTGCTGGATTTAATTTTCAACAACAGGCTCTCAAGTCTCCTGGAAATTTACAAATTTGCTCTTTTGAGCCAGTACAAGCTAACTCCAGTACATATCAGGCCTATATACCTGTAATTCTTCCTTCCACTATTAGGTACTCTTTCCTGGTCCCAAAGAAAGAAAGAATGGCATAAAAGCTTCTCCAGCAATTACAGTGGATTTCTCCCCCAGGCAAAGCACGGAATCACTCCCAAGAAGGAAATAAATTGATCTTGGCTGAACTTGGTGAAACAGGTCAAGTCCTAGGCCATTTCCTCCTAAGGGACAGGCCAGATTTGCTGATTATGTTAGAATTTCATTGTCTCAAGTGCTGCTGGAAATAAATGAGTTGATAGCCTACACTTGGATATCTCTGGATTATATGCGTTCATTTAAGAGACTAGACTTTAGGAATTTGTGTAGAGGAATGAATAGAGAGGGCAATTGTGAGGCTCACAGCTGTGTCAATAATCATTTCAGCTTTCTTACCTTCCACTCTACATTCAAGAAACGAAAACATGAGATCCAGGGAAAACTCAATTTAGCCTGGTAATCTCCCTTTGCTCCTGTGATTATAATTCCCCAGAATAATTTCTTCAATTACCCTGGGCCATTTCTTGGAGCAGGAACATTATGGTTCTGCACATGTCCTGTCAGTAGCATGACTGACTGTCCTAATTATCTAGGACACTCCCAGTATTAGCACGAGGATCCAAAGCCTCAGGAAACCCCTCGGTCCTGGGAAAGCCAGGACAGTTATTCACTAACTCTTGGCCCCCAGGCCAGGATTCCTGTGACCTTCAGTCTATCAGAAAAGCCTCAGACAGTGATTCTAGAGGGCTCTTCAGACAAAGGCTGTGAAGTAGGAACATGCATAGATCCAAGAGGCCAAGAATTAGGAGTCAGAGTGTCTTAGTCATTTTGGGCTGCTATAACAGAATTTCACAGACTGAGGGCCTGTAAAATAAATAAACATTTATTTCTCATGGTTTTGGAGGCTAGAAGTGCAAGATCAAGACAAGGAGACTGGGAAATGTAGAGCAGCTGGGCAGTCATATGCCTCACTTGGCAGGAAGGCAGCCCTCTCTAACACACATGTATTTGGGAAGAATTGTGATCCCTAGTCCTGCAGATGTGAAGTTCAGATACATAATAGATAAACCAGAATAATTTAATATGTTTTCCAAATCAGTGATTTCCAGTCAGCAAATCACAACTTCTAAGTAGGCAAGTGACTCTGCCCCTCCCTCTCCAAAGTCTACAGAATTCTCCCGGGGCTCCTTCACAATGTGCCTTTACTGCATCCTGTCCAACCCACAAATTCAGCCTCTCAATCCATATACAACTCATGTCATCACTACATATGCTTGACATCACAGTCCCTATCAGGAAGTAGAAGACTTTGGGAAAAACAAAAGTACCATCTCAGTAGAGAGACCTAGGGATTCTGTACTAGACTCAGAGGCCAGAGCTGCTACCAGTAGTAGAAGCTGACCCCTCACCCTGTGTGTTCCAGGAGGTGCTGAGTGTTTTTCTGTTCCCCGAGGTTCCTCTTAGTCCTCTTCTTACAGTTGTAGACAACAGAAGTAGCATGTGAGTAGGTCAGTTGTTCCTGTTACAAAACATTATTGAAGAGACTCCTTGTCTTCCAACCATTGCTGTTCACACAGAACAAACGAAGTGTTGGTCCAGGGCCACCTTTCAGTGGGTCATCACATGTTCTGGTTTCCAGACCAAGGAGGAGACTGTGCCAAGATGGGCATTATGTTTGTTACTAACTTAGTTGAACAAGTCTGTGTCAGGCCCTGTCCTAAGTGCTGGGAAGAGAGTGATGAACAAGACTTATGTATTTTTTTCTCTGTCTTGTATTGCCCATCTCTAACCCACATAGTGGAAGAGTGATTTTCCTGAAACATAACCAAGTTTCATCACTCCCCTGCTCAGCCAGATCATCTCCTCAGCATCATCTCTGGGTCATTAAAAAAAGACAAGCCAAGTGGGGAATGATTTGGGGTGTGCAATTTAGAAATGTTGGCTTGCCATGGTCCCAGCTCCGGGAGAGTTTCCCTAAATGCAGCAATAGCTTGCTGCCATATGCAGAAGTCATACAAAGAGAGCTGCCAGTGTGCAAAACCAGGTCCTCAGCCTAGAAAGGCAAAGGACTCCTCAGGGGCCATTCAAAACATGCTTTCTCTCCAACAGCGCTTCATCATAAAGTGGGTCTTCTCATCCTATTCTTTACACTCCTCCCTACCAGCAACGTTTTTCCCTGTCAGTTCCCCAGCTGCATCTTTCTAAAGGTGATTATGTACTCTCCATGACAATGCACAGACCTGAAAGCAGTTTGGATTGCTGGGACGTTTGAAAGACAGCCAAGAATCTTATGCATTCTCCCTGGAACTTGCCGCCTCGTCACCAAATGCAATTCCTTCATTTCTCCTGGGATCAGGCTCAAAAGACCACTGCCTTCAGGAAGCTCTCCCAAATTTACCTCCCCACTCTCCTAGCTCTAATCATTTATATTACTCTGTCACCTTCTAGCAATATTGTGGGTTATGTGTTTGGTTTTCATTGTGTCATTCTCCACTTGTTGCTATGTTACTGCAACTACAGAGTCTTTGACTTTTATCCAAACCCTGTAAAATCAAATGCATTGTAGAATTCAAAACTTTTCAAATTGTAGAAAAATAATAGAGGTTCTGGGGTAGCACCTATAATTAAACACATTTTTCAGTGAAACTTGTGAAAATTCACACCAAGTGGGATACATACAGATTATAATCATCTTTTTATTAGCTCAGGTTTACTGTGCCACAAATGAGTTCAGTATTTCAGAAGCATGGAAGTGAACGATTAATGACAGGTGCCACTACTGAAACCTCCTCTGTGCCGGGCCCTCTGCCTGTGCAGATCATCTCAGGTACCCACAGAGGGGCCATGGGAAGGAGACACTCTTTTCCACATATGATAGATGAGATTCAGAGAGGTTGAGTAATTTGCCTAAGGTCAAATGTCTAGCAAATAGAGGAGCCAGCATTTAAACCCAAGGCTGTCTGGCCGTGAGCGTGATGCTCAGTGGCCAGGTCCATACCGAGTATGCTTCCTCCCCCTTAACCGCGCTCCATAGGCTAGACAGAACACATAAATGCTTGCCAACAATGTAAACAGAAAAGCACATGATTTTTTATTTGTGGTTCACAAGTTCTACTGTCCTTCTTTCAAAAAGATCATACAGGATGGAAAATGTCAGTTAGTTGTATAAGGCAAGCACCACACAGCTTGGGAGTCCAGATGCGACCGCAGTAGATGAAGGCACAACAGCGCAGCAGCTGGTGGGGCACATCAGTGGCACATGGGCCCCACCGACCTCTACATTGTTCTCACCTGTTTACAGAGAATCAGTGGGCGGCATTCAGAATTCAGGGGATTTCAATTCAGAGTCCACATAGTTTCTCTAAATGTTAAAAATATGAAAATTGGATATTTCCACCATACAGTGTTTGTTTGTTTGTGTTTTCCTTCACTGCAATAATCAGCTGATGCTGAGTAGCAGTTTTAGGTGGGGTGACTGCTTTTCAATCAGTCCCCCACTCTGCACATCTGGATTATGAGGGAATTCTAGTTTGAGACCACTGCATCTGATAAAGTGAACCAGTATCTGATGGCTTGCTCTGACATCTTCCCTAGCAGGCTGGCAGTCTTGTTTATTGATGTGAGTGATGGGCTGTGACTTATATCTTCTATTACAAGTCAAGGACTTTCAGTAAGAATGACACTGGAAGACCATATTTTTAGTCATGAACATGTAGCAAGAACAGACTGAGAGAGAAAAAGAAAGACAGGTAGAAAAGGGAAAGGGGAGGGTGGAGAAGAAGATTTATTTGTGCCAGATACAGAAAATAAATTCAAGGTGATGAAGGAAACTTAAAGCATGCCTACTGGGGCAGGGCCAGAAGGAGGCAGAGGTGACCCAGTGTCAGCTCCTAAAAGGTAAAGTTCCTCATGTGAAGCAGAGCAACCAGAACCGAGGTCACTTCTTGAACCCAGGTTTAACTACCCTTGAAAGAAAACTGAGAAAAACTACCACAAATTGTTTCTAGGGGTTACGGCATATGCAAGGTTCTGTGATCAGAGGCCATAAATGAAACAGTAGCATAGCAAGACAAGGCCACAGCCATCTTTCATGAATAACCACCAAAAGGGCACAAATATAATTTCTATTTTCCTAACTAGCAGAAAAACATTTACTTCTGCTTTATCGGCTACTCCAAAGCCTTTGACTGTGTGGATCACAACAAACAGTGGAAAATTCATCAAGAGGTAGGACTACCAGACCACCTGACCTGCCTCTTGAGATATCTGTATGCAGGTCAAGAAGCAACAGTTAGAACCGGACATGGAACAACAGACTATTTCCAAACAGGAAAAGGAGTATGTCAAGGCTGTATATTGCCACCCTGCTTATTTAACTTATATGCAGAGTACATAATGAGAAATACTGAGCTGGATGAAGCACAAGCTGGAATCAAGATTGCCAGGAGAAATATCAATAACCTCAGGTATGCAGATGATACCACCTTTATGGCAGAAAGCAAAGAATTAAAGAGCCTCTTGATGAAAGTGAAAGAGGAGAGTGAAAAAGTTGGCTTAAAACTCAACATTCAGAAAACTAAGGTCATGGTCCCATCACTTCAAAACAAATAGATGGGGAAACAGTGGAAACAGTCAGAGACTTTATTTTGGGGGGCTCCAAAATCACTGCAGATATTGACTGCAGCCATGTAATTAAAAGACACTTGCTCCTTGGAAGAAAAGTTATGACCAACCTAGAAAGCGCATAAAAAGCAGAGACATTACTTTGCCAACAAAGGTCTGTTTAGTCAAAGCTATGGTTTTCCCAGTAGTCATGAATGGATGTGAGAGCTGGACTATAAAGAAAGCTGAGCGCCAAAGAATTGATGCTTTTGAACTGTGGTGTTGGAGAAGACTCTTGAGAGTCCCTTGGGCTGCAAGCAGATCCAACCAGTCCATCCTAAAGGAAATCATTCCTGAATATTCATTGGAAGGTCTGATGTTGAAGCTGAAACTCCAATACTTTGGCCACCTTATGCGAAGAACTGATTCATTTGAAAAGACCCTGATGCTGGGAAAGATTGAAGGTGGAAGGAGAAGGGGACAACAGAGGATGAGATGGTTGGATGGCATCACTGACTCAATGGACATGAGTTTGAGCAAGCTTCAGGAGATGGTGATGGACAGGGAAACCTGATGTGCTGCAGTTCACGGGATCACAAAGAGTTGAACACAACTATGCAACTGAACCGATCTGAACAGAAAGGAAAAAGATAAATAGTAGAAAAATTAAACTAAAAAGAGGAGAAATCAAGGAAGAATATACAGGAAAAAATTTTAAAGGTATTTCCTGGGTTTTCCCATTTTCTAAAATGATCACCCAACACCCAAGTTTGCCAGTTTTCTGACCTTTCTCAAGGTCAGTAAAAACACCTATATATAAGACACAGCAGAGTTCATGTTGGAATCTGTATGTGAGGAGAGGCAAGTCTTCCTTTTCCCACCAGTGGGAAGCCAAATATTTGCTCATTATAGTCTAAAGCCCACAGCACAGGAAGTGTCTACCTTCAGACCATCAATTTCTAGCACTGAGTCCCTTACAGGGGACATCTTGGATATTTATAGAATTCTCAGGGAGACTCTCAGGAGTAAACAGAGGAGTGGCAGTAAAATCCAGTCAGTTATGCCAAAGACTGTAAATGGCACCATGGTCAAAAGAACCTTGAGCAGATCTTCCCAACTATTGTCTTGTAAACAATGAGAGTGACAATAGCCCTTCCTCTGACACCAACTCCACTTCCTATTGGACACAAATATAACAGTGATGATTGGATTCTGAATAAATATACTCTCCTGTCAATATTCTAACTGAATGGAGGCAATGATCTGCTAGTCCTCTGAAAATTTCCAAATTTTCCAGATCTGCTCAGTTTCCTGGACCTAGGAAAGAAAGCTCATTGGGCTGTGTGCCCTGGCCTCCTGTGAGCTGAGGTACTGCCAGATCTCACCCTGGCAGCCAGAAATATAATGTAGATAAGGTAAATTGCATTGCTGTTTTGGTTTGGACCTGGGAAGCAAACATTCAACTGGAAATCAAATAAATGGATTCTAGACCTGAGTAAGCTTTTTAAGTAAGATTCACTCTAGCTCAGTTCAGTTCAGTAGCTCAGTTGTGTCTGACTCTTTCTGACACTGTGGACTGAAGCATGCCAGGCTTCCCTGTCCATCACCAGCTCCCAGAGATTGCTCAAACTCATGTCCATTGAGCCGGTGATGCTGTCCAATAATCTCATCCTCTGTTGTCCCTTTCTCCTCCTCCCTTCAATCCTTCCCAGCATCAGAGCCTTTACTGATGAGTCAGTTCTTCACAATAGGTGGCCAAAGTACTGGAGCTTCAGCTTCAGTGTCAGTTCTTCCAATGAATATTCAGGACTGATCTCCTTTAGGATGGACTGGTTGGATCTCCTTGCTGTCCAAGGAACTCTCCAGAGTTTTCTCCAACACCACAGTTCAAAAGTATCAATTCTTTGGTACTCAGCTTTCTTTATAGTCCAACTCTCACATCCATACATGCTGCTGCTGCTGCTGCTAAGTTGCTTCAGTCGTGTCCAATGCTATGCGACCCCAGAGATGGCAGCCCACCAGGGTCCCCTGGCCCTGGGATTCTGCAGGCAAGAATACTGGAGTGGGGTGCCATTGCCTTCTTTGCATCCATACATGACTACTGGAAAACTGTACTTTGACTATATGGACCTTTGTTAGCAAAGTAATGTCTCTGCTTTTAAATATGCTGTCTAGGTTGGTAATAGCTTTTCTTCCAAGGAGCAAGCGTCTTTTAATTTCATGACTGTGGTCACCATCTGCAGTGAGTTTGGAGCCCAGGAAAATAGTCTGTCACTTTCCAGTGTTTCCCCATCTATTCGCCATCAAGTGATGGGAACAGATACCATGATCTTAGTTTTCTGAATGTTGAAAAAGCCAGCTTTTTCACTCTCCTCTTTTACTTTCATCAAGAGGCTCTTTAGTTCTTCGCTTTCTGCCACAAGAGTGGTGTCAACTGCATATCTGGGGTCTGAAGATCAGAAAGATGCACCAGCAACATTCTGCCTGAACTTCCTTGGCTGAAGAAGAGAAGTCCCACTCCCACCCCACCCAACAAGAGGACACATCCATACTAGATATTGTTTTACATTTAGAAAAATACAGCCACAGGCTTAGGGAATAGGGGAGAGTCTTATACAATTTTGATTTGAAAGAAGACAAACTCAGCTGATAAAAAATCCACCTACAATGCAGGAGACCCTGGCTCAATTCCTGCATCAGAAAGATGCACTGGAGAAGAGATAGACTACCCACTCCAGTATTCTTGGGCTTTGCTGGTGGCTCAGATGCTAAAGAATCTGCCTGCAATGTGGGATACCTGGGTTAGATCCCTGGGTTGGGAAGATTCCCTGGAAAAGAGAAAGGTTATCCACTCCAGTATTCTGGCCTGGAGAATCCATGGACTGTATAGTCCATGGGGTCACAAAGAGTTGGACACAACTGAGTGACTTTCACTCAAACATAATTTAAATGTATAGAACCAATGTTTCTAAAATAAAAGCCGCCAAGGTTTATTGAGAACTTCCTAGGTGCTTGACAGAGTTTCAAGTACTTAACAACTATACAATATTACCAAGTCTTTATTTGCAAAATAATAATAATAACAATCCCCCAAAACTATGAAATTGAAAGGTTGCTGCTGAACGATAAGACGCGGGATTCTTGGCCTCTGGAGGAGACGAATTCAATCCGGGGCCAGAGACGAGGCTGGATCGCTCAGAGCTTTTGTGTAATAAAGTTTTATTAAAGTATAGAGAAAGCTTCTGACATAGGCATCAGAAGGGGGCAAAAGAGTACCCCCCTCCTAGTCTTTAGCTGTATGTTATATAGTCACTCACAGTCTGTTAATGAAATGAAAGGAATGTCATAAAATTTAGAATGGCATCAGATAATCCATCCCAGGCCATAAAACGATTGACTTGAATCTTGTAGAAGGGCAGAATACCAACAAATAGTTCCGTTTACATAGATTAGGGGAACAATACCTGAGTAAGTAAGTTAGGCCGTTTGGCGGAACCAACTTGAAGGTAGAGTCTGGGGTTCATTAAGATAGCTTAAGACAACATTTCCATATGAAAAAGGAATGTATTGGTTAACTCAAAGTCTGAGAGTAGTTAGCTTTAGGTGAGACCAGGTGTCATGGCAACACAGAATGTTAAGAGAAACCTCCTTTTAAATTTGTATAGAGAAGGAAAAACAGATCGCTGGTTTGTTTCTTCCTGCCGCTTAAGAGAGATAAAAATGTCTGGCACTTACAGCCTCTTTCCTCCATTTGGAGACCCCTGGCCTTCCTGCCTGTTACCCTCTCAGAAATAGGTAGTATTACTATTCCTAATTTACAGATGAGACAACTGAACAACAGCTTATATGTGCTAGTGCCAAGATTTAAATCTCGGATTTCTGACTCCAGTCTCTTCAACAAATTGTTTTCAGAAAACTGGTCAACTATGTGTAAAAAAAAAGAAACTAGAATACGCTCTAACAACACTTGCAAAAATGAACTCAAAATGGATTAAAGACCTAAATGTAAGACCAGAAACTATAAAACTCAGAGGAAAACATAAGCAGAACACTCTCTGACATAAATCATAGCAAGATCCTCTATGACCCACCTCCCAGAGTAATGGAAATAAAAACAAAAATAAACAAATGAGACCTAATTAAACTTAAAAGCTTTTGCACAACAAAGGAAACTATACGCAAGGTGAAAAGACAGCCTTCAGAATGGGAGAAAATAACAGCAAGTGAAACAACTGACAAAGAATTAATCTCCAAAATATACAAGCAGCTCAATACCAGAAAAGTAAACAACCCAATGAAAAAGTGGGCAAAGGAACTAAACAGACATTTCTCCAAGGAGGATATACAGATGGCTAATAAACACATGAAAAGATGCTCAACATCATTCATTATTAAATTAATGCAGATCAAAACATGAGGTATCATCTCACACTGGTCAATGGCCATCATCAGAAAGTCTACAAACAATAAATGCTGGAGAGGGTGTGGAGGAAAGGGAACCCTCTTGCACTATTGGTGGGGATGCAAACTGGTACAGTCACAAGGGAGAACATCGTGGAGATTCCTTCAAAAACTGGAAATTGAACTGCCATGAGCATGTGTGCTTAGTCACTCAG
Organism: Dama dama; assembly: GCF_033118175.1. Taxonomy (NCBI): domain Eukaryota; kingdom Metazoa; phylum Chordata; class Mammalia; order Artiodactyla; family Cervidae; genus Dama; species Dama dama. Next base: position 2,582,205 of record NC_083707.1, on the reverse strand, counting down.
TTGTGTCCAACTCTTTGTGACCCCATGGACTGCAGCTTGCCAGTTTTCCCTGTCCAAGGAATTCTCCAGGCAAGAATACTGGAGTGGGTTGCCATCCCCTCTTCCAGAGGATCTTCCCAATTCAAGGACTGAACCCAGGTCTCCCACATTGCAGGAAGATTCTTTACCATCTGAGCCACCAGGGAAGCCCAAGTGGGTAGCCTATCCCTTCTCCAGGAGATCTTCCCAACCCAGGAATCGAACCAGGGTGTCCTGCATTGCAGACAGATTCTTTACCGACTGAGCTACCAGGGAAGCCCTAGAACTGCCATATGACCTAGCAATCCCACTGCTGGGCATACACCTCAGAGAAAACAGAATTGAAAGAGATACATATACCCCGGTGTTCACTGCAGCACTATTTACAATAGCTCGGACATGGAAGCAATCTAGATGTCCATCAGCAGATGAATGAATAAGGAAATTATGGTACATATACATGATGGAATATTACTCAGCTATAAAAAGGAACTCGTTTGAGTCAGTTCTAATGAGGTGGATGAACCTGGAACCTATTATAGAGAGTGAAGTAAGTCAGAGAGAGAAAGACAAATACTGTATATTAACACATATATATGGAATTTAGAAAGATGGTACCAATGATCTTACACTCAGGGCAGCGAAGGAGACAGAGATGTAAAGAACAGATGTTGGACTCATCTAGAGAAGGTGAGGGTGGGATGATTTAAGAGAATACCAGTGAAACATGTACAATACCATATGTAAAGTAGATGACCAGTGCAATGCATGAAGCAAGGCACCCAAAGCTGGTGCTCTGGGACAACCCAGAGGGATAGGATGGGGGGGGGGGAGGTGGGAGGGGGTTCAGGATGGGGGGGACATATGTACACCTGTGACTGATTCATATTGATGTATGATGAAAGCAATCACAATATAGTAAAGCAACTATTCTCCAATTAAAATAAATTAATAAAAAAATAAAACTCAAGAGTATAGCTACTAATCTATCTAGAAAGTAGCCTTACAAAGTATTATTCCAAAAAAAAAAAAAAAAAAAAAAATTCAAGATCTGCGAATCTCTTGGTGTGTAAAATTGGCTATACCTTTTTTCCTTTCCCAGTGTTATACTTGTCTGTAGTTTATGGAATTTTGCATTGTCAAAGAAGAAACATCTCAAAGAAAGAAGGATCTTTCTTCAGACCTAGGAGGGGAATTATGATTGGTTTGGGCCAGGCAGAACAATTTCTTTTTTCTTTGCTGGAAATTAAAGGACATGTGACACAGATCCAGTCATGAGACCCAGCAAAATCCTGTCAGAGGATTTTGGGAAATCCTGTCTAGGGAAAGTTTTGGTCCATGACAAACAGATAAATTGAGAGTCCTCTATATCTCTCCTTTTTTGAATATGTATAAAACCTGATGCTCCTGGAGGAGGGCAAGGCAGTCCACTCCAGTATTCTTACCGGAAGAATCCCCATGGACAGAAGACCCTGGCGGGCCAGTCCATGGAGTTGCAGAGTCAAACACAACTGAGCAACCAAGCACACAAAACCTAGTGCTGAACGCTGAGACAATTATTTTAGGCTCATCAGCCTTTGGACAGAAAAACCAATGTACTGAGGTTGGCAGAATAGAAAATTAAAAAAAAACACACACACACCTGAGTTTCTAATGACAAATGGAGCCCATGCATCAAATCTGGACTCCTCTATCTCTAGATTTCTTGCTGCAAGGATAGTTATACATCTTTATTGCTTAAGCCATTGTAAGGCATTCTGTCACTTTGCCTTTAAATGCATCCTAACTTATACACATATTCTTTGTCCATGTATAGACATATGTTATGCCTTTCTTTATTTCACTTGACTTGTAGCTATGTGGTCAAATAAAACCAGGCAGTCAAGGAAGGAAAGGAAATGTATTTGAGCAGCAGTTTATCAACACCATTCTGGAAAAAAATACTCAAGACTGCTGTGCTATCATTTGCCAGTCTCCTACCTCAAACCTTGCTGAGATACACTCACCCACAGGCTGTGACTCAGCAGTAGACACAGTAAAGTATATCCCTAGTTTCCTCATTAGTAAAATAAGCAATCTGAACCAGGGGACCCTTAGGAAAATTTTAGCACTGACATGTTATACTTCATGCTCTGTCTATTAAGAAGGTTATATTGGCATAACTTTTAGAGTTGCTCTATAAATAATAACCACATCTTTAAATACTTAATAAAAATTATAACAATTTATCTCAGTTATAAGTTCTCCCTCTCTGCAGGCCTGAGGTCCTCATCAGGAAAATGTGGAAAATGAAATGGATGCTCTATGGCCCTTTCCAGCTCAGACACTCTTGAATCTGGCCAGATTCTTAAATATGTGGTTCTAATTCTCACAGACTTTCTGCAAACTTATGCAGTCAGGTCTGATGATGTCTGAGTCAGAGATCTTTCTGGAGCACAAATTTATGATAAAAGTTAATTGATTCAGACTGTAGGCTCCTCATTTCTCTGCTTTTCCATGGTGCCCAGCACACCATGTGGCATATGTATGCTCTCAGTAACTGCTGGTAATTCAATAATTGTGCTGTGATTTTTGTTTGTTTGTTTTCGCATCTACTATTTGACTGAGATATTAAATAGGGTATCTCAACTCCTCATCATAATCCTTCAAGGGCAGTATTTTTATGTCTATAACCTGAATAAAAAACAAGGCTGCCTACATGCCAGCATGGTGTCACATCCAAAATAAACCCAAACCAAACAACCTGAAAACTTAAGTAGGTCTTTCATGAAGTCCTGGAAGATATGGCTAAAGGGACAGTCACATGGAAAAACATACAGCAGAAACTCCTTTTACCCATTTTTCGTCCTAAAATCCTCCAACAGCCCCACAAAGATCCCCAGCTCCATCGTCCCAAGTGCTCTAGCAAAACTCCTTCCTCCTGTCCATTCTAGCTTACCCCTTTCAGATCTACTCTGTCCTTTGGGGATGGTCTCATTCCCTGCATAAACTAAGTTAGCTTGGAAGTTCGGCCCCCGGGGCCTCCAGTTTTCCCCTTGACGAGCCAGGCACACTCTGCAAGTGCAGACGGCAACGGCCCTCGGTGCCCCCTCCAGCCCATAGTGCACGCCCCCCACTACACTGTGATGGATGCACACCCCTCTTCACACAAGGCTGCTCTCTGTGTGTACATCCTCTAACCAGTGACTGCCCCAGGATCACCTAAGGAGCTCGTCAAAAGCACAGATGTCTGGTCGGCATGTCAGTTTCTCTGAATCAGAGTATCCTAGGGTGAGAACCAAGAGGCCACATTTTTAAGAAGTCTCCCAAGAGATTCTAACCTGTAGTCAGGTTTCAAAGCACTGCTTTACACCACAAAGGCTTTAGAATTAAGCTACAGAGTCGTACCCATGCTCAGGACCATTTTCCTAATCCCCTTTCTACTGTCTTGCCTTCCTGATAACACGGTGTCCCAGAAACACAAGCAATCCTCAACTTCTGAACCCTGTGGGTTTCAAAAATACGTTAGTCAGAGGCAGGGTGCAGCTTTCCCCAAAGAATAGGCACTAGAGATCCATGTGGGCTCAGAGTGCTCCAAAGACCTGTAGGTCTTTGCAAGGTGATTTTGTGAGAACGTATATACAACAGTTCCCACTGGGGCTTCCAGTGGGAGGAAGCCCACTAGAAATTGGGGCTTCCAGTTTCTCCCTGAGGTCAGGCAATAAGAGCTTAACCTCCTTTCTGGGGGTCTGGTGGCAGGAGGGGGAGGTTGAGGAAACTGGGACTTCCAACTTCTCCCTGAGGTCAGGCAATAAGAGCCTAGCCTCCTTTCTGGGGGTCTAGTGGCAGGAGGGGAAGACAAAGGAAGTCTTATATGGTGACAAAGGAAGCCCAGAGGTCTGGTGGCTACTGAGAAAGATGTCAGAAAGGGGACCCTCCAAAGAAACAAGGAGTAGGCCACCAATGAGGTAGGGATGCAAAAAGGAGTATCTTCATGCAGAGGGCCCAGGCAGTGGTTTCTTTTGCAGTGTCAGAACTCTGAACTGAGACAGGGCAAATATGTTCACTGGGCTTAAGAGAGAGGCACCTTGATGGAGAGGAAGAAGGTCCCGACCTCAGATCATTCTGGCAGCAGCACCTGGGCCCCCATGAGGAGCAACCCATCAAGAGGGTGGGAAGGCCAGTCCCAGCATGAGGACAAGTATTTTGTTGAGCAAGTGCTCACTGTGGGCTTCCCTCTCCTGGGTCCTCCTCCAAGTCCTGTTTTCTTTGGAATTGACTTCAACATCTGAAGGCTCAATATTACATCCTTCAAAAAAACTTTAGCCACTGAAGGAAAAAAACCCTGACCTCATTATTACATGATCTTACCAAACAGATTCTGAAGACAGTTTTAAAGTGAGGGCCTGTGCATTTTTAAAACTCGATTGCATTGCATAATTAGTAGCAATTACTGTCAACAAACATTTATCAAATATCTACTGATGCACTAGGCCCAAGGAACATGTGGGCAAGAGTGAATCAATCCTTTGGCAGAGCACAGAGTACCAGAAATCAGAACACATGATCTGACAGCAGAATGATCCCCGTGAGTCTGCTGGAACAGGAAATTTGAATGCAGATCTACCTCTAAAAAACCAAAACATTTGCTTACCCAAAATAAGACTTGAAAGGCCAGTGGAATCATTGATTAAAACATTTAATTGGTTCTGAGCACATGAGGTTAAATCCAATGTAATCATAACATGAGTTCAGATCCAACATCAAAATGGGTACAGCCATGTGCATAAGGGAAAGAGACCTCACCTTTCTTCGCACAGCTTCCACAGCACAACACAACAACTCAAGGTGATTGCTCCTCTAATTTGCTATAGGGCAAATTAGACATGGACATAGGTAAGTTTTTATTACCTCAAATATCCTGGTATAACCTCTCTCTATTCCTTTATGTAATATTCCTGCCTTCAGTCTTATTTTGAATGGACTGGTGGTATGACTGGGGGACTGGACTGGTGGACTGGAATGAATGGTAATAGCCCCTTGCTTTCTAATAGTAGTTTGTAGAATGACTGTAGGCAGTAGAACAGTTTTAGCAAAATAAACTTCCTATGCAACTTCAATCTCTAATACACATAAACAGAGATCCCTGAGTCTGTCCTTTCCCCAGACTCTCTCCAGCCTCAGGAGCAACTCTAGATACAGTTGCTCTAAAACCTCAATGCACACCAATTTTTGCCTCTGAGGCAGAGACTGCAAATTACCATCCCAGGATCCCTTTCCCCTTCTTTCTTAGTAACCAGATTCTAATAAGGGTGGAAATGAAACCAATTAAAAGATGACATTTCCAAGCCCGTCTTGCTGCTACATAAAGCCAGTAAGCCAGTACTGATTAAAGACTGGCCAATGATATACAAATGAGAGTGCTATATGAGATTCCCAAAAGACTCCTTAGAACTGAAAGCTGTGCCTTGTCTGTTCTTCTGTTTTTCCTCCTTTCTGCTTTCTCAAATATGGGCATGATGGCTGAGCTTCTGCAACCACGCTGAACCATTAGGTCACTTTGAAGTTAAAGACTATGCTCTAGCGCCAGTGAAACCAAAGAGATAGAACCTGTGTCTGAAAGACTTCATGGTGTTGCCATACCAGCTCTGAATTTCCTATCTCTGGATTTCTTTTATGTGAGAGAATAAGTACTGTGTGTCTATAACATTGCTTAGGCTTTTTAATAATTTACAGCAATATCAAGTCCTGATGCAGAACCTACCTGTAGTTAACTTTTCCAGCAAAAGATTTCACTGTGAGTCTCCTTTTATGTACTCTGTTTACAAGGAAAAATCATGAAGGACAAAGAGAAGGACATATAGTATATGCTATATACTATATGGGTCAAATTTGTTTATAAAATGTATTTTAAATTTTATAAATTAATAAAATAGCTAAAATTTACTGAGTGCTTACCATGGGCTAGGCTATCTGCTAAGCATTTGTGCATATATTATTTCATTTACTACTCAAGTCAACTACATGAAGTACGTGATATAATGGATAGTTTTCAGATGAAAAAATCAAGGCCAAGAGGAATTTGCTACTTATCTACAGTTTCACAGCTAGTTCACTGCAGAGCAGAGATCTGAGACTATAACTCCTTTCTAAAACAAACAGCAAATGAAAGGGGACTGAAAGTCTAAGCAAAATAATTTGATCAACAAAGGGTCTTTTGAGGTACTTTATAATAAGGATAGTTTAAGCAGAGTATCAGAGAAGGCAATGGCACCCCACTCCAGTACTCTTGCCTGGAAAATCCCATGGAAGGAGGAGCCTGGTAGGCTGTAGTTCATAGGGTCGCTAAGAGTCGGACATGACTGAGCGACTTCCCTCTCATTTTCACTTTCATGCATTGGAGAAGGAAATGGCAACCCACTCCACTGTTCTTGCCTGGAGAATCCCAGGGACTGGGGAGCCCAGTGGGCTTCCGTCTATGGAGTTGCACAGAGTCGGACACGACTGAAGCGAATTAGCAGCAGCAGCAGCAGCAGCAAGCAGAGTATGTTCTGACTCAAGGTCTCTTTTGTGATCTAAACTTGGGATGAAGCAGCTTTGGAATCAGGCTGGCTTTGGTACAAATTCTTGCTCTACCACTTTTTGGAAGTGTGATCTTGGGCAAAATTCTTTAACTTCTCTGAGCCTCAGACTGCCTTGCACAGTGAGGTGGATCAATGAACTAAGGCATGTGAAGTTCACAGCACAATGCCTGCATCTGATAGGTAAGCAAGTCTCAATTTTGTAGCACAGGGCAGGCTCAAATGAGAGGAATGAGGTAAGAGGTTATTCACTTATTTTCAGAAGGGTTTCCAAACATCTCCTTGGAGGTGTTGCACAGAACAGAAGAATGTTTGTAACGTTTGTGAAACTGAACAAGATACCTCTCTTTAATCTCAGTTTTCTCACCTGTAAAGTGGGAATTACAATTTCTTTTATGCAGGATCATTGGAAAAAAGAGAAGATTGGCCATAGAATGTTATGCAGTGTTAAAGATCATTATTAGAGTTAATGTTCACTCACCCCGGTCACTTCTTAATTTTTCCAAATGAAGCAACAAACTACCTATCCCACTTTCTTATTTTTCTTATTTCAAGCCATTACTAAGATTTCTTTCATATTGTGGAAATTGATGCCAACAGTTATGATTCAGAAATGTTAACCCTAAAGAAGGTGAAGTATCAGAATTTGATAATAGAGGGAAAAAGTGTGGCAAATACACAGAATGGTAATTTCTGCAAGAAAAATGATAATTTCTAAAATCATAAAACTCATTAGGAGATTAAGCCAGAATTTAAAACTTCTATACATCAAAAAACACAATCAACAGAATGAAAAAGTGGCTTATGGAATAAGGGAAATGCAAGTCATATATCTGATAAAAAGATTAATATCTAGAATATATAAAGAACTCCTATGACAACACAAAAAACCTAACTAAAAAATGAGCAAAGAACTTAGATAGATATTTCCCCAAACAAGATATTCAAGTGGTTAACAAGCTATGAAGAGGTGCTCAGCATCACTAGTCATTGTAGAGATGCAAACCAGAACCACCAGGGGCCGTGCTGTGTGCTTAGTCACTCAGTCGAGTCTGACTGCGACCCCAAGGACTGCATCCCACCACGCTCCCCTGTTCATGGGGACTCTCCAGGCAAGAATGCTGGAGTGGGCTGCCACGCCATCCTGCAGGAGACCTTCCCAACCTAGCATCGAGCCCAGGTCTCCTGCACTGCAGGCAGATTCTTTACCATCTGAGCCACTGGGAAGACCAAAACCACCATGAAATATCACTTTATACCCATTAGGTTGGGTACATTCAAAAAGATAGGAATAACAAATGCTGGGAAAGATGTAGAGAAACTGAAAATTTGGCGCACTGTTAGTAGGAATGTTAAATGGTGACCCCCTGTGGAAAATAGTATAACAGTCTCTAAAAAATTCTATTAGAAATAGAATTTCCATATGATTCTGCAATTTCACTTTGGGTATATAAATAAAAGAATTGAAAGAAATGTACACCCATGTTCATAGCAGCAATATCCACATTAACTGAAAGGTAGAAGCAACCCAAGTGTCCATTAACAGATGTATGGGCAATCAAAATTTAGTGTAGACATATGTAGATACATATAATGGAATATATGTATATAATGGAATATATATAAATATATTTTATATATATAAATATATATAAATATATATATATTTATAATGGAATATCATGTAGTCTTAAAGGGAAAGAAATTCTGACACATGCTTCAATGTGAATGAACCTTGAGGGCATTATGCTAAGTGAAATAAGTAAGTCACAAAAAGATAAATACTCTATGATTCTACTCACACAGGGTATCTAGAGTAACCAAATTTGTAAAAGCAGAAAGTAGAGTGGTAGGTTCCAGGGGCTTAGAGGAAGAGAAAATGAGAATGGTTGTTCAATGGGTATAGAGTTTAATTTTGCAAGATAAAATTGTCCTGGGGATTACTTGCACAACAGTATGAATATGCTTAACATTACTGAACTGTACACTTAAAATGGCTAAGGTAGTAAATTTTATGTTATGTGCATTTTATTACAATTGAAAAAAACTTGTTTGGCAAAAAGCAATAGGAAGAAGTATAAAAGAGAACAGAAGAGTGAGCAGGTGACAAGAGTACAGTAACATTATGTGGGCATCAGAAATGCATTTGACAACTACTTCCATAAAAGTTGTGCTTCAAATTAAATTGGCCTGTTTTTGAATGCTCTCATCTAAATGGATTGCTGGCAGGGTGAAAATACTACGTAATCAGGGATAAATGGGAAGTACATCTGGTTGGAAGCAAAAGGTCCACTAGGGCATGTCAGAGGCTGGTGCTGGAACTGACCTCATTTAACAAACTCATTAATGACCTAGAAGAAAACGGAAATAGCCACTGCTAATGAAATTTGCAAAGATATGTTGGCGATGCCCTGGACTTGGCCATCACAGCATAAGCATTGCTGGGATGGAGAGATTTTCCACTAAATAATTAATTGGATTAAAAGAATGACTTCCTGGGATAAGAACACTTGCTCATTTCCAACTCTCATCTCCAGAGCAGAAAGCAGATTTTGTCATGTGATGCAGATCAGAAAACCACACTTGATAAAGGCCTATGAAAGAATAGTGCTTTCCCAGAGCACAATTCTGCCTTTGTCCTTTATCTCTAGGTAGAAGACAATGGAATCTATTCATTAAAAAGATAGAAGAAAGGAGAAGGTAAAAGAAGCAAAGGAGATACAGTCTTTCTTCCATGGAGGAAGGTCTAGGCAAGAAGCCCATATGTGCTCAGTCACTCAGTCATGTCCCCACTAAAATTTAGTGTACGCTCTCTGAAGCTTGGCACAAATTATGCCATCCTCTTCCCCTGCTTAAAACCTGTCTGTGGTCTCCCAGGGCACTCAGGAGGAATCCAGAATCTTTGACAAGGCCCTGAGTGATCAGCCCTGCCTCCCTATCCAGCCTCATCTTGCACAACTGCCCTTCTCACCCATGTAATGGCCATCAGCTTCTCTGCCAGCCCAGCAGAAATTCAGCACCACTATCTGCCTTGGCAGTTTCACCCCTTCCCACTCTGAGTCACTGTGCTTGGTTCAGGAGTGGACAGGGGGACTCAAGCTGTGCCAATCTGATTCCATCCTATCACTTCCAGAGCAACAAACGCTGAGGAGCAGCTCTCCTGATGAGGATGGCTGCCTATATGGCTTCTCAGATGAAGATGTTGTTAGCATTTCAAGCAGGATTCTTCTTTATTATGCAGAACCCTCGTTAGCCTTTAGTATTCACGCTTCTGTACACAGACTTTCAGTTGTACCCCCTGAATCATTGTGATGACAACAGCAGCAACAAAATGATACACCTGAACACTACCCAGGGTTGAGAACTGCAAGACAGAACTTTTTGTGATGAGATGGAAATCGAGGAATGAAGCAATTTGCCTAAGGCATTCAAGTCTTCAGTCAATGTGTCATTTCCTCAGAGACCTTCTCATATCTCCCGCATCTGAAGTAGGTCTCTGTCATGACACTACTTATTGCATATAGTACAGAACCAGTTTACAAATACGTGCTCAGTTGTGTGGTTTTTTGGTTTCATATCTGTTTTCTCCCACTAGACTGGAAGTTCCATGTTGTTGCTGTTCAGTCGTTAAGCCACGTCTGACTCTTTTTGACCCCATGTACTGCAGCATGCCAGGCTCCTCTATCCTCCACTATCTCCCAGGATTTGCTCAAATTCATGTCTATTGAATCAGTGATGCTATCTAACCATCTCCTCCTCTGCCACCACCTTCTCCTTTTGTCTTCAATCTTTCCCAGCATTAAGGTCTTTTCCAATGATTCTTCACATCAGGTGGTCAAAGTACTGGAGCTTAAAAAGGGACTGTTTTGGTTTCCAATGACTGACATTCAATAAACATTTGTAGAGAAAAGAAGAGAGGGGGAAAGGAATGTTGTTTGGAAACTAGTAACACTGTTCAGTGACTAACATCTCAATCCAACCCACAAAAATCTGTTTAATCTAAGAACCTAAATGTCATACCTACACTGCTTTTATGAGAGATGGGTTGATTGTAGGACCCCAGGAGCCCACCTGCCTCTCCATAAAACCAGTTTTGAGAACTCCCCTGGCTCCCAAGAGAACAGGTCCCACTTCAGAAGAGCAGGGCTTGGAAGATGGAGGGGGCCGGTATGAGTCTGATAGCATTTCATTTACCCTTTCCTCTCCCCTCCCTCACTCCAGCATTGGCAGTACTCTCAGGGGCTCCAACAGCAGGGAGAAAAGGTAGGCTTCAGAGAGGGAACATTTGCACTACTTTGGAAATCAGACACCTCTTTTCTAAAGGCCTCCTTTTTTGGAAACATGCTGTTTTGTGGTCGCCTGGCACCATGCCCCCCTCCCCAACACACCCTGCCCTTAGGAGGAGTTACCTTTCTTTTGTGGGTTTGCTTTTTGAGGTGGGAAATCCAGATGCCTGACTCCCACTCCAGAAGCCAATAGATCAAATCCTTCCTGCCATGGCTGTTGTATAGCTGATAGAGTCTCTCCAGGGCTTTAAATATTGAGTGAGCAATTTTTTAAAAAAGACTGGGGGACATTCCCTCAGTAATGTAACACTGATCATAGTGTTTCTACTGCTTGGTTAGTCCTGACTTCTAGTTTCCTGGCCCTCAAGGGCTGCCTTGCCTCCTGCCTATTTCCAGGCCTAGTTCTCTACTTTCTCAATCCTTGGACTATCTCAAAAATCATTCCAATAAAATCTCCTTTGTTTAAATTACCAGAGTCAAAGACTCTGTGGGCAATGCAAGATTCTAGATGAATTTCCTGAGTCCTGATCAAATTATTCATTGGAGTTTCACATTTGCATTCATGCTTTCCAAGTATAGCTGGTGAAAGTCCTTTATGCCCCACGCCCTGGGCCAAGTGTTAAGTGTGCAAAAACAAATAGGATTCAGGCCCAGGCCTAAGAGAACACATTCTGCTTGAAGAGGCAGAGAATTAGATCAGAAACTGAAACTGAAGTGGTGTAACCTGTTGCAAGCGTCCTTGGAAGATAATGATCCAAACTCCCTCACTCTCTCAGGCACACATTCAATCTCTCTACTTCTCCCACTTCTAAGGGCTTCTGGGGTTTTTTTGACAGCAGGCTCTAGTAAAGATGTGGGTAATGTGAGTTTCTGCTGACATGGAAATATCCATAAGAAGACACAGAATGCCTGTATAGTGAAATAGAGCTGCTGAAGAAGAATGTCAACACTTTTAAAATAAATTTCTAATTTAATTTATTAAATTAAATTAATAATTTTTTAAAATAAAAATAATGAGTACTTGGGGACTTCCCTGGTGGTCCACTGGTTAACACTCCATTCTCCCAATGCAGGGGACATGTGCTCGATCCCTGGTTGGGGAAATAAGATCCCACGTGCTGCAAAGCATGGTCTGAAAAGATAAATTAAAAATAAAATAAAAATAACAAGTACTTATGGAGACTCATGTACAAAACACACAACAGCAAGATAGCCTTACTGGAGTCAAAAAATCTCAACTAAGAGATTCAGGAAAGAAATAAAAATAGAGCGTGGTCATTGTTGAGATCCAAATTAATGGCCTGGAAGATCAAATTATAAGAAATATTTCAAAACACAAAGGAAAAATGTGAAGAGATGGAAATCATGAAGGAAAACTTAAGAGACGTGGAGAATATATCCAGAAGGCCCAGTATGTGAAACATGGATGCTCCAGGAGAAGCAAAGAAGAGTTATAACACATAAGACTCTTTGAGTTCTGTCAGTACTATAGAGTAAAGAGACGCACGAAGAAACATCTTGGTAATATTCCAAACTTTGGGTGAAAAGAAAAACATTCAAATAAAAAGAATGAAGCTCAGACTTGCAGAGACAATGCGGGAAGGAGAGGGTGGGACAAATTGAGAGAATAGCATTGAAACATTACCACATGTAGAATTAAATAGCCAGTGGGAGTTTCCTGTATGGTGCAGGGGACTCAAATCATGTGCTCTGACAACCTAGAGGGGTGGGGTGTGAGGTGGGAGAGAGGTTCAAGAGGAAGGGGACATGCTTATACCTATGGCTGATCCATGCTGCTATATGGCAGGAACTAACACAATATTGTAAAGCAATTATCCTTCAATTAAAAATAAATTTGAAAAACTAAAATAAAAGAACGCAAGCTCTGTAAGGGAAAAATAATCATAATGGCATCAGATTTCTTTACTGCCACCACAGAAGCTGAAATACAGTAAAATAGCAGCCACAGATACTGTGAGAATTCAACCAAGATTCCGCTCCCAGCCAAGATTATTCCCTTATTAGAATCAGTGGAAAATGCATAGGAACATGCTGGAAGTCGGAGAGTGTATCAATACCTTAGGAAAAGAATCTAGGGAGGATATCCATATGCAAAACAACAAAGTGGGATTCCTACTTAAGAAAAGTGGAACATAGACATAAATATAATACCTAAAACTCCTAGAAGAAAACATAGGAGTAGATCTTCATGACTTTGGGTAAAGCAATGATTTCTAAGCAATGTCACTGAAATCACAAGCAAGAGATGAAAATATTAGAAATATTGGACTCTTTGAAATTTACAATGTTTGTGGTTAAAATGACACCATCAAGAAAATAAAAAGACAACCCATAAAAAGGAAGAAAGTATCCACAATTCATGTATCTGATAAATGACATGTATCCAGAATACAAAAAGAACACTTTTCAATTCATTATTTTAAAGGTAGATTTTATTTTGGGGAGCTCTAAAATCGCTGCAGATGGTGACTGCAGCCACGAAATTAAAAGACACTTGCTCCTTGGAAGAAAAGCTATGACTAACCTAGACAGCATATTAAAAAGCAGAGACATTACTTTGCCAACAAAGTTCCATCTAGTCAAAGCTATGGTTTTTCCAGTAATCAGGTATGGATGTGAGAGTTGGACCATAAAGAAAGCTGAGCTCCAAAGAACTGATGTTTTTGAACTGTGGCGTTGGAGGAGACTCTTGAGAGTCCCTTGGACTGCAAGCAGATCCAACCAGTCCATCTTAAAGGAATCAGTCCTGCATATTCATTGGAAGGACTGATGTTGAAGCTGAAACTCCAAAACTTTGGCCACCTGATGCGAAGAAGTGACTCATTTGAAAAGACCCTGATACTGGGAAAGATTGAAGGCAGGAGAAGGGGACCACAAAGGATTAGATGGTTAGATGGCATCACTGACTCGATGGACATGAGTTTGAGCAAACTCTGGGAGTTGGTGAAGGACAGGGAAGCCTGGTGTGCTGCAGTCCCTGGGTCAAAGAGTTGGACATGACTGAGAGACTGAACTGAACTGAACTGAGGACTGATAATAGAAAGGTCTTACCAGACCCACTCCCACATCATACATTTTAAGATGACAGGATTAGTCAGAAGGTTCTTAAGAAGGAGAAACAAGTCCTCAAGCAGGATACATTGTTTTTATATTATCATTGGTACAGAGTTTAAGGGAAAACATAACCTTGAGACATTAGTTCTGGTCTTAAAGAAAAAGCGTTTTATGTGACTAAGACAAGGAATGTAGGAAAAAAATGTTTGTCCCTTTCTCCTCCTTGAGAGCCCAGGACACTTTTCTCCTTCTCGAGGGCCTGGACTACTTCCTCCTTGAGGACTCTGGACTCCTTATCAACCTACCTAAATTAACTGTCTCATTGGAGATTGAGGAAATGAATAATAAAATTATAGGTATATTTCAATCCTAAATCCACCAAACAAGAACTACTTGTTTTTTTCTTATGTCCCTGGAATGTTTATGAAAACCAGCTCTGCATTTGTCCACAATGAATATATTATTTGGAAAAAATTAAGGGTTAAATTAATAGTCAATTAAAAAAAGAAAGTTTTTCAGCCAATAAAAAAGAAATGAATAATTTAAAAGTAATCAAAAGAAAATCTTAACTTTTAGAAATTAGAAATACCTTCTTGATTAATATAGTATATATATATGATATATATTAGTCAGGTTTTTCTCTAGAGAAGCAGAATTGAAAACAGGGACTCAAATTCATGTGCATCATAATTATTTTGCTTTTAAAAGATTTATTTTATTGAAGGATATTTGATTTACCATGTTGTGTGAATTTCTGTTTTACAGAAAAATGATTCAGTTATACACATATATGTATATATATATTCTTTTAAAATTTCTTTTCCATTATGGTTTATCATAGGATATTGAATATAGTTCCCTGTGCTACATAGTAGGATCTTGTTGCTTACCCATTCCATATATAATAGCTTGCATCTGAACTTCTAATCCATCCCACCACCCTCCCTATTGGTAACCACAAGTTTGTTCTCTATATCTGTGAGTCTATTTGTGGCGAGAGAGCAAATGAGCCAAGATGGTGTGGTCACGCTCTCTCGCCCATTTTAAAATAATGACTGTGTAACGGTTGAGATCACTTATGTCTGACACCTGAGCTTAAAAACTGAGAATTTTAGGGACTTTTTCCATGGTCCAGGAATTAAGACTGTGCCCCCATTGCAGGGGCGGGGGGAGTGCAGCATGGGGTCAGGTTTGATACCTGGTCAGGGAACTAGATCCCACATGCTGCAACTAAGAGTTTGCATGTTGCCACTAACAGCCGGCACAGCCAAATAAACAAATTACAGCGTGAGTGTGAGTGCATGCTCAGTCACGTCTGGCTCTTTGTGACTCCACGGGCTGTAGCCTGCCACGCTTCTCTGTCCATGGGATCTGTCCTGCTTTGGCAGGCAGATTTTTTATAAGTGAGCCACCTGGGAAACCCAAATAAATAAATAATAAATATTTTTTAAAAAGGGAAAATTTGAAAGCTACTAAAATTTAAAATCTGTATAATTTATATGTTAGCTTCACTCAATCAATTAGTACTTACATTAGCACACTTATTTGGGGCATATTATGTGTAAACTCTCTGTGCCTCAGTCTCCTTAGCTGAAAGGAGATGATCACAGCACATTCTCCAGAGAGTGGCTGTAAGAACTGAGAAAGTTAATATATATAAAACAGTCAAATGGTACTTTTTATCATTACTCTCTATATGGCTCATTCTTTCTGCACATTTTGTATGAAACCACAGCTGGTCCTGTACAGAAAGTAAACAGAGGATCATTTTTCTCCTCATTGGTTTTCCTTCCTCTTCTCCCCTCCTTTTTCTGTAGTGGAAGGAAGTGTGCTCCTTGCTTGTTCTGTGGCAACTCTGGAGTCATGGCAACACTGAAATGAGAAGTAGGCCAAGCATTGGGCAAGGGCAAGTGATAATATAAATGGACTTCGTGGATTAGAAATATGGACAGCACACAATAGAATGAGATTTATCTTGGGAGAAAAATAGTTTATTTAAGAAGAAACAGTTCAATGCATAGTCAACCCAGAAGGGGGAAAGGGTGTATCTCAGAGAGGTAGAGATAATGAACAGAGGAAAGGGCACTGGCAGAAATACAGCCAGAGGGCCCCTGTTCTATACAGCATGACCCTAGGAAAAGGAGATGGATGGCCTCTGATAAATATCTCCTCATCCTATGGACTGCTCCTTTTGTGCTTGATTTAAGATTTCCAACTCTAACAGAGGTCAGTGGTCAAGTAGTTGATGTCACTGTGCACCAAAAAAATTTTGTCAGTTGCATTAGTCATTATTTTGGCTGTTTGAATAACCAAATTAGAACAATCACAGACAGTCTGAACCATAGCTGGGCAATGTGCCCTCATGACGAGCACAGATACCAAATCTAGTACCGAGAGAAGTCTCAGTCACACTGCATAGACACAGCCCTGGGTTCCAGAGCTATTGCCAGAAAACACAGTCCAGTCCAGAGCTGGTGCTGGGAGCCGAGGGATCATGCTGCCATTGCATCTCTAAACTGAGCGCCATGGGAGCCTGCCTTTCCTCTGCTGTGGGTTAGGTCAGCTCAGGAGGCTTTGTGTCTGAAGACAAGAGCATTGGACTCCCTTAATTAAGAACTAAGACGTTAGTGTAAAACTGATCAATAAAGACACAGTCTTACTTGAAATCCCTCCCCATCTTAATTGGTTTAAAATTAACATCAATGGAGAAAACAAAGAGAGCCAGGGTATAATTAGCCCCTGGAATGGTGCTGTGAGGCAGTAGACCCAACAGAGGCTGTGATACCTTTATTGCATCCCTCCAGGGGCAAAACCCTAGGACGAGGAAGACCTTCAGCCTGGGAGGCACCCAGAGCCAGAAGGGTGACTTCCTGCTGTCTGACCATGATGGAAAAGACTTCGCAAGAACTGGATTCACCCCCAAAACAGATCATTATGTTCCCTCAGTTTTCCCTTCAAACAATCTCAGGGACCTGTCCTTAGTTCTTCAACACCACTGATTGTCCCTTAGTTCAGATCCCCTCTATATTGGCTCCCAAACTGATCTCCCTGCCTCTCAGCATTGAGGCCTTCCACCCTTCAACACCTCCCCAACTTCATCTGTCCTTTGAACAATGAAATGCATGTAGCCTAGGAGATCTACTTAAAGTGCAAATGTGACTATGACAGTCTCTCATCCATCAATTTAAAAATACCCAGGTAATTTATTCAACAAAGTTTTAATGTACATAGGTGGGTCCCAGGCACTGTACTAGGCACTGAGAATATGATGATAGAAAATAAAGAAGCCCCACCCTCATGAAGCTTGGAGTTTAATGGGGAAAAAAGACAGCCAAACAATTACACAAGAAGACATGGTTAGAAGATGGCGGAGGAGTAGGATGGGGAGACCACTTTCTCTCCTACAAATTCATCAAAAGAATAACTGAACGCAGAGCAAACTTCACAAAACAACTTCTGATCGCTAGCTGAGGTCATCAGGCGCCCAGAAAAGCAGCCCATTGTCTTCGAAAGGGGGTAGGACAAAATATAAAAGATAAAAAGTGAGACAAAAGAGCTAAGGACGGAGATCCGTCCTGGGAAGGGAGTCTTAGGCGGCATTGCTTGGGGTAGGGTCTGGGCCTGAGTGCCCTGAGGACAATCGGAGGGAGCTTCTGTGAGTTGCCAACGTGAACTGTGGGAGAGCAAAAGAGAGAGAGAAAATTAACCGGCCCGAACACACTGCCGGCCGTTCGCAGAACAAAGGGACCGAGAAAGTCCAGAGAAGAGCTCGCAGGCTGCGGACCGTCCCAGCCCTGCTGGAGGCAGGAGGCAGGGGGGAGGGGAAGGTCGCGGCGAGACACAGGGCGCAGGCACCCGACCGGCGCGGGCGGGGACTGAGACTGGGTCCGCGGAAGGGAGTGGGCGTGCCGCACCTGGGGAGAGTGCGCCTGTCGAGCCCCTGGCTGCCTGGACTGCTCTGACAGGGAAGGCACAGAGAGCAGGCACAGCTTTTTGCTCCGTGCTTTTGTGGAACACCCGAGGGCTGGAACCGCACGCAGCGTGGGGCGCGCTACATATGGAGCGGCCGGGAGCCTGAGCAGTGCAGACGGAGAAAGCAGCACCAGCTCCTCCCTGCAGAGCGCCGGAACTAGCTACCTGAATAAGAGTCCACCTCCGCCTGCCTGTGTCAGGGCGGAAATGAGGCTCTGAAGAGACCGGAAAACAGAAGCCAAATAAACAAAGGGAACCACTTCAGAAGGGACCGGTGCAACAGATTAAAATCCCTGTAGAAAACACCGACTACACCAGAAGGGGCCTGTAGATATCGAGAAGTGTAAGCTGGAATGAGGATCTATCTGAAACTGAGCCGAACCCACACTGACCGCAACAGCTCCAGAGAAATTCCTAGATATATTTTTACTTTTTTTTTTTTAAGTAAGAAAAAAAAGTTTTTTTTTTAATTTTTTAATTTTTTTTCTCTTTTATTTTCCTTTAAAATTCCCTATTACTCCCCCATTACTCCTTAACTTTCATTTTCATAGATTTTTACGATTTTTATAATTAGGGAAAAAATTTTTTTTTCTTTCTTTTTTTTTTCTTTCCTTTTTCTCTTCTATTTTCTATTTTTCTTTTTCTCTTATTTCTTTTAAAGCCCTCTAGTACTCCTCTACTACTCCTTAATTTTCATTTTCAATACACTATAACCTTACCAAAAAAAAAAAAAAAAAAAAAAGAAGAGAAGCCCAATTTTTAAACCGAAATTCAGTTCCCATTTTTATTCAGGAGTGTGTTGATTATTCTCTCCCAATCTTGACTGTCTGTTTTCTACCTCAGAACACCTCTATTTCCTCCTTTCCCCTTCTCTTCCCAATCCAATTCTGTGAATCTTTGTAGGTGACTGGGCTACGGAGAACACTCTGGGAACAGACAACTGCGTAGATCTGTCTCTCTCCTCTTGAGTCCCCCTTTTTCTCCTGCTCATCTCTATCTCCCTCCTCCCTCTCCTCTTCTTCATGTAACTCTGTGAACCTCTCTGGGTGTCCCTAACGGCGGAGAATCTTTTCGCCATTAACCTAGAAGTTTTATTATCAGTGCTGTATAGTTGGAGAAGTCCTGAGACTACAGGAAGAATAAAACTGAAATCCAGAGGCAGGAGACTTAAGCCCAAAACCTGAGAACACCAGAAAACTCCTGACTACATGCAACTTTAAGTAATAAGTGACCATCCAAAAGCCTCCATACCTACTGAAACCAACCACCACCAAAGAGCCAATAAGTTTTAGAGCAAGACATACCACGCAAATTCTCCAGCAACGCAGGAACATAGCCCTGAACGTCAACATACAGGCTGCCCAAGGTCACACCTAACACATAGACCCATCTCAAAACTCATTACTGGGCACCCCATTGTTCTCCAAAGAGAAGAAATCAAGTCCATGCACGAGAACACTGACGCAAGCTTCCCTAACCAGGAAACCTTGACAAGCCAATAGTCTAACCCCACCCACTGGGTAAATCCTCCACAATAAAAAGGAACCACAGACCTCCAGAATACAGAAAGCCCACTCCAGATACAGCAATCTAAACAAGATGAAAAGGCAGAGAAATACCCAACAGGTAAAGGAACATGAAAAATGCCCACCAAGTCAAACAAAAGCGGAGGAGATAGGGAATCTACCTGAAAAAGAATTTAGAATAATGATAATAAAAATGATCCAAAATCTTGAAAACAAAATGGAATTACAGATAAATAGCCTGGAAACAAAGATTGAAAAGATGCAAGAAATGTTTAATAAAGACCTAGAAGAAATAAAAAAGAGTCAATTAAAAATGAATAATGCAATGAATGAGATCAAAAACACTTTGGAGGGAACCAAGAGTAGAATAACGGAGGCAGAAGATAGGATAAGTGAGGTAGAAGATAAAATGGTGGAAATAAATGAAGCAGAGAGGAAAAAAGAGAAAAGGATCAAAAGAAATGAGGACAACCTCAGGGACCTCTGGGACAATGTGAAACACCCCAACATTCGAATCATAGGAGTCCCAGAAGAAGACAAAAAGAAAGGCCATGAGAAAATACTCGAGGAGATAATAGCTGAAAACTTCCCTAAAATGGGGAAGGAAATAGCCACCCACGTCCAAGAAACCCAGAGAGTCCCAAACAGGATAAACCCAAGGTGAAACACCCCAAGACACATATTAATCAAATTAACAAAGATCAAACACAAAGAAAAAATCTTAAAAGCAGCAAGGGAGAAACAACAAATAACACACAAAGGGATTCCCATAAGGATAACAGCTGATCTATCAATAGAAACCCTCCAGGCCAGAAGGGAATGGCAGGACGTACTGAAAGTAATGAAAGAAAATAACCTACAACCTAGATTACTGTATTCAGCAAGGATCTCATTCAGATATGAAGGAGAATTCAAAAGCTTTACAGATAAGCAAAAGCTGAGAGAATTCAGCACCACCAAACCAGCTCTTCAACAAATGCTAAAGGATCTTCTCTACACAGGAAATGCAGAAAGGTTGTATAAACGTGAACCCAAAACAACAAAGTAAATGGCAACGGGACCACACCTATCAATAATTACCCTAAATGTAAATGGGTTGAATGCCCCAACCAAAAGACAAAGATTGGCTGAATGGATACAAAAACAAGACCCCTATATATGCTGTCTACAAGAGACCCACCTCAAAACAAGAGACACATACAGACTAAAAGTGAAGGGCTGGAAAAAAATACTTCATGCAAATGGAGACCAAAAGAAAGCAGGAGTCACAATACTCATATCAGATAAAATAGACTTTCAAATAAGGGATGTGAAAAGAGACAAAGAAGGACACTACATAATGATAAAAGGATCAATCCAAGAAGAAGATATAACAATTATAAATATATATGCACCCAACATAGGAGCACCACAATATGTACGGCAAACACTAACGAGTATGAAAGAGGAAATTAATAGTAACACAATAATAGTGGGAGACTTTAATACCCCACTCACAACTATGGATAGATCAACTAAACAGAAAATTAACAAGGAAACACAAACCTTAAATGACACAATGGACCAGCTAGACCTAATTGATATCTATAGGACATTTCACCCCAAAACAATCAACTTCACCTTTTCCTCAAGTGCACACGGAACCTTCTCCAGAATAGATCACATCCTGGGCCATAAATCTGGTCTTGGAAAATTCAAAAAAATTGAAATCATTCCAGTCATCTTTTCTGACCACAGTGCAGTAAGATTAGATCTCAATTACAGGGAAAAAATTGTTAAAACTTCAAACATATGGAGGCTAAATAACATGCTTCTGAATAACCAACAAATCATAGAAGAAATCAAAAAAGAAATCAAAATATGTATAGAAATGAATGAAAATGAAAACACAACAACCCAAAACCTATGGGACACTGTAAAAGCAGTGCTAAGGGGAAGGTTCATAGCATTACAGGCTTACATCAAGAAACAAGAAAAAAGCCAAATAAATAACCTAACTCTACACCTAAAGCAATTAGAGAGGGAAGAAATGAAGAACCCCAGGGTTAGCAGAAGGAAAGAAATCTTAAAAATCAGGGCAGAAAAAAATGCAATAGAAACTAAAGAGACCATAGCAAAAATCAACAAAGCTAAAAGCTGGTTTTTTGAAAAAATAAACAAAACTGACAAACCATTAGCAAGACTCATTAGAAAAAAAGAGAGAAGAAACAAATTAACAAAATTAGAAATGAAAATGGAGAGATCACAACAGACAACACTGAAATACAAAGGATCATAAGAGACTACTACCAGCAGCTCTATGCCAATAAAATGGACAACTTGGATGAAATGGACAAATTCTTAGAAAAGTATAACTTTCCAAAACTGAACCAGGAAGAAATAGAAGATCTTAACAGACCCATCACAAGCAAGGAAATCGAAACTGTAATCAAAAATCTTCCAGCAAACAAAAGCCCAGGACCAGATGGCTGCACAGCTGAATTCTACCAAAAATTTAGAGAAGAGCTAACACCTATCTTACTCAAACTCTTCCAGAAAATTGCAGATGAAAGTAAGCTTCCAAACTCATTCTATGAGGCCACCATCACCCTAATTCCAAAACCAGACAAAGATGCCACAAAAAAAGAAAACTACAGGCCAATATCACTGATGAACATAGATGCAAAAATCCTTAACAAAATTCTAGCAAACAGAATCCAACAACATATTAAAAAAATCATACACCATGACCAAGTGGGCTTTATCCCAGGAATGCAAGGATTCTTTAATATCCGCAAATCAATCAATGTAATACACCACATTAACAAATTGAAAGATAAAAACCATATGATTATCTCAATAGATGCAGAGAAAGCCTTTGACAAAATTCAAGACCCATTTATGATTAAAACTCTCCAGAAAGCAGGAATAGAAGGAACGTACCTCAACATAATAAAAGCTATATATGACAAACCCACAGCAATCATCACCCTCAATGGTGAAAAATTGAAAGCATTTCCCCTGAAATCAGGAACAAGACAAGGGTGCGCACTCTCACCACTACTATTCAACATAGTGTTGGAAGTTTTGGCAACAGCAATCAGAGCAGAAAAAGAAGTAAAAGGAATCCAGATAGGAAAAGAAGAAGTGAAACTCTCGCTGTTTGCAGATGACATGATCCTCTACATAGAAAACCCTAAAGACTCTTCCAGAAAATTAGTAGAGCTAATCAATGAATATAGTAAAGTTGCATTATATAAAATTAACACACAGAAATCCCTTGCATTCCTATACATTAACAATGAAAAAACAGAAAGAGAAATTAAGGAAACAATACCATTCACCAATGCAACAAAAAGAATAAAATACTTAGGAGTATATCTACCTAAAGAAACAAAAGACCTATACATAGAAAACTATAAAACACTGATGAAAGAAATCAAAGAGGACACAAACAGATGGAGAAACATACCGTGTTCATGGATTGGAAGAATCAATATTGTCAAAATGGCTATTCTACCCAAAGCAATCTATAGATTCAATGCAATCCCTATCAAGCTACCAACGGTATTTTTCACAGAACTAGACCAAAGAATTTCACAATTTGTATGGAAATACAAAAAACCTCGAATAGCCAAAGTAATCTTGAGAAAGAAGAATGGAACTGAAGGAATCAACCTGCCTGACTTCAGACTCTACTACAAAGCCACAGTCATCAAGACAGTATGGTACTGGCACAAAGACAGAAATATAGATCAATGGAACAGAATAGAAAGCCCAGAGATAAATCCACGAACTTATGGACATCTTATCTTTGACAAAGGAGGCAAGGATATACAATGGAAAAAAGACAACCTCTCTAACAAGTGGTGCTGGGAAAGCTGGTCAACCACTTGTAAAAGAATGAAACTAGAACACTTTCTAACACCATACACAAAAATAAACTCAAAATGGATTAAAGATCTAAATGTAAGACCAGAAACTATAAAACTCCTAGAGGAGAACATAGGCAAAACACTCTCCGACATAAATCAAAGCAAGATCCTCTATGACCCACCTCCCAGAATATTGGAAATAAAAGCAAAACTAAACAAATGGGACCTAGTGAAACTTAAAAGCTTTTGCACTACAAAGGAAACTATAAGTAAGGTGAAAAGACAGCCCTCAGATTGGGAGAAAATGATAGCAAATGAAGAAACAGACAAAGGATTAATCTCAAAAATATACAAGCAACTCCTGCAGCTCAATTCCAGAAAAATAAATGACCCAATCAAAAAATGGGCCAAAGAACCAAATAGACATTTCTCCAAAGAAGACATACAGATGGCTAACAAACACATGAAGAGATGCTCCACATCACTCATTATCAGAGAAATGCAAATCAAAACCACAGTGAGGTACCATTACACGCCAGTCAGGATGGCTGCTATCCAAAAGTCTACAAGCAATAAATGCTGGAGAGGGTGTGGAGAAAAGGGAACCCTCTTACACTGTTGGTGAGAATGAAAACTAGTACAGGCACTATGGAAAACAGTGTGGAGATTTCTTAAAAAACTGGAAATAGAACTGCCATATGACCCAGCAATCCCACTTCTGGGCATTCACACTGAGGAAACCAGATCTGAAAGAGACACGTGCACCCCAATATTCATCGCAGCACTGTTTATAATAGCCAGGACATGGAAGCAACCTAGATGCCCATCAGCAGATGAATGGATAAGGAAGCTGTGGTACATATACACCATGGAATATTACTCAGCCATTAAAAAGAATTCATTTGAATCAGTCTTAATGAGCTGGATGAAACTGGAGCCCATTATACAGAGTGAAGTAAGCCAGAAAGATAAAGAACATTACAGCATACTAACACATATATATGGAATTTAGAAAGATGGTAACAATAACCCTATATGCAAAACAGAAGAAGAGACACAGAAATCCAGAACAGACTTTTGAAGTCTGTGGGAGAAGGTGAGGGTGGGATATTTCAAAAGAACAGCATGTATACTATCTATGGTGAAACAGATCACCAGCCCAGGTGGGATGCATGAGACAAGTGCTCTGGCCTGGTGCACTGGGAAGACCCAGAGGAATCGGGTGGAGAGGGAGGTGGGAGGGGGGATCGGGATGGGAAATACGTGTAAATCTATGGTGGATTCATATCAATATATGACAAAACCCACTGAAATTTTGTGAAGTAATTAGCCTCCAACCAATAAAACAAACAAACAAACAAAACAAAAAAAACAAAACAAACACCAATATGACTCAAAAAAAAAAAAAAAAAAAAAAAAAAAAGAAGACATGGTTAAATTCCCTGAAGGAGAGGGGACTCTAGCAGAGGCTCAATCTAGCCTGGGAGGTCAGGAGACTTTCCTGAAGAAGCAACTTGTGAACAGAGATCTGAAAGATAAGTAGGAATCAACTAGGCCAATGTTTCTTGTAAACTCTAATTAGGTTAAGGAAATTAAATAGTGTGCCACAACCAATGTCTTTTGAAATGAAATAATAGACTGGACAATAGCACAGTAGAAGAGAAAAGGATAGAAGGAAACAGAATAGAGTAATAGAGTATAGATCAGAACACATTTCAGGTAGCAAAGGTTAATATTTCATGATATGTTTATAATGAGTTAACTATAAAATGCATTTCTTAGTGTGGGCTGTAAACTAGCCAGTGGCAGAAGTAAGGGGAATGGAAGCGCACACCCTAGAAAGGGAACAGCCTCTGCAAGACTCAGCTGAGAGAAAGCAGGAGGTATTTAGCCTCATTTTTAATCTGTGAAATAACCCACACATCATTCATTCAGCAAATACTTATTTAATTCTCTTTCAAAGCAGCACACCCAATCAGAGTCACAAGGAGGAGCCAGGCAGCTTTCCTTGTCTAAATGAGTTTACATGCCATCAGGAGAGAGAGGTATGTGAATAAATATTAGACTAAGTTTGAAAAAAACCTGCAGGAATAAATCAAATATAATGAGAAGAGAATATAAGTAAATTGCTTCTATCTAGGAAAGATCTCAGAGAGCTTTATGAAAAGAGAAGGCTTTTTCTTGAGGTCTGGAAGGACAGCTAGAGGTGAAAATTCAGGAGAGGAAGGGACACAGAGGTACAAACAGTCCAGGATAAAGAACAGTGGTGATAAAGGCATGGAATGCCTTTGGGGATTCCATATTTGGGGAATGGTGAATCAAGGTTGAGGGTGGAGAGAGGGTCATTGAAAGACCTCATAAGGACCAGAGTGGATCAGTATCTGTCTCAACCTCCAACTGTGATACCTCAGACAACTCTAGCCTTCTCTCCATTGGTTATCCCCTCTGTGAATTGGGAAATATAACTCTGGCCTCTGATACAATCAGCAGAGCTGGGGAAAATAAAATGCACTCAACCATATAAAGTGTTTGTAACTCACTGGAGTAAAGGTGCCCAAAATCTGCAAAAATCTTAGTAGCCCCAAAGAAAGTCAGTTGTTTTATAGTAATAGGATTAATGGGGCTTGGGGGGTGGGGGGCGTATTTTTCAGTCCTTCCAATCTTCTTATTTTTGAGCTGCCTCAATTTCCTTTTAAATAAAATTTTTCCTTTTTAAGAATAAAAACTAAAAGACCTGAGGGTCATTATAGAGTAAAACAAATATCAAAGCATGAATATTTCTGTAATAATATTATGAACATACCTTCAAAGTCATAGGATCTATCCTCAGGTGGTCCTACCCATTGCATGTGCATAATAAAGGGTATTATGAAAATCTGTTAATTTTTCTCTATATCTATGTATCCTGGATTCTTGATTCACTAAAATCTATTAGATTGTAATCTCTGCTAGGTAAACAGAGATCTTGTTTACCTGACACATCTTTATTGCCTCACACAAGTAGACACCCATCATTGAATG
Source organism: Dama dama (assembly GCF_033118175.1). Lineage (NCBI taxonomy): Eukaryota > Metazoa > Chordata > Mammalia > Artiodactyla > Cervidae > Dama > Dama dama. The sequence continues at coordinate 2,555,893 of NC_083707.1, read as the reverse complement.
AATGAATGAACTGCAGGGTCTCCTCCAGTGAATGAAGCCATTCTCCAACCAGCAAGATGTCACAGAATCACTTTAATCAGACCACTCCAATAAAATAAGGAAAGTGTCTGATGGACCCAAGCACTTTTTCTAGGGGAGGAAATATATTTTTTTTAATGTATATGTATCTCTGGGACTGTTGTGGTGGTGCAGTGGTCAGGACTCTGCACTCCACTGCAGGGGGGCACAGTTTCAATCTCTGGATGGAGAACTAAGATCTCATGTGCCTCGCAGCTTGACAAAAAAAAAAAAAAAAAAAAAAAAAAAAAAAAGTATAAGTATTTCTATAGACTGACTTCTTTCTGTCTTGTTCTCATTTTTCTTAAGGATCTGAACATAAATGCTGAGGCAGAAGGTATGGTGATCAGCAGCATAATTTAAGTCAAGACTCTATGTTACAAGTGACAAAAATCTATTCAAACTGGCTCATATAATGGCAAAGCACAGGATCAGGTTTGCCTTCAGGTATGACCAAACCCACATATTCAAACAAGGCCCGCAGAGTTTATCTCTCTCCATCTCTTGGCTCTCCTTTCCTCCGTCTGCATTCTTGGCTGAACTCTCCTTTGTTTGTGACAAAGAGACCAGAAACTCTAGGCTTAATGGAAAGAGAGAGCTGTTCTTTCCCCACGTGTGTGTGTGTTAAGCCGCCTCAGTCATGCCCGACTTTTTGTGACCCGATGGACTATGGCCAGCCAGGCTCCTCTGTCTGTGGGATCTTCCAGGCAAGAATACTGGAGTGGGCTGCCATTCCCTCCTCCAGGGGATCTGTCCAACCCACGGACAGAACCTGCGGCCTGTGTCTTGCATCTCCTGCTTTGGCAGGGGGTTCTTCACCACTAGTGCCACCTGGGTCCCAGGGGTGCCTCTCACTGGCTCAGCTTGGGTCACATGCCTATCCTTAAACCAGTCATTGAGATTCTATTTGTGTAAGACCTGCCCTGGAGCAAGGGAAATGAGATCAGCTCTACTTGAACCACAGAGAATATGAGCAGGCAAAGTGTAGGAGGAAGGGTAGGGTCCCAAAAGGAAATCAGGTGCCACTAACAGAAAGGGTAAATGATTGCTGAGAAGACCAGACTGGCAGCTGTCATCATCTTCATCTGTCCAGAAAGAGGTTGAAGAGGGCCATCAGATGGGCTGGCAAAAAAAAGTGATTAAGCCTTTTGCCACTATTGATGCTATGCATGTGCTTAATGATAACAGATGAGATTCAGTGCCAGTGAGCAGCTGCAGGAAAGAGCCAGCAGGGTTGGGAGTGGAAGCCAAGCGGCAATCCATCTCACAGCCTATGCATTCCCCAAGGTCTGTTTTACTACATGAAATGCCCAAACTGACTCAGGCACTTTTCAAGTTGCAAAACTTGCACTCATGCTCAGCAGATATATTTAAAACTGTTTTACAACCAACAGTTAAACAGAAGGAAATTAAGGGAGAAAAATCAGGGATACAGCTTCATGCATAAAACTCAACCATACAATTAACAGAGTCCATATTAATCACATGTCAGTTAGGCCTCAGTGGTTTGGTAGTTTTTCGTTGGCAGAAATAAGCCAATCCTGATAGGCAAAGATGGTTGATGTCAGTATAACTGAAAGACTTTAAACATAGGGCCCCTATCATTAATTAATCAAGTAATTACTCTCTTAATGCCATATTTGGTAATTAGGTTTTTAGCACTTTTCCCCCTTTAGCTCTAGCTCTTTATCTTACCAACATTCCTTTATCTAGAAGTTCCAGTAGAAGATGAGATGTGTTTTTAATCATAATAAAAATGCTTGTATTTGTAGATCAATTTGTACTCTATAAAATCGCTCACTAGAGTCTTCCAGCAGCCTTTGCAGATAAGCAGAACAAATATTATTCTCCCAAATAACTGCCAGAGTGTCTGGCTTGGACTCAGACTTGCAAAATGCCAATAGAATCCCATTCTCTTGCAGGTGGAGTAAGGCATCGTCTCATTCTGATGGTGGAGTCTTGGTTCCGGGGTGATGCACAGAACAGCATCACCCTTAGTACTTACAGTCCCCAAGGACACGAGTCAGCACCACACAACTCCAAAGGCATTGCATGTGCCTGGGCTTGAGTGGAACCACAATTCTCTAGAGGGGGAGAAAAGCAATCAAATAGAAAACATGAATTCACAAGATAATATTCCACAAGATAATAAAAACGTGCTTTAATGTTGCTCCCACTCATATTGTGGTTAGGAATCCTTGATGAAATGCATTATCCCATTAGTCCTCAATCTCTGTAGATCAGAAGTACTGTCATCTCTATGATGGTGAGAAATCTTATAGGAAACAGATAAGGTCCTGCATTGCTGAGAGACATCATAGCTTTTAGATTAATCTTTCTCAGGGCTGATAATACAATTAATGTATCCAGGAAGTGACCCTTTATTTTAATAAGAAAAATATTGGCTCCTTGAATTAATAATACTTATTGGCTTTTTGCATGACTTTGAGGCCCATTCTTGGAACTACTATCCTGAAAAATGATAATTATAAAAAGGTAACTGAATTTACTCTCTAAAGCATTCATTTATCCATTCATTTAGTCAATAAACTTTCAAGGACATGATGCCAAGTTCTACAGTGGTGCAGAGTATGTAAAGATGAAAAGTTATAGTCCCTTAATTCAGTGGCTAGCCATGCAAGTCAATCATTACAGCAGTAGCAACAAATAATGCCAGATGTTTATGAGCACTTACCATAGTCCAGGCACTGTGCCAAGTGCCTTCTCTGTAGTTTGTAATCTTTCCCATAGTCAATGAGGTAGATATTATTAATAATACCATTTTACAGATGAGTAAACTTAGCCCTGAGAAGTGAAAAAGTAGAAGCAGTGACAGACTTTATTTTCTTGGGCTCCAAAATCACTGTGGATGGTGACTGCAGCCATGAAATTAAAAGATTCTTGCCAATTGGAAGAAAAGCTATGACAAACCTAGACAGGTATTAAAAAGAGACATCACTTTGCTGGCAAAGGTCCATCTAGTCAAAGTTATAGTTTTTCCAGTAGTCAGGTATGGATGTGAGAGTTGGTCCATTAAAAACACTAAGCATCAAAGAACTGATGCTTTTGAACTCTGGTGTTGGAGAAGACTCTTGAGAGTCCCTTGGACTGCAAGGAGATCCAACCAATCAATCCTAAAGGAAATAAACCCTGAATATTCATTGGAAGGACTGATGCTAAAGCTATAGTTCCAATTCTTTGGCCACCTTTTGCAAAGAGCCAGCTCACTGGGAAAGACTCCAATGCTGGGGAAAATTTAAGGCAAAAGGAGAAGGAGGCAGCAGAGGATGAGATGGTAAGGTATCATGATATGACTTTGAGCAAACTCCAGTACATAGTGTGGGACAGAAGAGCCTCACATGCTCCAGTCCATGGGGTCACAAAGAGTCAGATATGACTTAGCAACTTAACAACAACAACAAACTGAGGCTCCCATTATTTTAGTGACTTTTCCAGTTAAATATGGAGCTGAGAGCCAAGCTCAGGCAGTCTGACCCCATAACACATTCTTTTAGCTCTGTAACTCATACTTCATATGCACTAGTCATAGCATATGGAGAAAGTTTGGTGGTTGCCCAAGGGAAGAGGCTGTATGATATCCATGAAGGAATTAGGTAAGCATCACAGGGGAGAGAGGATCTAGGCTGAGACCTAATGGACTTGTAATACTTGTTCAGGCTCAATAGCTTGCAAAGAGCATCCCAAGTGAATGCATCAGGGAATGCATGCAGCAAGCACAAAGCAGGGAGAGAAGCCTGGTACATTCTATGATGGAGAGCTAGATCCCAGGAGCTTGGGCACTGAGCAAAGACTGGGGAGAATGGAAGGCAAGGCCAGTGAGGAAGGCAGGATTTGAATACCATGCCTTATTATATAAGGCATCTATGAGCAGCAAGTGGCGATGGTGCTGGAGCAGCGAGCAGCCGAGAGGAGACACCCCATGTCCAAGGTAAGAGAAACCCCAGGAAGATGGTAGGCGCTAAGAGAGGGGATCAGAGGGCAGACAGACTGAAACCACAATCACAGAAAACTAACCAATCTAATCACATGGACCACAGCCTTGTCTAACTCAATGAAACTAAGCCATGCCGTGTTGGGCCACCCAAGACAGACGGGTCATGGTGGAGAGTTCTGACAAAATGTGGTTCACTGGAGAAGGGAATGACAAGCCACTTCAGTATTCTTGCCTTGAGAATCCCATGAACAGTATGAAAAGGCAAAAAGATAGGACACTGAAAGATGAGTTGCCCAGGTTGATAGGTGTCCAGTATGCTACTGCAGATCAGTGGAGAAATAACTCCAGAAAGAATGAAGGGATGGAGCCAAAGCAAAAATAACACCCAGTTGTGGATGTGACTGGTGATAGAAGCAAGGTCCAATGCTGTAAAGAGCAGTATTGCATAGATACCTGGAATGTTAGGTCCATGAATTGGAAGTGGTCAAACAGGAGATGGCAAGAGTGAACATTGACAGTTTAGGAATCAGTGAACTTAAATGGACTGGAATGGGTGAATTTAACTCAAATGACCATTATATCTACTACTGTGGGCAAGAATCCCTTAGAAGAAATGGAGTAGCCATCATTGTCAGCAAAAGAGTCTGAAATGCAGTACTTGGATGGAATGTCAAAAAAGAAAGAATGATCTCTGTTCGTTTCCAAGGCAAACCATTCAATATCACGGTAATCCAAGTCTACGTCCTGACTATAATGCTGAAGAAGCTGAAGGTGAATGGTTCTATGAAGACCTACAAGATCGTTTAGAACTAACACCCAAAAAAGATGTCCTTTTCATTATAGGGGACTTGAATGCAAAAGTAGGAAGAAAATAAAACACCCAGAGTAACAGGCAAATTAGGCCTTGGAGTACATAATGAAGCAGGGCAAAGGCTAATAGAGTTCTGCCAAGAGAACGCACTGGTCATAGCAAACACCCTCTTCCAACAACACAAGAGAAGACTCTACACATGGACATCACCAGATGACCAACACTGAAATCAGATTGATTATATTCTTTGCAGCCAAAGATGGAGAAGTTTTATACAGTCAGCAAAAACAAGATTGGGAGCTGACTGTGGCTCAGATCATGAACTCCTTATTGCCAAATTCAGACTTAAATTGAAGAGAGTGGGGAAAACCACTAGACCATTCAGGTATGACCTAAATCAAATCCCTTATGACTATACAGTGGAAGTGAGAAATAGATTTAAGGGACTAAATCTGATAGACAGAGTGCCTGATGAACTATGGAAGGAGGTTCATGACATTATACAGGAGACAGGGATTAAGATCACCCCCCAGAAAAAGAAATGCAAAAAGGCAAAATGGCTGTCTGAGGAGGCCTTACAAATAGCTGTGAAAAGAAGGGAAGTGAAAAGCAAAGGAGAAAAGGAAAGATATACCCATTTGAATGCAGAGTTCCAAAGAATAGCAAGGACAGATAAGAAAGCCTTCCTCAAAACCAGATCTGAAAGAGACACGTGTACCCCAATGTTCATCCCAGCACTGTTTATAATAGCCAGGACATGGAAGCAACCTAGATGCCCATCAACAGACGAATGGATAAGGAAGCTGTGGTACATATATGCCATGGAATATTACTCAGCCATTAAAAAGAATTCATTTGAATCAGTTCTAATGAGATGGATGAAACTGGAGCCCATTATACAGAGTGAAGTAAGCCAGAAAGATAAAGACCAATACAGCATACTAACACATATATATGGAATTTAGAAAGATGGTAATGATAACCCTATATACAAAACAGAAAAAGAGACACAGATGTACAGAACAGACTTTTGGACTCTGTGGGAGAAGGCAAGGGTGGGATGTTTTGAGAGAACAGCATCAAAACATGTATATTATCAAGGGTGAAACAGATCACCAGCCCAGGGTGGATGCATGAGCCAAGTGCTTGGGCCTGGTGCCCTGGGAAGACCCAGAGCAATGGGGTGGGGAGGGAGGTGGGAGGGGGGATCGGGATGGGGAATACATGTAAATCCATGGCTGATTCACGTCAATGTATGGCAAAACCCAGTACAATATTGTAAAGTAATTAGCCTCCAACTAATAAAAATAAATGGAAAAAAAAAAAAAAAAAAAAAGAAAACCTTCCTCAGTGATCAGTGCAAAGAAATAGAGGAAAACAATAGAACGGGAAAGACTAGCGATCTCTTCAGGAAAATTAGACATACAAAGGGAACATTTCATGCATAGATGAGCTCAATAAAGGGCAGAAATGGTATGGATCTAACAGAAGCAGAAGACATTAAGAAGAGGTGGCAAGAGTACACAGAAGAACTGTACAAAAAAGATCTTCATGGCCCAAATAACCACAATGGTGTGATCATTCACCTAGAGCCAGACATCCTGGAATGTGAAGTCAAGTGGGCCTTAGGAAGCATCACTACAAACAAAGCTAGCAGAGGTGATGGAATTCCAGTTGAGCTATTTCAAATCCTAAAAGATGATGCTGTGAAAGTGCTGCACTGAATATGCTAGCAAATTTGGAAAACTCAGCAGTGGCCACAGGACTGGAAAAGGTCAAATTTCATTCTAATTCCAAAGAAAGGCAACACCAAAGAATGCTCAAACTACTGCACAACTGCACTCATCTCACACGCTAATAACGTAATGCTCAAAATTTTCCAAGCCAGGCTACAGCAATATGTGAACCGTGAACTTCCAGATGTTCAAGCTGGTTTTAGAAAAGGCAGAGGAATCAAAGATCAGATTGCCAACATCCGCTGGATCATTGAAAAAGCAAGAGAGTTCCAGAAAAACATCTATTTCTGCTTTATTGACTATGCCAAAGCCTTTGACTGTGTGGATCACAATAAACTGTGGGAAATTCTGAAAGAGATGAGAATACTAGACCACCTGAACTGCCTCTTGAGAAATCTGTAGGCAGGTCAGGAAGCAACAGTTCAAACTGGACATGGAACAACAGACTGGTTCCAAATAGGAAAAGGAGTACGTCAAGGCTATATATTGTCACCCTGCTTATTTAACTTATATGCAGAGTACATAATGAGAAACGCTGGGCTAGAAGAAGCACAAGCTGGAATCAAGACTGCTGGGGAGAAATATCAATAACCTCAGATACACAGATGAGACACCACCCTTATGGTAGAAAGCAAAGAGAAACTAAAGAGCCTCCTGATGAAAGTGAAGGAGGAGAGTGAAAAATTTGGCTTAAAATTCAACATTCAGGGTACTCTTTTGCCCCCTTCTGATGCCTATGTCAGAAGCTTTCTCTATCTCCTTTATACTTTAATAAAACTTTATTACACAAAAGCTCTGAGCGATCCAGCCTCGTCTTTGGCCCTGGATTGAATTCATCTCCTCCTGAGGCCAAGAATCCTCTTCTCATCGTTCAGCGACAACCTTTCATCTTGGGGGCTCGTCCGGGATCCTTCAGGACAAGATGGGCCTGATAATCTATGTGAGCCTACTTCTGCTGACTCCAGAAATCCTGAGTCTGCCGTTTGATCCTCAAGACAATGCCTTCCTGTCCTGGGCTCACTCCTATGCTGCATTCCACAATCACTCAAACTGCTGGGTCTGCGGCGCACTCCCCTCTTCATCAGTGGAAGGCGTCTCATGGTGGACATCTCCACTTCAAGGAAAGGACTTTCTCCAAGTCTGCAAATACCTTCAACAATCGCATGTGATGCCTCTTCTTAAACTGATGACATCTAACAACTTTAAGATGGACTGATGTAACCATGGACATAATGTGACTTTTCATTTTGATTTTAACTTGGTTTAATGACTCTTTTGCCTTACATCTGTAACTGTATAATGGGGTTTTCTAACTGCTTTTAATTTACAAATAGTTGTCCGAGCTCCTATGAGTGCCACAGCCTCCTCCAACTATTACTTGGGGCCCCTGGATCAGACATCCTCACTTTGAGGATTAGGAGAATATGTTGCCTCACCAATTTAGGGACAACGCCCCTTGTCAGCTCTGAAGCAGTTGTGGAATGAGAACGACGCCCCTTTTCCCCAGGCAACATAATTCTCCTAAAAGAAAAGGGGGGAATGAGAGTCATTTCCTAGGCAGGTTGATAAGAAGTCTAGGGGTCCCCAAGGAGAGAGAGGTCTGGGATATTCAAGGAGGAAGAAAGGACAAACTTTTTTTTTTACGTTTTTCCCTCTACATTCCTTAGGATTATATAACAATAATGTATCCTGCCTGAGGACAGTCTTTGGATTAAACCCTCTGGCTAATTCTGTTATTTTAAAACATAAATTATGGGAGTAGGTCTGGTCTTTACAAGGATGTATCCTGCCTGAGGACAATCTTTGGATTAAACCTTCTGGCCAACTCTGTTATCTTAAAATGTAAATTATGGGAGTGGGTCTGGTGAGGTCTTTGCAGCCTCCAGACATTCTTTGGATTCATTGGAGAGTATATAACTCCATTGCTAATACTAGCAAAGGGGTTACTCTTTTGCCCCCTTCTGATGCCTATGTCAGAAGCTTTCTCTATCTCCTTTATACTTTAATAAAACTTTATTACACACACACACACACACACACACACACACACACAAATTCAACATTCAGAAAACTAAGATCATGGCATCCGGTCCCATCACTTCATGGGAAATAGATGGGGAAACAGTGGAAAAAGTGGCTGACTTTTTTGGTGGGGGCACCAAAATCACTGCAGATGGTGACTGCAGCCATGAAGTTAAAAGATACTTACTTCTTGGAAGCAAAGTTATGACCAACCTAGAGAGCATATTAAAAAGCAGAGACAACACTTTAGCAACAAAGGTCCATCTAGTCAAGGCTATTGTTTTTCCAGTAGTCATGTATGGATGTCAGAGTTGGACTATAAAGAAAGTTGAATGCCAAAGAATTGATGCTTTTGAACTGTGGTGTTGGAGAAGACTCTTGAGTGTCCCTTGGACTGCAAGGAGATCTAACCAGTCCATCCTAAAGGAGATCATTTGAAGTGTTCATTGAAGTGTTCATTGAGTATTCATTGGAAGGACTGATGTTGAAGCTGAAACTCCAATACTTTGGCCATCTGATGCGAAGAGCTGACTCATTTGAAAAGACCCTGATGCTGGGAAAGATTGAGGGCAGGAGGTGAGGGGGATGATAGAGGATGAGATGGTTGGATGGCATCACTGACTCAATGGACATGGGTTTGGGTAGACTCCAAGAGTTGGTGATGGACAGGGAGGCCTGGCATGCTATGGTCCATGGGGTCGCAAAGAGTCGGACATGACTGAGTGAACTGAACTGAACTGATGTAACTGTCCAGTTATGAAACAAATCTGTCATTTAATTTTGTCTGGCAAGTCATAGCTCTCACTGCCTGATTAACATCAGAATGAACTTACCCTTAGATTGTTCGGGTCTAGTCACATTGGTAAATAGGCTAATTTTACTGCTATCATTTAATGCCAAAGGTCTCTTTGCAGAAAGATTTTAATATCATGTTTATTTTGGTTTCATTAGAAATCATAAGGGAGATTTTAAATGTTACAAATTATCTATGGAATCTAAGTTAATCAGTTTAGATTCACAAATTTGAATACATCAAGTTGTATCCTTACTCCACATAATCACAAATGTGTGTAAATGTAATTGATCTCAAAAGACTAGAAGAAAATGGGCCAATATTTTAATAGTTACCTCTAAATCCTGGAGAAGTTTTATATAGTTTCTAAATTTTCCATAGTGAAAGCATATCACTTTCAGGAGTACAGAAAGAAATTTTTGTAGAGTGGAAACCAGATATTTTAAAATTCAGTGTAATGCACACACATAGTTCAAAAGTCAAATTTGTCTGAAAGGACTAATAATGAAAATAATACTCTGTTCTTCACTCTCACCCTGTCTTAACTCCCCAAAATCAGCCCACTAACTCTATAACTTGTTTATTCTGTAGCTACATCAAAATTCTGTATTTCTTCTATGATTCTACAGTAAATGTGAGTTTATATACAATGTCTGAATTTGTCCATTTTAGATATTCAAGTTGCTGCTATAAGATTCAGCTCACTTATATTACCTCACATCTATCTTCCCCAATTTCCCTGTGTAATTATAACACATATTTGTTTCTCTATTGTTTGGCTATCTTTGAAATTATAGGCAGTAAACATACACCAAATATAGTCGGTCTCTTACTATCCCCTTGGGTTTAAAGAGAACACTGATGCTCTTAGACTTATATTTAGCTCTGCTGTCTTCCTTTTCTGGCATTCCAATCGTAGAGCATTCCAGGTGATAACATTTACATTTGGTTTTATAATTAAAATTACATCTTCCATGCATTCTCTATCAGTATATTTTAAAATTTGTAAACTAATAACAACGTTTTACATCATTGCGACTTTGTAAGCATTATTCACGGAGGAGTCAAGTGGTTTTCTGTGAAGTTAACTTTCTCCTTACACTTGTTTTTATTTCTTCTAATTCTCACAGTATTTTTAAATTTTCCATGACAACAGATATTCTACAACGTCTCCTTTTGTCCCAGGAGACCTCTCCCCCAGAGCCACCTGTCCTCCTTTTTTACCTGGACTGTACGTTCTGCAGGTACAGTGGGCAGTTTGACTGATTCCCCAAATCCATTCCATTGCAGACAATGACTGAGGAGACAGTCATGTCCCCTCATTAGACGGAGGAGACATCCTCAGTGAGGATGTTCCAAACACCATTCCCAAAGTTCCAGCAGTCTACAACACTTCCTATTTCCTCCTCTGCTTTATTTATTACACCAACACATATCACTTTATAGCATAGTTGCTTTTCATCTCTTCACCTGAATGTAAGCTCCATGAAGGCAGGAAAGTTTGTCTTTATTTTCTGTTTCTTTTCACATATATTTCATATATTTTCATATTTTTCATATATTTCCATATATTTCATATATTTTCAGATATTTCATATATTCACATTTTTCATATTTTCATATATTTCATATATTTTCATATATTTCATATATTTTCATATACTTTAATATATTTCACATTTTTCTTATTTTTCATATATTTTAATATTCTTCATATATTTCATATATTTTCATATTTTTCATATATTCACATATTTTCATACTCTTCATATATTTTCATATTCATAATATATTTCATATATTTCCAAATATTTCATATATTTCTAATATTTTCATATATTTCATATATTTTCATATTCCACATATATTTCATATATTTCATATTCTTCATATTTTTCAAATGTTTTCATATTCTTCATATATTTTATATATTTTCAATATTTCATATATTTTCATATAATAAATTTTCATATATTTCATATATTTCATATTTTTCACACATTATCATATTCTTCATATTTTTCACATATTTTTCTATTCTTCATATTTTCATACATTTCATATTCTTCATATTTTCACATATTTTCATATTCTTCATATTTCTCATACATTTTCATATTATTCATATTTCTCATACATTTTCATATTCTTCATATTTTTCATACATTTTCATATTATTCATATTTCTCATACATTTTCATATTCTTCATATTTTTCATACATTTTCATATTATTCATATTTCTCATACATTTTCATATTCTTTATATTTTTCACACATTTTCATATTCTTCATATTTTTGGAATATTTTCATATTCTTCATATTTTTCACATATTTTCATATTCTTCATATTTTTGGAATATTTTCATATTCTTCATATTTTTCACACATTTTCATATTCTTCATATTTTTGGAATAATTTCATATTCTTCATATTTTTCACACATTTTCATATTCTTCATATTTTTCACACATTTTCATATTCTTCATATTTTTCACACATTTTCATATTCTTCATATTTTTCACACATTTTCATATTCTTCATATTTTCACACATTTTCATATTCTTCATATTTTCACACATTTTCATATTCTTCATATTTTTGGAATATTTTCATCTTCTTCATATTTTTAGAATATTTTCATCTTCTTCATATTTTTGGAATATTTTCATGTTCTTCATATTTTTCACATATTTTCATCTTCTTCATATTTTTGGAATATTTTCATGTTCTTCATATTTTTCACATATTTTCATCTTCTTCATATTTTTGGAATATTTCCATATTCTTCATATTTTCACACATTTTCATGTTCTTCATATTTTTGAAATATTTCCATATTCTTCATATTTTTCACATATTTTCATATTCTTCATATTTTTCACACATTTTCATGTTCTTCATATTTTTGGAATATTTCCATATTCTTTATATTTTTCACATATTTTCATGTTCTTCATATTTTTGGAATATTTCCATATTCTTCATATTTTTCCCACATTTTCATATTCCTCATATTTTTGGAATATTTTCATATTCTTCATATTTTTCACATATTTTCATATTCTTCATATTTTTAGAATATTTTCATATTCCTCACATTTTTGGAATATTTTTTATTCTTCATATTTTTGATATATTTTCATATTCTTCATATTTTTCACATATTTTCATATTCTTCATATTTTTCACATATTTTCATATTCTTCATATTTTTCATACATTTCTATTCTTCATATTTTTCACACATTTTCATATTCTTCATATATTCACACATTTTCATATACTTCATATTTTTCACACATTTTCAAATTCTTCATATTTTTCACACATTTTCATATTCTTCATATTTTTAGAATATTTTCACATTCTTCATATTTTTCACACATTTTCAAATTCTTCATATTTTTCATACATTTTCATATTCTTCATATTTTTCATACATTTTCATATTCTTCATATTTTTAGAATATTTTCATATTGTTCATATTTTTCCCACATTTCATATATTTCCTATTTTTCCTATATTTTCATATTCTTCATATATTTCATATATTTTCATATATTTTCATATTTTATGTACTCTGACTTCTTTGATTTACTTGCCAGCTTTATTGGGATGCATACTGAATAACTTTCTGAGAGGTCATGTTTTCTAGGCCCTTGAATGTCTTAAATAGTGTTCATTTATCCCTTCATTGATATCTTGGGTAGGTTGGGACTATAGGTTGAAAATTTTAATGTCTCCGAATTTTGAAAACATCAGTCAAATGGCCTATTACCATCCACTGCTAATTGATGGGATGTTTGGGTGATCTGGTTTCATTCTGAAAAACAGCATTGCCACATCTAGCAAGTAAAAATATAGGATATACAACTAAGTTTGCATTTCAGATAAACAAGGAAATTCTAGAAACAAACTTATTCTAAAAAATTACTTATTGTCTATTTGAACTTCAATGCTAACTAGCTGTCCTGTATTTTATGTTAACACTATTGGGACATTTTTAGGGATATTCTGTTTATCCTTAACATTCCGAAATTTCACAGTATTTCTGGTTGTGAGTCTTTAAAAGAAAAAAAGTCTTTATATTAGTGCTTGAGCTCCAAGAAAGAGGGTATGATTATTATTGACATAATAATGTTTAAATAATGATTCATTATTGCTTCCAGGCTCTGGCTGTCTATCAGCTTGAGTCTGGGGAACAAGAACAAGAAAAAAAATGTAAAAAGTTTCACCAGTCTTAGGATTTGAAAATCTTTAGAGTAATTATCAGAGTGGAAGCATGAGATGACTATAACCTATTTCATACAGAGCCTGGTTATCTCAGTATAGTTGTCTGGTTTCAAACCTTGCCACCCAACTGGCATTTCATACAAGTATCAGTGAGCAACCAACATTCAGGCTGAAGAGCCTCGTTTTATAAGAGTGAATATTCTGGACACATCCCAGATTTACCATGTAATTGCTCCACAGTGAACACAGCATAGATGTCTCCAAAGGAGAAAATTATTTGCTTGTGAGATGCATATTTCCTGTGGTTATCTCTGAGTGAACTAGCCAAAAAGTAAGTGAAGAGGTGAGAGACAAGAAGTAATCACTTTGCAAAGTAGTGGTAAAATCAACCAAGGTAAAACTGGTTTAAAGAAATTCGGAGAACTATAGAGTTGAGAGAGAAATTTTTAAAACTGACTTTAGAGTCAGTTATCTAGGTCAGTCCACCTTTTATAGGTGACACTACCCAGGCTAACAGAGTGGAAGAGACTTGCCCAGAGTCACTGAATCAGACTAGACCAGTTCCCGATTCCCAGTCCAGTGTTTACTCCCCTTCATTGCTGCTGTGGGTTAGGACCTATTGCACAACAGCCCTATTTAATCATCCTGACAGCAATCCTGAGAATGATAAACTTTCTCTGCAACAATCTGACTCAGCTCAGGGTAGCAGCTTCACCAAATGCCCCATTAAAATGCAGTCAACTCCAAGGGGAGGTGAAAAAAAAGGAAGGGGGTGGTGGTCCAGAGGGCTTGGAAAAGTTTTTCCTAACCAAAAATATTGCCTGCACCCACATACCTGTGTGCCTGAAATTAACCACTGAAAATGTCTGCTGTAAGGCAAATTATCATCTTTAACATTTTGCTTGGATCTTTGGAGGGGCTCCTTAACAAAGAAGAAGGTCTTAATGGTATATGACACCAGACAAATACATTGTGATTGAACATGGCAGAATGACTAGACAGTGGTCTGAAATGTATTAGGACCCATCAGGTACACATAGCAGAAGGTGCCTACTTTACCATCATCATTTCACATCAGAACAAAGCAACAGATTGCTTTGTGCTCTAATCATTTCCCTGTCATCAGATTTCACTTTTGGTGTCTGATGTCATGGTAAGGTACTTTAGTAGACCCAGTTTCCTTGATTACTTGAATAATTCACATTTTGATTCTGAATATGGGATATTTTCAGCAGAACAAAGGCCCTTTAAATGGCAATTGTGATTTCAGCATTGAGACTCAGTTTGTCTGGACTCAAACTTCAAAATGTATTTCCCACACCTTAAGGTCATTTGCCTTCTTCTTTTTGTGGTCAAAAGTTAAGCAAGATGGGGATCGAAAGATAACCATTTGCTTTTGTTAATGAAGAGGTAGTTTTAACCAGAGCTGGTGTAATGATGCTTAGGAGGCCAAGGGCAGATTGCCATGCCTTGCTAAGAAACAAATGCAGGTGGAAAGGTGGAGAAAAATTAATGCAGATAACCTTTTAAGGAGGTTGACTAGGACCAAAAAGAGAAAGTCTTTTATTGAAATGTTTGGATGGATATTGATTGATTGGTTGACTTTAAAGGGCATAGGGGAGACATGAGCATTTCTATTACCTGGGGCGGGGGGGTGGGGAAGTCAGGTCCTTAGCTTCTCCATCCAAATATTGCAGAAATGTTAATATAGCTGTAAACAAAGAGTCTGTCCAAGGTCATCCAGCCAACTGACCAAAGCATCAGAATTAAAATCCTGGTCCTTCAACAGCTTGTTTTCTTGGGCACATGAGGTCTCTCCATTTTGCAACTGTTTTTGATTTCAGTGGGTCATGGGAGGATGAAGGTGGTCATTTCTGTATAACTGCATTTGTAAAGAGCTATAAGGTCCTCTTGGGCAGGGAAGGGATAAGGAGAATAAATACTTGATTAAGTTAACATTTTCCATTTGCCAGACACCAGGCTAAATGCTTTACCTAAATAAGTTATTCAACCCTCACAGCAACATATGAAGCAGATTAAGTTATTATCTTTTCACAGACAAAGAAATTGTGGCTCGAAGAGATTTAGTAATTCACCTGAAATCACACCAGCAAAAGCCAAATAAAAAAAGTGGGGGTTTTAACCAGTAGATTATCCCATCTCTCATATGCTATTTCAAATCCTGAAAGATGATGCTGTGAAAGTGCTGCACTCAATATGCCAGCAAATTTGGAAAATTCAACAGTGACCACAGGACTGGAAAAGGTCAATTTTCATTCCAATCCCAAAGAAAGGCAATGCCAAAGAATGCTCAAACTACTGCACAATTAGTGATATTTTTAAATATCACAATTCATTTTTTCTAGGTACAGTCACATTTTTGTCCTGTTTTATTTCCAGAAAATGCTGTGAGACAACTGAGAACGTCAACTTCATTTGAGAATAGGGACAATGAAACATATTCTCTCTCTCTCCCCTGCTCCCACTTCTCTCTCATACACACACATATACACACACCATTAGGGAGGAAAGCCCATTAGAATGGAAATAATAGAGCCTAGATAGCTCAGTGGCCGAATTTGCCACAGAGCTGCCAGGACCCTTAAGAGAAGAGATTCAGTCCTCTGCTGTTTTTAGCCAGCAGCACATGGTGTCCAGGGTAAAGGAAATAAACCCATTCCATCAAAATGCCAGAATGTATGCCCGCAAGCAGCTTTATCGGAAGACCAGGTGAGAGGACTCATAAATAATAACTAGGAAAACTATTTCCAAGTGGAACAAACTCTTAAAATAATAAACGCAGCAGATCTTGACCACTACTAGAATTCTTTCCTCTCCCCAGTGAACTACAATGAGTCTCTTGGCATCACAGGGCTCTGTGCTGAGATGAGAATTTGCAATTAGCTTTAAGAATAAAAGAGTAAGTACAAATTGGCCCCATATAGCCCTGATTCATAACATACCACTTAAAAGACAGTATCCATCAGTTACAAAAAAGAGTCTCTGTGTGAAGGTCAGCCTAGGTATGGTTTGTTTGTAATTTTTGTGCAAGAGCTATGTCTTACTCATCATTGCATCCCCAGCACCCAGCATAATGTCTGGCACATTGTTAGTGCCCAATAAGTTTTGTTTAGTGATTAGTGAATATTAGCCAGGATATAATGATGCCATGTCTGCCACTTTGCTCCAGTTCTCTAAAACCAAGGAATATATTTAGGATTATGTTAATCAAATATACTTAGTTGGATGAAGGTAACACTGGATTGACATCAAACAGCTCTAGCCTGAATTTCCTAGGGAATTGCCTCAACTTTTAACTTACATGGTTTGTAGCATTCTGATTTAATGGAAGCAATTCCATTATTAATGGGTGAGTTTCTAGATCAGCTTGTAAAATTCAGTCAGTTAGTTCAGTCATTCAGTCATGTCCAGCTCTTTGCAGCACCATGGACTGCAGCACGCCAGGCCTCCCAGTCCATCACCAACTCCCAGAGCTTGCTTAAACTCATGCCCATAGAGTCGGTGATGCCATCCAACCATCTCATTCTCTGTCATCCCCTTCTCCTCTTGCCTTCAATTTTTCCCAGCAGCAGGGTCTTTTCAAATAAGTAAGTTCTTTGCATCAGGTGACCAAAGAATTGGAGTTTCAGCTTCAACATCACTCCTTCCAATGAATATTCAGGAATGATTTCCTTCAGGATGGACTGGTTGGATCTCCTTGCAGTCCAAGGGACTCTCAAGGGTCTTCTCCAACACCACAGTTCAAAAGCATCAATTCTTTGGCACTCAGCTTTCATTATGATCCAACTCTCACATCCATACATGACTATTGGAAAAACCATAGCTTTGACTAAATGGACCTTTGTTGGCAAAGTAAGTCTCTGCTTTTTAATATACTGTCTAGGTTGGTCATAACTTCCCTCCCATGGAGTAAGTGTCTTTTGATTTCATGGCTGCAGTCACCATCTGCAGTGATTTTGGAGCCCCCCAAAATTAAGTCTCTCACTGTTTCCATTGTTTCCCCATCTCCTTACTATGAAGTAATGGGACTGGATGCCATGATCTTAGTTTTTTTAATGTTGAGTTTTAAGCCTGCTTTTTTACTCTTTTCTTTCACTTTCATCAGGAGGCTCTTTAGTTTCTCTTCGCTTTCTGCCATAAGGGTGGTGCCATCTGCATATCTGAGGTTATTGATATTTCTTCCGGCAATCCTGATTCCAGCTTGTGCTTCATCCAGCCCAGCATTTCACATGATGTACTCTGCATATAAGCTAAATAAGCAGGTGACAATATACAGCTTTGATGTACTCCTTGTAAAATTTTTTATCAGAATATAGAAAACTAATGGCATTCAATTATATTACAGACCTGTTTTCCCATTGTAATCATTCTTACTTGGCAATATTTATTTGAAGTTCCAGTCTAAGATGGCAGAAAGAGACTACCTGCTGTTCAGATTCAGGAATTCCTTCTTAACTCTCCACTCTTTCTTACCTTCCATTACCTGTATTCACCTACCCACCTTCATCCAAATAAAGCCTACTTCTCCTCCTGTTTTCTGAATCTCAGTGAGTAGCACTTGTCATCTACCATTGACTAAAGTCTGACACTTTGGAGTCATTCTCCCTTAGTGTGCCCCCTCACTCGCATTACATAGATCCACATCCACACAGACATGTCTAGTGGGCTACCAGGTACTGATGATTCTATCCCAGCCACTGCTTTAGTTCAGGACATTATCTTTCTCGACTACTTCATATGGTTTCTGGGTTCCAGAGAGAAGAAATCTGTAAATATGGCAAGTCTTCTTGCCATTTCCATGCATAGAAAATTTACCTGAATTCATAAGTTAGTACATATACTCAGGTGAAGACAACACTGAGGTAATAAATAAGGTTTTAGTAGTTGATAAACTCTCCAAAGAAGGACACAATCTTTCATCAGGACCTTGGAGAGAACCAGCAAAGGTAGCTGATAAATAGAACTAGGCAAGTTCTGTCAAAACTAGGATTATAAACGGGCAAATACTGGAAAGAAGTCAGCTTAGACTTTCCAGCCACAGGTTGACTTTCTGATCCTTAAATGCTTCAAGTCCAGTCCTGTGACAGGCTTTTGCACCAGATGTTTCCCTTGATTGCAACCCTCTTCCCCCATATCTTTGCATTGCTGTCACCTTCTCACCATTCAGGTCTCAATCCAAATGACTGTGCAGTACAGCTTTTCCTCAATCACTCCTATCCCATTTCCCTATTTTACTTTCTTCATAACAATTATCACTGCTTGAAACTGTGCTATTTATTCATTTGTTTACATGACTATTGTCTCCCTAGGCTTCACAGAGAGTAAGCTTTGTGGGTGAATAGACCATGTCTATGTGATTAACTGTCATATATCTTTAGTGTTTAAAACATATCTGACACCTAGGAGGCAGTGTATAAATATTTGACAAATGAGAAAATGAAATAAGACAGGCAATTAGATTTGAAGTTTAGGAGACTAGTGAGGACCTTGAACTGAGAAGTTGGAGCTAATATCAGACACTAATTATTGAGTTTGGAGAAATAGGATTCAAGATGCCATGTATAGATTTGTGTTCGCATGACCCATGTAGGGCCAAACATCAAACACACCCATTGGGTAGCATGCATACCAATACTACATTTTAATTTCTAGAATAATTACTATAGTTTGAATAAAAGCAAGATAGCCCTTATTTTGATCTCTGCAAAAGGAACAACGCTTTCCCCTGCATTTTCTCTAGAAAGGGATTTTTATTCTGTCAGTGGCATTAAGTGGGAACTGACCAAGCAAATCAGTGGGTGGGTTGTTTGACCACTCCAGAGGTCAGTGAGTTAGGACTATTTCCCTTGAGCCCTCACTTCCAGAATTCTTAGAAACGAGAGAGTCCTGTGGCTTGGAAGCTTGGATCTTGCAATTTGTCTCTGCAAATGGAGAAGGCACACAAAGGGTGCTAGGGCAAACTATGTTAAAATCCTATATTATATAGGATTTTTAATAGGTACACATGTTTCATTTGACCAATGCAGAGGTTTTAAATGTTTTTGATTAGTCACCAACATTATAAAAATCAGGAGATTTCATATAAAGAAAGATTTCCAGCCTCTCTTAGAAATACAGAAGTTCTAGAAGTACTAGCCCTTGATTTCCCACATGACAAAAATCACCTGACATGGAGTGGCAGCTGCCCCTTCAGACAGGACTTGTAGTCTCAACACCGCCTCTGTCTCCAGGCCTCCACCTACTTCACTCATTTACCATAACTACATGGCCTTTGAAGGTGTTTGAGTCTGAGGTCCTCCACTATGAAATACAAGAATTAGATGATTCTAAGAATTGGAGACATGGGAATAATTATGAAGGTAAACTATCTATAAGGAATCACAGTGTGCATTTCCCCAAAAAAGCAACTAATTTTTGGTATATTGCTATGGGTATGAAACTTGTATGTATTATAAGATACTTATGAGGATATTGACACCATTCACACAGTGGCTCCCTAAAAAATCTAAGGAAATTGTGTTTATGTGTGTATGTGTTCACATACACACAGATATGCACAGAGTAGATACTCAGTAAATATTTCTTGAATAAAGTAATGAGAGGCTCAAGAGCATTCATCAAAACCCTAAGCAATAATAAATATTATGAACTGCTGCTGTACACCTCACAGCTTATGAACTCACTCTGCTTCTCTTTTTTCTCTTATTTTCCCCCAGTTGTAGTCCAAGACTGAGAATCTAATTGAGATATAATGAAAATTTATTAATTAATTGTAAATAGAACGGGTTGATCAAGCATCAGTTAGCCTACCTGCATTAGTTTGATGTGGTCTGAGAGTGAATTCATTACTATAGTGAAACCAGAACTTCTTAGTTTGGAGATATGGATTCTGGCCCTGATTCTGCCACTAACTGTAGTTCTTTGAATAAGTCACTTGGCTCTGTGGCCAAAGTTTGATCATCCATATAATTATATGGTCTTCAGGGCTTCTCTCTGCTTTATGATCTCTCTTTATGTGAAAAACAAAGACACATCAGAGGTAAGAGCTAGAAACTCAGAGCCAGCAATGTCTAGCAAGGAAAGACCAAGAAGAGATCCCCCCCCCCCAATAATTAAGGCAAGGAAGTCTCCAAACGCATGGGCAACAATCCATGGAGGGACAAGAGTGGAATGTGAACTCATTAGCAGAATGTTGAGTAAAACTCAGGGAGGAAAACAGAGTAATAGAGAGGGAGTCCAACTGTAGACTAAGAGAATTCTAAAGAAAAAAAAAATGGAAAAACTGCTGCTAATTAGGTCATTTAGAAACTGAACAACCGAATGTAATTCTTGCTGAAGCAATAAGGAAACAACCATGGGATGCACAATATTAACAAGAATACATGCTAATAGACAAAACTAGGATCCCCCAAGTAACTTAACAAGTCCCGTGCAAGCTAGTAGATATCAGGTGGAAAACAGCACTTGAATTTCACACAGATTTTTAAAATATACTGAGGAAACATGTAGCAAAGGATCAGATAATATTTGCTGAATCAAATTCTGTTATTAAAAACTCTGGTATGCTTCACTATTTAAAAACTTTAATGTGAAAAATTAAAAATTTGAAAAATCTCAGAGTGATTATTTCTTTTTATAAAAGAATTCACTGCCAGTATATTTTAAACAGAAATCTTTCACCCTTAAAATTTAAAAACAAAATTGAAACATTTCCTTTTACAAAAATCTTTCATTAACAAAAATGAGGTAGAGCTCAGAATCAATGCTTTATTTAGTCTTACATTCACGTCACCTAATGCAGCATCAGGCACAGATGGACAGTTCAGTAACTTTCAGTGAATGGATTATGTGTGGTTTTCTACTGCTGCATAACAAACCACCCCAATTTAATGGCTTAAAATGACTTTACCTTTCACAGTTCCAAAGGTTGACTAGGCTCAATGGGAAGTTCTTCTGGTGGTTTCACTTGGATTCTCTCGTGTGCTTGCAGTCAGGTAACAGCTTAGCATGGGTTCATCTGGAGGCTCAACCAGGATACTGGGTTGACATGGTCTCTCTCCCTCTCCATAGTCTCAAGTTTCTTCCTCTCTATGTAGACTCTACATGTGGTCTTTGCAGCAGGGAAACCAGACCTCTTACATGGTGGTGGCTCAGGCATCCCCAAAGTACAAAATCAGAAAACTGCCATTGTCCATTGGTTAAAACAGATCACTGGGCCAGCCCAGATTCAATGAGTAGGGGAACCACAGAAGAATATGAACAGGAGGTGTGATTCATTGGGGCATGTTCATAGACTAGCTACCCCAGTTTGCCTTCACTTTGGGCCCTTAACTTCCAAAGAGATAGGAAACAGGTTTAGAGTTATACAGCTACAAACATAGGCCATTTTAATGAAAATGGAAGAGTGACTCAGAGCCAGAACCCAGAGGATAAAACCAAGAGCAGAGGGAAACCATTCCTAAAAAGCAAAACTGTACCTTAATCAAGGACTATCCTCTGCCTTGAGTTAGAGAAATTGGGATATGCACCAGGTTGGATTTTAGAATTGCTATAAATCAGGAAATGCTCATGTCTCCCTTTTCTCCTCTTTTTGAACATGGGAGTCTGCTGAAGTTTTTCTGTCTCTTTCACCATTACATGAAAGAGATGGGTTGGGGGTGGGTGGATAATCTGCTCTTCTTCACTGGTCTCTGCACCTGAGAAAGTGCATATGAGAAGATGCCTTCGAGCAGTCACATCCATACCAGCACCTGATTTTGTTGACAATATCCTGGAATTTAAACTGATACCATATTTAGGATGAGATTTGCAGAGGTAAGCACATTTTTCATGTAGAAAGGCCATGAATCAGTAAGAGCCAGAGGATGGTACCCCGGTCTCCAAAGATGGCTCCCAATGAACCACATCTCTTTGAATTTACACCATGTGTAGACTCCTCCATCATTGAAGCTGGGCTTTCCTGGGACTTGATTTAAATAACAGAATATGGCAGAACTGACACTATACCAGCTAGAGCCTAAGCTTTATAGACCTGGCAGCTTCCACTTTTTAGTTTTGAAAACCTTGAGTCTTCACATAAGAAGTCTGGCTTTCCTTCTGGAAAGATCACATTGACAGAAAACATAGAGAGGCCACACGGAGAGACAGAGGAGGCCACTTAAAGTGGGAAAGAGGAGCAGCTATCCTGGCATCTCAGCCAAGCCGCCATCTAACTACAACTGCGTGACAGAACTCAAGAGTGATCAGCAGAAGAACTGCCCCAATGACCCTAGGCATCCCACAGAAATATGAAAGGTAATAAAATCATTGTTTTAAGCCACCAAGGTTTTCAATAGCTTATTAATGCAGCTATAGATAAATAAAACAGTATACATAAATGAATATGGACAAAGTACCCTATTTAGGGGAGTTACAGTTTCACATACTAACCATAAAGTTCTTTTCTCTATTCAAGAAATATTTACTAAGCCCCTACATCAGTTAACACATCCTTCTTATGTATAAAAGAAAGATTTGGGCTTATGGAAAAACATCTTTAATTGAAAACTGGAATGTTTAGTTGAAAAAAACTTTCATCTATCATTTGCTCCAGCATCCTCAGGCCTCAGGGGAGATAATTTCGATACATTAGCAACAGGAAACTATTGCAAACTCTTGGGGGAACAGTGACATGATGGAAATGGTATTTGGAAAGGTTCATTTGGCAGTAGAAAACAGGGTTAGTGGCAGGGTTAGTGAGGTTAGTGAGGCAGTTTTGCTTTTTGCATCTAAATCTTAGATGCAAGTTGATCTGGATTGAAACCAGGGTAAATGGAAGAGGAAAGAACTTGATTACAGATCTTGAAATTTTCTTGAAAGAGTAAAAGAGAACATGTCCAAGATTACAGAAGCTAGGAGAATAATGGTGACAACAACAACTAAAGGAAGAATGTGGGACACTTGGAAAAAGAGTCATGAATGGGAAGAACAGATCCGTATAGATTTGGATTTAATCATTTGGATAAGAGGAAAATTGAACAGAGCTATCTGATAGGCAGCTGGTATTTCATTAACTTAAAAACAAAACAAAACAAACAAGCAAAAAGACTAGGGCAACAAACTACAGTGAGAGAAAGGATAAGGATTCAGGAGATGATGATCTGCTTCTATGCTTACACCCTTGGATTCAACATGGCTTTGCCACACCAGCCAGTGAACCGTGTGGTCTAGGCCACAATGTCTAGATCTGAGACCTGGAATTCTGCAGACCTATCCAGTCATCCTGCTTCTAATGAAGATCCTAATGCATGTGGGAGGATCCAGGAAACAGTGGAGGGCTGAGTGCTAGGAAGGAGCAGATATCAAAGACCAAATCTCTGTGGAGCAGCCAGTGGCTAAGCTAGCAAAATTTGGACACAGAGCATATCATTTTCTGACTTCTACCTCAAATTATCTTCAAAGTGGTACAATTTCATTACCCATTGTCTTGGACTGAATGTTTGTGTCCCACCTCAAATTTATTTCTTGAAGCCCTAACCCTAAGGTATAGCATCAGGAGGTAGGGCTTTGGGGATGTGATTAAATTTAGATGATTTCATAAAGGTAGAGCCCCCATGGTGGGACTAGTGCCCTTATAAGAAGAGGAGTAGACATCAGAGTTTCCTTTCTCTACCATGTGAGGATACAGCAACAAGACAGCCATTTGCAATCCAAGAAAAGAGCCCTTACCAAGAACCAAACTGGCCAGCATCTTCACCCTGGACTTACCAGCCTCCAGAACTGTGAGAAACAAATGTCTGTTGTTTAAGCCAGCCAGCATGTGGTATGTTTTATAGCAGCCCATGCTGACTAAAACACTTTATCCTTTAAGTAGATACTATATTCTATATGGAAGTGAATTTGATGAGCTTCCAATAAGTTCATAATGGTTTAGCATAAATGGAAAAGAATTGACAGTCCCTTGAACGGCTAGGAGACCAACCCAGTCAATCCGAAAAGAAATCAACCCAGAATACTCATTGGAAGGACTGATGTTGAAGCTGAAGCTCCAAAACTTCAGGCACCTGATGTGCAGAGCCAACTCACTGGAAAAGACCCTGATGCTGGGAAAGACTGAGGGCAGGAGGAGAAGAGGGTGACGGAGGATGAGATGGTTGGATGGCATCGTCGACTCAATGGGCATGAGTTTGAGCAAACTCCTGGAGATAGTGAAAGACAGGAAGCCTGACATGCTGCTGTCCATGGGGCCACAAAGAGTTGGACATGACTTAGCAACTGAAAAACAACAAAAGCTCCCTTTGGGATCACTTTGTGTCTCCAACACCTGTGGTACTAGATATTCTTGCATTTAAGCTGTAAAGCAAAAATAAACAATGCTTGTGAAGATGATGGAACAGAAGCTGAGTTCCTTTAGTTCTAACATTCTATGTGACCACATGCTTTCTATTTGTGTTCAAAAGTTTAGAACATGAAACATCCCACCCTGCCTTCTCCCACTGATGATTTGAAAGAATAGCAGTGAAACATGTACATTACCATATGTAAAATAGATGACCAGTGCAAATTCAATGCATGAAGCAGGGAATCCAAAGCCTGCTCTGGGACAACCAGAGAGAGAGGGTGGGGAGGAAGGTGGGAAGGGCGTTCAGGATGGGGGAGGGGGAAACATGAATACCTGTGGCTGATTCGTGTTGATGCATGGCAAAAACCATCACAATATTGTAAAGTAGTTATTCCCCAATTAAAGTGAGTTACTCAATTTAAATAAATAAATAAATAAAACACTGAAACAGAGTGACCAGGGTGAGTATTTGAAAACATGCTCAAATGAAACTGAAATCCAAATACCTCTGTAATGTACTCCTCAAGTGTGCAGTTGGGCCCTTGTGTGTTAAGGGACCATTCCAGCTACATAATACAATTAAATCTCAATAGTATTGCAGTAACTGTTTAGGTCTTCAGTTCAGTTCAGTCGCTCAGTCATGTCCAACTCTTTGTGACCCCATGGACTGCAGCACACCAGGCTGTCCATCACCAACTCTCAGAGTTTCCTCAAACTCATCTCCATTGAGTTGGTGATGCCATCCAACCAGTTTATCCTCTGTCATCCCCCTCTCCTCCTGCCCTCAATCTTTCCCAGCAACAAGGTCTTTTCAAATGAATCAGTTCTTCACATTAGGCGGCCAGAGTATTGGAGTTTCAGCTTCAGCATCAGTCCTTCCAATGAATATTCAGGACTGATCTCCTTTAGGATGGACTGGTTGGATCTCCTTGCAGTCCAAGGGACTCTCAAGAGTCTTCTCCAACACCACAGTTCAAAAGCATCAATTCTTCCGTGCTCAGCTTTCTTTATAGTCCAACTCTCACATCCATTCATGACTACTGGGAAAACCATAGCTTTGACTAGACGGACCTTTGTTGGCAAAGTGTCATCTCTATTTTTTAATATGATGTCTAGGTCGGTCATAACTTTCCTGCCAAGGAGTAAGCGTCTTTTAATTTCATGGCTACAGTAACCATCTGCAGTGATTTGGGAACCCAAAAAAATTAAGTCTGCCACTGTTTCCACTATTTCCCCATATATTTGCCATGAAGTAATGGGACCAGATGCCATGATCTTAGCTTTCTGAATGTTGAGCTTTAAGCCAACTTTTTCACTCTCCTCTTTTACTTTCATCAAGAGGCTCTTTAGTTCCTCTTCACTTTCTGCCATAAGGGTGGTGTCATCTGCATATCTGAGGTTATTGATATTTCTCCTGGCAATCTTGATTCCAGCTTGTGCTTCCTCCAGCCCAGCGTTTCTCATGATGTACTCTGTATATAAGTTAAATAAGCAGGGTGACAATATACAGCCTTGATGTACTCCTTTTCCTATTTGGAACCAGTCTGTTGTTCCATGTCTAGTTCTAACTGTTGCTTCCTGATCTGCATACAGATTTCTCAAGAGGCAGTTCAGGTGGTCTGGTATTCCCATCTCTTTCAGAATTTTCCACAGTTAGATAACAGTTTTTCTTTTAGGAAGGAATATTTTATTATTATTTACTGGCATATGACAATAATAAAAGAAAAAAGACCAACTCACAGACGGTTTTATAATTTAAAAAATTTCCTTGCAAAAAATGTACCCACTCATTTCCTGCACCCAGGGAAAACCATTCATATCCTTCTTCCTTGGTATGCCAGATAGGGCCTGATTCTCAAAAACAGCATAATAATATGGCATTAAACAGCCTCAATTCCTAGTATGAATGGACACAGACCAGAATGAAAAGACAGATTGGCATGAGGTCACTTCTACATGATTGTACAATCCACACAGGACTATTTAACTATCAAAGAAATCAAGTAACTTGCCTAATTACCTAGTTAATGAATTGCTAAAAGAGACAGATTTCTGTATCTCACCAATATGTACCTTCTCTTTCCTTGGCACTCTACTGGATCATGTTCCCAGTCCCTTTACATCTAGGTGGAACCATGTGACTAGTTCTAGCAATGGAATGAGTTAACTTCTGGCATTTACAGCCCTGGCCCTTAAACCCACCAGATTCTCCATGTTCTTTTTCTTTTCTTGTCTCCTGGCTGGTTGCAGAAGATCCAGAGGAGGACCCAGAGAACACACTAGGTGGAAGGAGCCTTGGTCCCTGAATATCTACATGAATATACATGAGTGTGATCATGCACAAGTTAGCCAGCTGGAGGACAAGATACCATCCCAACTGAGCCCTCTTAGACCTGGCAGCCAGCCAGCTCTGCAGATCATCACAGATGTGAGTGAAGAGTGTTAGTTGTTCAACCATGTCCAACTCTTTGCAATCCCATGGACTGTAGCCCACCAGGCTCCTCTGTCCATGGAGTTCTCTAGGCATGAATACTAGAGTGGGTTGCCACTTCCTTCTCCAGGGGATCTTCCTGACCCAGAGATCAAACCTGATCTGCATTGCAGGCAGATTCTTTGCCATCTGAGCCACCAGGGAAATACCATCGCATATGTATAGGGCATCAAACATATAAATATATAGATAAGCAGTGACATAGGAGAGAAATACACCTTTCTGGTGTGAAGCCACTGAGATTTTGATGTTTTTATACCACTGAGATTTTATAGCTGTTACTTCCACACTGACATAATGCCATGATTCGAATCAATGCCAATTTGACTCCAAAGCCTGTGCTCCCGAACAGCACAGAGCATGACTGGTAACAGCCCACCTGCTAGCTCAGTTCACCCACATTACACTTGGTGCAGTAGAAAATGTCCCTAAAATCCCAGCCATGTGATCCCACCAGTGGCACTGGGCTCTAGGAGAACACTTAGGGAAATATCTGTGTCAGTTAACTTTTGCTACATAACAAAACAGTTCAAAACCAGGTGGCCTACAACAACAACAAAAAGAAAAAAGGGAAAAAAAAGACATTACTTTGGCTTACAATTTGAGAAGTTGCAGTGTAGGCCTCTTGTGCCTGAGTGGTTCTTGCAGCTTGGGACAAGACTCTGCTAATATCAGCTGGGCAATCATACATCTGTGATCAGCTGTAGAGTTGACTGGCAACTGGCTCGAGTGGGATGGCTTATCTCTGATCATGTGATATCTCTTCCAGGAAGCAAGCTTGTGCTTGATCATTTGGTGGCAGCAGCAGTGGTTGCAAGACCAGCAAGAGGACCAGCCCCAATATACAGGCACTTTTCAGGCTGCTCCCTTGGCCAAATCAAGACACGTGACTGTGCCAAAAGTTAGTGCAGGGGGGCATTATGAAAGGCCTGGATACAGGTGGTGGGAAAAAATTCAGACATTACTACAATCAACCAACCCCAATATCCAAGGTTCACTGGGTGGAGACCAGAGCACAGAACAAGTGTGTCCTACATGTTCAGTTCAGTTCAGTTCAGTCGCTCAGTCGTGTCCAACTCTTTGCAACCCCATGAATCACAGCATGCCAGGCCTCCCTGTCCATCACCAACTCCCAGAGTTTACTCAAAGTCATGTCCATTGAGTCGGTGATGCCATCCAGCCATCTCATCCTCTGCCGTCGTCCCCTTCTCCTCCTGCCCCCAATCCCTCCCAGCATCAGGGTCTTTTCCAATGAGTCAACTCTTTGAATCAGGTGGCCAAAGTATTGGAGTTTCAGCTTCAGCATCAGTCCTTCCAATGAACACCCAGGACTGATCTCCTTCACGATGGACTGGTTGGATCTCCTTGCAGTCCAAGGGACTCTCAAGAGTCTTCTCCAACACCACAGTTCAAAAGCATCAATTTTTTTTGGCACTCAGCTTTCTTCACACTCCAACTCTCACATCCATACATGACCACTGGAAAAACCATAGATATTAAAGCTCTTCAAATAATTTCTTCCAGCTTCTGACTTCCATACCTGCAGCACTCCCATGGTAATACTGACATAATCTAGGAGACAACAGCATCGGTTTGTTGCTTTTTGTGTTTTTCTGTTTTTGTTTTGTTTTGTTAGTTTATTGAAAGCCGTGCTTGGGAGGAAATGACCGACTGACTGCTCTTGTGGACAGTTTGGCAGAACCCTGGAGGTAGAGAGCCTTCTCTATCTGACAGAAGGGTGGTTCCACTGGGTGTGAGGAATCTTCTTCCTGCAAAAAAAATGAGTCAAGATAAGAATAGAGTGCCAGACCTCCTTTATACTCCTCATGTGGAAAGGAAAATGTGACCAAATCCCTGGTGAATACAGCCCTTTTCCTAAGAGGGAAGAGATAAAAGGCTGTCAGGGAGAAGAGAACTGCTATTGAAGCTACTGCCTGGTCTACTCTCTCCTAGAAGTTTCCTTTCTGTCTTCATTTCTATGTTCAAGATTTTCTCTTTGTGTCTTGCTGTTATTTCTATAAAAATGCCTTTCACTTGGCAACATCTTAGCCAAGAAAAGCAAAATATCTACCATGAAAAAACACGGCATGTTGAAATTGGTGCTCCTTTAGACTTGAGATGGTGTTCTCAGGGAAACTCTGGAGTTGCCTAAAGGAAGTAAGCCCCTTGTCGTGTATTATGGGTAATGCGGGATGGCTCTGGAGACATGCAGGGGAATCGGGCCTCATCTCGAGTTGATTTGGAGTACACGGAGCACTTTCGTGTTGCATCTCTAGACTTGTGACAGTCTTCTTGAGGACTATGTGGAATTTCATCTAGGAAGTCAAGGCTCCCTTCGTGTTTGATGGGGAACACGGATGTGGTCTGCATGCAATGCTGTGGAATCGGGCCTCATCTTGAGTTGATTTAGGGTACACGGAGCTCTTTTGTGTTGCTGTGGGGACCTCAGGGTCCCGCTAGACTTGTAACAGTGTTCTTGGGAACTTTCTGGAGGTCCATCAAGGAAGTCAAGGCTCCTTTCATGTTTGATGAGGAACAAGGACTTGCTCTGCACGCAGCATTGCAATCGGGCTTCATCTCGTGGCGATGGGGAAGTCTCAACGTTTTTCTTGAGTTGAAGCGGGAATCTGGGGTATGTTCTCATGTTACAGCGGGGATGGCCCTCAAAACTCGTGTTGGTTCAGTGACTTCAGGACTCTTGTCTAGTTGCCAGCGATACCTCGGGATTCTCTTCGAGGATTGGCAGGGCAAAGGGACGCCTCTCGAGGTGAGACGGGAGACCCAGGCTTCCTTCCCAGTTGCCACAGGGATATTGGGATTCCTAACAATTTTCAAGTTGAGTCAGGCATCATCTCCTTTTGACGCCTTGAACACCGCACTCCTCTCGAGTTGTCAAAGGGATGGGAGGCCTCCTGGCGAGATGAGGCAGGGAACTAGGGCTTTCTCTAGGGTCTCCACAGGGGATTCAGGCATTCCTTCATCTTGGGAGATGAAAGACGAGCCTGCATTCAAGTCACTGCAGGGAAATCTGGCCTTATTTTGAGTCAGGGCATATCGGTGTCCATTCCATTTGAGACAGCAAACTCAGGGTCCCTCTCACATACCTATAGCTGAGAGAAGACTCCTCTTGAGATGCTTGTGGAAAGTTTGCATTCCTTTTGAGTCAAAGCCAGGGAATCAGCTCTCATCTCGAGATGATTTGGGGTAAACGGAGCTTTTCTCGAGTTGCTGTGCTGAACTTGGTGTTCCGCTAGAATTGTGACGGTATTCTCGTGGAGTCTCTGGAGTTGCCTAAAAGAAGTTAAGCCACTTGTCATGTTTGATGGGGAACACAGAATGGCTCTGGAGGAACTGCAGGGGAATCGGGCCTCATCTCAAGTTGATTTGGAGTACACGGAGCGGTTTCATGTTGCTGCGGGGACCTCAGGGTCCCTCTGGACTTGTGAGAGTGTTCTTGGGGACTCTTTGGAGTTCCATCAAGGAAGTCAAGTCTCCCTTCGTGTTTGATCTGAACAGGGACTTACTCTGCATGCATTGCAGGGGAATCGGGCCTCATCTCGCAGTGAGGATACAGTCTCATTGCTTTTCTGGAGTTGAGGCAGGAACCTGGGTAATGTTCTCGAATTATGGCGGGGATGGCCCTTCAAAACTCGTGTTTGTTCAGCGACGTCAGGACTCCTGTCTAGTTGCGAGGGACACCTTGGGATTCCCCTCGAGGCTTGGCAGGACAATAGGGACGCCTCTCGAGGTGAGGTGGGAGACCTAGTTTCCCTTTGCAGTTGCCAGAGCGATACTGTGACTCCTGTCAGTTTTCAAGAGGAGTCAGGCGTCGTTTCCTTTTGAAACATTAAAATCCGCGTGCCTCTCGTGTTGTCAAAGGGATGTGAGGCCTCCTGTCGAGATGAGGTGGGGAACTAGGGTATTCTCTAGGGTCTCCACAGGGGATTCAGACATCCCTTCATCTTGTGAGATGAAAGATGAGCCTGCATTCAAGTCACTTCAGGGAAATCCGGCCTTATTTCGAGTCAGGGCAACTCGGTGTCCATTCCACCTGAGGCAGCAAACTCAGGGTCCCTCTCAAGTACCTATAGCTGAGAGAAGCCTCCTCTTTAGGTGCTATTTCAAGCTGGCATTCCTCTTGAGTCAAAGCCAGGAAATCAGCTCTCATCTCGAGATGATTTGAGGTGCACGTAGCTGTTTTCTAGTTGCTGTGCTGAACGTCGTGTTCCTCTATATTAAGGACGGTGTTCTTGCGGAATCTCTGGGGTTGTCTAAAGGAAGTCAAGCCACTTGTCATGTTTGATGGGGAACGCCGGATGGCTCTGGAGCCAATGTAGGGGAATCTGGCCTAATCTCGAGTTGATTTGGGGTACATCGAGCTCTTTCGTTTTGCTGCGGTGACCTCAGCATCCCTCTAAACTTGTATCAGTGTTCTTGGGGACTCTCTGGAGTTCCAACAAGGAAGGCAAGGCTCCTTTCATGTTTGATGTGGAACACGGAATTGCTCTGCTCGCAATTCAGGGGAATCTATTCTCATCTCTCATTGAGTGGGAAGTCTCATGGTTTTTCTGGAGTTGTGGAGGGAACCTGGGGTATATTCTCGAGTGACGACGTGGATGGCCCGTCAAAACTCCTCTTTATTCAGCGCCGTCAGCACGCCTGTCTAGTTGCAAGGGTCACCTCGGGATTCTCCTCGAGGCTTGGCTGGGCAATAGGGACGCCTCTTGAGGCGAGTAGGGAGACCCACTGTCACTTTCAAGTTGCTACATGGATCCTGGGATTCCTGTTAATTTTTAAGAAGAGTCAGCCATCGTCTACTTTTGAAGCATTGAACTCCGTGTTCCTCTCGAGGTGTCAAAGGGATGTGAGGCCTCTTGTCGAGATGAGTCGGGGAACTAGGGCTTTCTCTAGGGTCTCCACAAGGGATTAAGACATCCCTTCATCTTTTGAGATGAAAGACAAGCCTGCATTCATGTCACTGCATGGAAATCCGGCCTTATTTCGAGTCAGGGCATCTCGGTGATCATTCCACTTGACGCAGCAAACTCAGGGTCCCTCTCACATACCTATAGCTGAGAGAAGCCTCCTCTTGAGGGGCTTGTGGAAAGTTGGCATTCCTCTTGATTCGAAGACAGGTAATCAGCTCTCATCTCGAGATGATTTGGGGCACACGGAGCTTTTCTCGAGTTGCTGTGTTGAACTTGGTGTTCCTTTAGACTTGAGATGGCATTCTGTGGGAAACTCTGGAGATGCCTAAAGAAGTAAGGCCCTTGTCATGTATGATGGGTAATGCGGGATGGCTCTGCAGACAATGCAGGGGAATCGGGCCTCATCTCGAGTTGATTTGGAGTACATGGAGCACTTTCATGTTGCTGCGGGGACTTCAGGATCCCTCTAGACTTGTGACAGTGTTCTTGGGGTCTCTCTGGAGTTCCATCAAGGAAGTCAAGGTTCCTTTCCTGTTTGATGGGGAAGACGGACTTACTCTGCATGCATTGCGGGGGAGTCGGGCCTCATCTCGTGGCGAGGGGACAGTCTCATTGCTTTTCTGGAGTTGAGGCAGGAACCTGGGTTATGTTCTTGAGTTATGGCGGGGATGGCCCTTCAAAACTCGTGTTTGTTCAGCGACGTCAGGACTCCTGTCTAGTTGCGAGGGACACCTTGGGATTCTCCTCGAGGCTTGGCAGGACAATAGGGATGCCTCTTGAAGTTAGGCGGGAGACCAAGGTTCCCTTTGCAGTTGCCAGAGTGATTCTGTGACTCCTGTCAGTTTTCAAGAAGAGTCAGGCGTAGTTTCCTTTTGAAGCATTAAACTCCTCGTGCCTCTCATGTTGTCAAAGGGATGTGAGGCCTCCTGTCGACATGAGGTGGGGAACTAGGGTATTCTCTAGGGTCTCCACAGGGGATTCAGACATCCCTTCATCTTGTGAGATGAAAGACGAGCCTGCATTCAAGTCACAGCAGGGAAATCCGGCTTTATTTCGAGTCAGGGCATCTCGGTGTCCATTCCACCTGAGGCAGCAAACTCAGGGTCCCTCTCATGTAACTATAGGTGAGAGAAGCCTCCTCATTGTGGGTTGTTTAAAGCTGGCATTCCTCTTGAGTCAAAGCCAGGGAATCAGCCCTCATCTCGAAATGATTTGAGGTACATGGAGCTGTTCTCTAGTTGCTGTGCTGAACGTGGTATTCCACTACACTGAGGATGGTGTTCTCGGGGAATCTCTGGTGTTGCTTAAAGGAAGTCAAGCCACTTGTCATGTTTGATGGGGAATGCCGCATGGCTCTGGAGTCAATGTAAGGGAATCTGGCCTCATCTCGAGTTGATTTGGGGAACACCGAGCTCTTTCGTGTTGCTGCGGGGACCTCAGCGTCCCTCTAGACTTGTATCAGTGTTCTTGGGGACTCTCTGGAGTTCCATCAAGGAAGTAAAGTCTCCTTTCATGCTTGATGGGGAACACGGAATTGCTGTGCAGGCAATGGAGGGGAATATGATCTCATCTCTTATCGAGGGGGAAGTCTCATGGTTTTTCTGGAGTTGCAGAGTGAACCTGGGTTATATTCTCGAGTGACGACGGGGATAGCCCCTCAAAACTCGTTTTTGTTCAGCGGCGTCAGGAGTCCTGTCTAGTTGTGATGGATAACTCGGTATTCTCGTCGAGGCTTGGCAGGGCAACAGGGATGCTCTCGCGGTGAGGTGGGAGAACCAGTGTCCTTTCAAGTTGCCACAGGGATACTGGGATTCCTGTCAATTTTCAAGAGGAGTCGGTCATCATCTACTTTTGAAGCATTGAAATCTGCGTTCCACTCGTGTTGTCAAAGGGATGTGAGGCCTCCAGTTGAGATGAGGCAGGGAACGAGGGCTTTCTCTAGGGTCTTCAAAGGGGATTCAGACATCCCTTCATCTTGTGAGATGAAAGACGAGCCTGCATTCATGTCACTGCAGGGAATTCCAGCCTTATTTCGAGTCAGGGCATCTCGGTGTCCATTCCACTTGAGGCAGCAAACTCAGGGTCCCTCTCACATACATATAGCTGAGAGAAGCCTCCTCGTGAGCTGCTTGTGGAAAGTTTGCATTCCTCTTGAGTCAAAGCCAGGGAATCAGCTCTCATCTCGAGATGATTTGGGGTAAACGGAGCTTTTCTCGAGTTGCTGTGCTGAACTTGGTGTTCCGCTAGAATTGTGACGGTATTCTCGTGGAGTCTCTGGAGTTGCCTAAAAGAAGTTAAGCCACTTGTCATGTTTGATGGGGAACACAGAATGGCTCTGGAGGAACTGCAGGGGAATCGGGCCTCATCTCAAGTTGATTTGGAGTACACGGAGCAGTTTCATGTTGCTGCGGGGACTTCAGGGTCCCTCTGGACTTGTGAGAGTGTTCTTGGGGACTCTCTGGAGTTCCATCAAGGAAGTCAAGTCTCCCTTCATGTTTGATCTGAACAGGGACTTACTCTGCATGCATTGCAGGGGAATCGGGCCTCATCTCGCAGCGAGGGTACAGTCTCATTGCTTTTCTGGAGTTGAGGCAGGAACCTGGGTAATGTTCTCGAGTTATGGCGGGGATGGCCCTTCAAAACTCGTGTTTGTTCAGCGACGTCAGGACTCCTGTCTAGTTGCGAGGGACACCTTGGGATTCCCCTCGAGGCTTGGCAGGACAATAGGGACGCCTCTCGAGGTGAGGCGGGAGACCTAGTTTCCCTTTGCAGTTGCCAGAGCGATACTGTGACTCCTGTCAGTTTTCAAGAGGAGTCAGGCGTCGTTTCCTTTTGAAGCATTAAAATCCGCGTGCCTCTCGTGTTGTCAAAGGGATGTGAGGCCTCCTCTCAAGATGAGGCGGGGAACTAGGGCTTTCTCTAGGGTCTCCACAGGGGATTCAGACATCCCTTCATCTTTTGAGATGAAAGACAAGCCTGCACTCAAGTCACTGCAGGGAAATCCGGACTTATTTCAAGTCACGGCATCTCGGTGAGCATTCCATTTGTCGCAGCAAACTCAGGGTCCCTCTCACATACCTATAGCTGAGAGAAGCCTCCTCTTGAGGGGCTTGTGGAAAGTTGGCATTCCTCTTGAGTCAAAGACAGCGAATCAGCTCTCATCTCGAGATGATTTGGGGTACACAGAACTTTTCTCGAGTTGCTGTGCTGAAATTAGTGTTTCTCTAGACTTATGACGGTATTCTCGTGGAATCCCTGGAGTTGCCTAAAGGAAGTCAAGCCACTTGACTTGTTTGATGGGGAACACGGGATGGCTCTGGAGACAATGCAGGGGAATCTGGCCTCATCTCGAGTTGATTTGGGGAACACCGAGCTCTTTCGTGTTGCTGCGGGGACCTCAGGGTCCCTCTAGACTTGTATCAGTGTTTTTGGAACTCTCTGGAGGTCCATCAAGGAAGTCAAGGCTCCTTTCATGTTTGATGTGTAACACGGAATTGCTCTGCACTCAATGCAGGGGAATCTGATCTCATCTCTCATCGAGCGGGAAGTCTCATGGTTTTTCTTGAGTTGCGGAGGGAACCTGGGTTATATTCTCGAGTGACGACGGGGACGGCCTCTCAAAACTTGTGTTTGATCACTGTCATCAGGCCTCCTGTCTACTTGCGAGGGACAACTCTGGATTCTCTTCGAGGCTTGGCAAGGCAATAGGGACACCTGTCGAGATGAGACGGGAAACCCAGTGTCCTTTCAAGTTGCTACAGGGATACTGGGCTTCCTGTCAATTTTCAAGAACAGTCAGTCATGGTCTACTTTTGAAGCATTGAACTCCGCATTCCACTCGTGTTGTCAAAAGGATGTGAGGCCTCCTGTCGGGATGAGACAGGGAAGTAGGGCTTTCTCTAGGGTCTTCACAGGGGATTCAGACATCCCTTCATCTTGTGAGATGAAAGACGACCCTGCATTGAAGTCACTGCAGGGAAATCTGCCCTTATTTCGAGTCAGGGCATCTTGGTGTCCATTTCACTTGAGGCAGCAAAGTCAGGGTTCCTCTCACATACATATAGCTGAGAGAAGCCTCCTCGTTAGGTGCTTGTGGAAAGTTGGCATTCCTCTTGATTCAAAACCAGGGAATCATCTCTCATTTCGAGATGATTTGGGGTACACGGAGCTTTTCTCCAGTTGCTGTGCTGAACTTGGTGTTCCTCTAGAATTGTGACGGTATTCTCGTGGAACATATGGAGTTGCCTAAAGGAAGTCAAGCCAATTTTCGTGTTTGTTGGGGAACGTGGGATGGTGCTGGAGACAATGCAGGAGAATCGGGCCTCATCTCGAGTTGATTTGGAGTACACAGAGCACTTTCATGTTGCTGCAGGGACCTCAGTTTCCCTTTAGACTTGAGACAGTGTTCTTGGGTCTCTCTGGAGTTCCATCAAGGAAGTCATGGCTCCTTTCGTGTTTGATGGGGAACACGGACTTATTCTGCATGCATTGCCAGGGAATCGGGCCTCATCTCGCGGCCAGGGGAAAGTGTCATGATTTTTCTGGAGTTGTGGCGGGAACCTGGGTTATGTTCCTGAGTTACGGCAGGGACGGCCCTTCAAAACTCGTGTTTGTTCAGCGACATCAGGACTCCTGTCTAGTTGTGAGGGACACCTTGGGATTCTCCTCGAGGCTTGGCAGGACAATAGGGACGCCTCTCGAGGTGAGGCGGGAGACCAAGATTCCCTTTGCAGTTGCCAGAGCGATACTGTGACTCCCGTCAGTTTTCAAGAGGAGTCAGGCTTCGTCTCCTTTTGAAGCATTGAACTCCGCGTGCCTCTCGTGTTGTCAAAGGGATGAGACCTCCTGTTGAGATGAGGCGGGCAACTAGGGTATTCTCTATGGTCTGCACAGGGAGTTCAGACATCCCTTCATCTTGTGAGATGAAACATGAGCCTGCCTTCCAGTCACTGCAGGGAAATCCAGCCTTATTTCGAGTCAGGGCATCTCAGTGTCCTTTCCTCTTGAGGCAGCAAACTCAGGGTCCCTCTAACGTACCTATAGCTGAGAGAAGCCTCTTCTTTAGGTGTTGTTTAAAGCTGGCATTCCTCTTGAGTCAAAGCCAGGAAATCAGTTCTCATCTCGAGAAGATTTGACATACTCGGAGCTGTTTTCTAGTTGCTGTGCTGAACGTGGTGTTCCTCTATACTTTTGACAGTGTTCTCGGGGAATCTCTGGAGTTGCGTAAAGGAAGTCAAGCCACTTGTCGTGTTTGATGGAGAACATGGGATGGTTCTAGAGAAAATGCAGGGGAATCTGGCCTCATCTCGAGTTGATTGTGAGTACACTGAGCTCTTTCATGTTGCTGCGGGGAACTCAGGGTCCCTCTAGACTTGTATCAGTGTTCTTCGGGACTCTCTGGAGGTCCATTAAGGAAGTCAAGGCTCCTTTCATGTTTGATGGGGAACACGGAATTGCTCTGTACTCAATGCAGGGGAATCTGATCTCATATCTCATCGAGCGGGAAGTCTCATGGTTTTTCTCGAGTTGCGGAGGGAACCTGGGTTATATTCTCGAGTGACGACGGGGATGGCCTCTCAAAACTTGTGTTTGATCACCGTCATCAGGCCTCCTGTCTACTTGCGAGGGACAACTCTGGATTCTCTTCGAGGCTTGGCAGGGCAATAGGGACACCTCTTGACGTGAGACAGTAAACCCAGTGTCCTTTCAAGTTGCTACAGGGATACTGGGCTTCCTGTCAATTTTCAAGAACAGTCAGTCATGGTCTACTTTTGAAGCACTGAACTCCGCATTCCACTCGTGTTGTCAAAGGGATGTGACGCCTCCTGTCGAGATGAGGCGGGGAAGTAGGGCTTTCTCTAGGGTCTTCACAGGGGATTCAGACATCCCTTCATCTTGTGAGATGAAAGATGAGCCTGCATTCAAGTCACTGCAGGAAATTCCTGCCTTATTTCCAGTCAGGGCATCTCAGTGTCCATTCCAGTTGAGGCAGCATACTCAGTGTCCCTCTCACATACATATAGCTGAGAGAAGCCTCCTCATGAGGGGCTTGTGGAAAGTTGGCATTCCTCTTGATTCAAAGCCAGGGAATCAGCTCTCATCTCGAGATGATTTGTGGTACACAGAGCTTTTCTCGAATTGCTGTGCTGAACTTGGTGTTCCCCTAGACATGTGACGGTATTCTCGTGGAATATCTGGAGTTGCCTAAAGGAAGTCAGGCCACTTTTCGTGTTTGTTGGGCAATGCAGGATGGCTCTGTAGACAATGCAGTGTAATCGGGCCTCATCTCGATTTGATTTGGAGTACACGGAGCCCTTTCATGTTGCTGCGGGGACCTCAGTTTCCCTTTAGACTTGTGACAGTGTTCTTGGGGACTCTCTGGAGTTCCATCAAGGAAGTCAAGGCTCCTTTTGTGTTTGATGGGGAACACGGACTTGCTCTGCATTCAATGCAGGGGAATCTGGTCTCATCTCTCATCGAGCGGGAAGTCTCATGGTTTTTCTCGAATTGCAGAGGGAACCTGGGGTATATTCTCGAGTGACCACAGGGATGGCCCCTCAAAACTCCTGTTTGTTCAGCGTCATCAGGATGCATGTCTACTTGCTAGAGTAACCTCTGGATTCTCCTTGAGGCTTGGCTGGGAAATAGGGAAACCTCTCGAGGTAAGTCGGGGACCCATTGTCAATTTCAAGTTGCTACAGGGATACTGGAATTGCTGTCAATTTTCAAGAGGAGTCAGTCATCATCTACTTTTGAAGAACTGAACTCCGTGTTGCTCTCGAGTTGTCAAAGGGATGTGAGGCCTCTTGTCGAGATGAGGTGGGAAACTAGGGCTTTCTCTAGGGACTCCACAGGACATTCAGACATCCCTTCATCTTTTGAGATGAAAGACAAGCCTGCATTCATGTCACTGCAGGGAAATCCGGCCTTATTTTGAGTCACGGCGTCTTGGTGACCATTCCACTTGACGCAGCAAACTCAGGGTCCCTCTCACATACCTATAGCTGAGAGAAGCCTCCTCTTGAGGGTCTTGTGGAAAGTTGGCTTTCCTCTTGCATCGAAGCCAGGGAATCAGCTCTCATCTTGAGATGATTTGGGGTACACGGATCTTTTCTCGAGTTGCTGTGCAGAACTTGGTGTTTCCCTAGACTTGAGATGGTATTCTCGGGGAATCTCTGGAGTTGCCGAAAGGAAGTCAAGACACTTGTCGTATTTGATGGGGAAAGCGGGATGCCTCTGGAGACAATGCAGGGGAATCGGGCCTCATTTCGAGTTGATTTCGAGTACATGGGGTGCTTTCATACTGCTGCTGGACCTCAGGGTCCCTCTAGACTTGTGACAGTGTTCTTGGGGACTCTCTGGAGTTCCATCAAGGAAGTCAAGGCTCCTTTCGTGTTTGATGGGGAACACGGACTTGCTCTACATGCAGTGCAGGGGAATCGGGCCTCATCTAGCGGCGAGGGGAAAGTCTCATGATTTTTCTGGAATTGCAGCGGGAACCTGGGTTATGTTCCCGAGTTACGGTGGGGATGGCCCTTCAAAACTCGTGTTGGTTCTGCGACGTCAGGACTCCTGTCTTGTTGCGAGGGAGAGCTTGGGATCTTCCTCGAGACTTGGCAGGACAATAGGGACGCCTCTCGAGGTGAGGCGGGAGACCCAGTTTCCCTTTGAAGTTACCACAGGGTTATTTGGATTCATATCAATTTTCAACAGGAGTCAGGCCTCGTCTCATTTTGAAGCATTGAACTCGCGTGCCTCTTGAGTTTTCAAAGGAATGTGGGGACTCATGTCGAGATGAGGCGGGGAACTTGGGCTTTCTCTAGGGTATCCACAGGGGATTTAGACATCCTTTCTTCTTGAGAGATGAAAGAAGACCCTGCTTTCAAGTCACTGCAGGGAAATCCGGCCTTATTTTGAGTCAAGACATCTCGGTGTCCATTCCACACGAGGCAGCAAACTCAGTGTCCCTCTCACATACATATAGCTGAGAGTAGCCTCCTCTTGAGGTGCTTGTGGAAAGTTTCCATTCCTCCTTTCCCAGTAACCAGGGAATCAGCTCTCACCTCGAGATGATTTGGGGTACACAGAGCTTTTCTCGAGTTGCTTTGCTGAACTTGGTGTTCCTCTAGACATTGGAAGGTGTTCTCGGGGAATCTCTGGAGTTGCCTAAAGGAAGTCAAGCACTTTTCTTGTTTCATGGGGAATGCGTGATTGCTCTGGAGCGAATGCAAGGGAATCTGGCCTCATCTCGATTTGATTTGGGGTACATGCAGCTCTTTTGTGTTGCTGTGGGGACCTCAGGGTCCCTCTAGACTTGTGACAGTGTTCTTGGGGACTCTCTGGAGTTTCATCAAGGAAGTCAAGGCTCCTTTCGTGTTTTAAGGGGAACAGAGACTTGCTCTGCAACAATGCCATTGAATCGGTCCTCATCTCGGGGTGAGGTGCAACTCATGGTTTTTCTTGAGTTGCGGCGGGAACCTGATATATGTCCAAGTCACGACGGGTTATGTCCTTCAAAACTCATGTTGGTTCAGCGACGTCAGGACTCCCGTCTAATTGCGAGGGAAACCTCAGTATTCTCCTCGAGGCTTGGCAGGGCAATACGGAGGTCTCTCAAAGTGAGGCGGGAGAGCCACGCTCCCTTCCCAGTTTCCACAGTGATATTGGGATTTCTGTCAATTTTCAAGAGGAGTCAGGCATCGTCTCCTTTAGAAGCATTGAACTCCATGTGCCTCTCGAGTTGTCAAAGTGATGTGAGGCCGGCTGTCGAGATGAGGCTGGGAACTAGGCTTTCTCTAGGGTCTCTTCAGGGGACTCAGACTCCCTTCATCTTGTGAAATGACAGAAGAGCCTGCCTTCAAGTCACTGGATGGAAATCCGGCCTTCTTTCGAGTCAGGGCGTCTTGGTGTCCATTCCACTTGAGGCAGCAAACTCAGGGTCCCTCTCACATACCTATAGCAGACAGAAGCCTTCTCTTGAGATGCTGTGGAAAGTAGCCATTCCATTTGAATCAAAGCCAGGGAATCAGCTCCCATCTCAAGATGATTTGGGGTACATGGAGCTTTTCTCAAGTTGCTGTGCTGAACTTGGTGTTCCTCTAGAATTCGGGCGGTGTTCTCGGGGAATCTCTGGAGTTCCCTAAAAGAAGGCAAGCCACTTGTCGTGTTTGATGGGGAATGCGGGATGGCTCTGGAGCCATTGTAGGGGAATGTGGCCACATCTCGAGTTGATTTCGGTTACTCCAAGCTCTTTCATGTTGCTTCGGGGACCTCAGGGTCCTTCTAGACTTGTATCAGTGTTCTTGGGGACTCTCTGAAGTTCCATCAAGGAAGTCAAGGCTCCTTTCATGTTTGATGGGGAACACGGAATTGCTCTGCACTCAATGCAGGGGAATTGGGTCTCATCTCGCGGCGAGGGGAAAGTCTCATAATTTTTCGCTAATTGCGGAGGGAATGTGGGTCATGTTCTCAAGTTAAGATGAGGATGGCCCTTCAAAACTCGTGTTGTATCAGCAACGTCAGAAATCCTGTCTAGATACGAGGGCCAACTCAGAATTCTCCTCGAGGCTTGGCAGGTCAA
This sequence comes from Dama dama, assembly GCF_033118175.1. Classification (NCBI taxonomy): domain Eukaryota; kingdom Metazoa; phylum Chordata; class Mammalia; order Artiodactyla; family Cervidae; genus Dama; species Dama dama. The sequence continues at coordinate 2,513,939 of NC_083707.1, read as the reverse complement.
TAGGGACACCTCTTGAGGTGAGGTGAGGGAACATCATTCCCTTTGCAGTTGCCACAGGGATTTTGGGATTCCTATAAATTTTCAAGAGGTGGCAGGCATCGTCTCCTTTTGAAGCATTGAACTCCACGTTCCTCTCAGTTGTCAAAGGGATGTAAGGACTCCTGCCGAGTTGAGGCGGTGAACTAGGGCTTTCTCTAGGGTCTCCACAGGGGATTCAGACATCCCTTTATCTTGTCAGATGAAAGACGAGCCAGCATTCAAGTCACTGCAGGGAAATCCGGCCTTATTTTGAGTCATGGCAGCTCGGTGACCATTGCACTTGACACAGCAATCTCAGGGTCCCTCTCACATACCTATAGCTGAGAGAAGCCTCCTCTTGAGGGTCTTGTGGAAAGTTGGCTTTCCTCTTGCCTCGAAGCCAGGGAATCAGCTCTCATCTCGAGATGATTTGGGGTACATGGAACTTTTCTCGAGTTGCTGTGCAGAACTTGGTGTTCCACTAGACTTCAGACGGTATTCTCGGGGAATCTCTGGAGTTGCCGAAAGGAAGTCAAGCCACTTGTGATATTTGATGGGGAAAGCGGGATGCCTCTGGAGACAATGCAGGGAAATCGAGCCTCATCTCGAGTTGATTTCGAATACATGGGGCACTTTCATACTGCTGCTGGGACCTCAGGGTCCCTCTAGACTTGTGACAGTGTTCTTGGGGACTCTCTGGAGTTCCATCAAGGAAGTCAAGGCTCCTTTCGTGTTTGATGGGGAACACGGACTTGCTCTGCATGCAGTGCAGGGGAATCGGGCCTCATCTAGCGGCGAGGGGAAAGTCTCATGATTTTTCAGGAGTTGCGGTGGGAACCTGGGTTATGTTCCCGAGTTACGGTGGGGATGGCCCTTCAAAACTCGTGTTGGTTCTGCGACGTCAGGACTCCTGTCTTGTTGCGAGGGACAGCTTGGGATCTTCCTCGAGACTTGGCAGGACAATAGGGATGCCTCTCGAGGTGAGGCAGAAGGCCCAGTTTCCCTTTGAAGTTACCACAGGGTTATTTGGATTCATATCAATTTTCAACAGGAATCAGGCCTCGTCTCATTTTGAAGCATTGAACTAGCGTGCCGCTCGAGTTTTCAAAGGAATGTGGGGACTCATGTCGAGATGAGGCGGGGAACTTGGGCTTTCTCTAGGGTATCCACAGGGGATTTAGACATCCTTTCTTCTTGAGAGATGAAAGAAGACCCTGCTTTCAAGTCACTGCAGGGAAATCCGGCCTTATTTTGAGTCAAGACATCTCGGTGTCCATTCCACACGAGGCAGCAAACTCAGGGTCCCTCTCACACACCTATAGCTGAGAGAAACCTCCTCTTTAAGTGTTGTTTAAAGCTGGCCTTCCTCTTGAGTCAAAGCCAGGGAATCAGCTCTCACCTCGAGATGATTTGGGGTACATGGAGCTGTTTTCGAGTTCCTTTTTTGAACATGGTGTTCCTCTATACTTGTGACGGTGTTGTCATGGAAACTCTGGAGTCGCCTAAAGGAAGTCAAGCCACTTTTCATGTTTGATGTGGAAAGGAGGATGTTTCTGGATACAATATAGGGGAATCTGGCCTCATGTCGAGTTCATTTGGGGTACACCAAGCTCTTTTTTGTTGCGGTGGTGACCTCAGGCATCCTCTAGACTTGTGACAGTGTTCTTGGGGACTCTCTGGAGTTCCATCAAGGAAATCAAGGCTCCTTTCGTGTTTTAAGGGGACCACGGACTTGCTCTGCAATCAGTGCCATTGAATAGGTCCTCATCTCGCGGCGAGTGGCAAGACTCATGGTTTTTCTCATGTTGCGGTGGGAACATGGGGTATGTTTTCAAGTTACGGCGGGGATGGACCTTCAAAACTCATGTTGCTTCAGCGGTGTCTTGACTCCTGTCTAATTGTGAGGGAAACCTCGGTATTCTCCTCGAGGCTTGGCCGGGAAATAGGGATGTCTCTCAAGGTGATGTGAGAGACCCAGGCTTCCTTCCCATTTTCCACAGGGATTTTAATATTCTTGTCAATTTTCAAGAGGAGTCAGGCATCATCTCCTTTTGAAGCATTGAAGTCCACGTGTCTCTCGAATTGTCAAAGGGATGTGAGGCCTGCTGTCGGGATGAGGCGGGTAACTAGGGCTTTCTCTAGGGCCTGCACAGGGGATTCAGACATCCCTTCATCTTGTGAGATGAAAGACGAGCCTGCATTCAAATCACTGCAGGGAGATCCGGCCTTATTTTGAGTCAGGGCATCTTGGTGTCCATTCCACTTGAGGCAGCAATTTCAGGGTCCCTCTCACATACCTAGAGCTGAGGAAAGCCTCTTCTTGAGGTGCTTGTGGAAAGTTGGCATTCCTCTTGAGTCGAAGCCAGGGAATCAGCTCTCATCTCGAAATGATTTGGTGTACATGGAGATTTTCTCGAGTTGCTCTTCTGAACTTTGTGTTCCTCTAGACTTGGGACGTTCTTCTCGTGGAATCACTGGAGTTGCCTAAAGGAAGTCAAGCCACTTTTCCTGTTTGATGGGGAATGTGGGATAGCTCTGAAGCCAAAGCAGTCGAATCGGGCCTCATCTCGAGTTGATTTGTAGTACACGGATCTCTTTCGAGTTGGTGCGGTGACCTCAGGGTCCGTCTAGACTTGTGACACAGTTCTTGGGGTCTATGTGGAGTTTCATCTAGGTTGTCAAGGCTCCTTTCATGTCTGAAGGGGAACACGGACTTGCTCTGCTCGCAGTGCAGTCGAATTGGGCCTCATCTCATGGTGAGGGGAACGTCTGATGGTTTTTCTCGTGTTGAGGCGGGAATCTCGGGTATGTTCTCGATTAATGGCGTGGATAGCCCTTCAAAACTCATGTTGTCTCAGCGATGTCAGGACTACTGTCTAATTTCGAGGGACACCTGGGGTTTCTCCTCTAGGCTTCTCAGGGCAATAGGAACGCTTCCTGAGGTGAGGTGGGAGACCCAGGGTCCCTTTCCAGTTGCCAAAGGGATATTGGGATTCCTATCTATTTTCAAGAGGAGTCAGGCATCGTTTCCTATTGAAACATTGATCTCTGCGTGCTGCTCGAGTTGTCAAAGGAATGTGAGGCCTCCTGTCGAGATGAGGCGTGGAACTAGGGCTTTCTCTAGGGTCTCCACAGGGGATTCAGATATCCCTTCATCTTGTGAGCTGAAAGACGAGACTGCATTCAAGTCACTGCAGGGAAGTCCGGCCTTATTTCGAGTCAGGGCATCTCAGTGTCCATTCCAATTCAGGCAACAATCTCAGGGTCCCTCTCACATATCTATAGCTGAGAGAAGCCTCCTCTTGAGGTGCTTGTGGAAAGTTGGCATTCCTCTTTAATCTAAGTCAGGGAATCAGCTCTGATCTCGAGATGATTTGGGGTACATGGAGCTTTTCTGGAGTTGCTGTGCTGAACTTGGTGTTCCTCTAGACTTGGGATGGTGTTCTCGTGGAATCTCTGGAGTTGCCTAAAGGAAGTCAAGCCACTTGTTCTGTTTGATGGGGAATGCGTGATGGCTCTGGACACAATTCAGGTGAATCGGGTCTCATCTCGAGTTGACTTGGAGTACACGGAACGCTTTCGTGCTTCTCTGGGGACTTCAGGGTCCCTCTATACTTGTGACAGTGTTCCTGGGGACTCTCTGGAGATCTGTCAAGGAAGTCAAGGCTCCTTTCATGTTTGATGATGACCACGGAATTGCTCTGCATGCAGTGCAGGGGAATCAGGCCTCATCTTGCTGCTAGGGGAAAGTCTCATGGTTTTTCTTGAGTTGCGGCAGGAACCTGGGTTATGTTCTCGAGTTACGACGAGGATGGCCCTTCAAAACTCGTGTTGGATCAGCGGCATCAGGACTCCTGTCTAGTTGCAATGGACACCTCAGAATTCTCCTCAAGGCTTGGCAGGTCAATAGGGACACCTCTCGAGGTGAGGGTGGAAACCTAGATTCCCTTTGCAGTTGCCACAGGGATATTGGGATTCCTTTCAATTTTCAAGAGGAGTCAGGCCTCGTCTCCTTTTGAAGCACTGAACTACGCATGCCTCTCGAGTTTTCAAAGGGATTTGAGGCCTCATGTCGAAATGAGGCGGGGATCTAGGGCTTTCTCTAGGGTCTCCACAGGGGATTCAGACAATCCTTCATCTTGTGAGATGAAAGACGAGCCTGCATTCAAGTCACTGCAGGGAAATCCAGCCTTTTTTTGTGTCTGGTCATCTCGGTGTCCATTCCACTTGAGGCAGCAAACTCAGGGTCCATCTCACATACCTATAGCTGAGAGAAGCCTCCTCTTGAGCTGCTTGTGGAAAGTTGGCATTCCTCTTGAGTCGAATACAGGGTATCAGCTCTCATCTTGAGATGATTTGGGGTACACAGAGCTTTTCTCCAGGTGCTCTGCTGACCTTGCTGTTCCTCTAGATATGGGACGGTGCTCTTGGTGAATCTCTGGAGTTGCCTAAAGGAAGTCAAGCCACCTGTCCTGTTTGATGGGGAATGCAGGATGTCTCTGGAGCCAATGCAGGGGAATCGGGCCTCATCTCAAGTTGATTTGAGTAACATGAGCTCTTTTCTGTTGCTGCTGTGACCTCAGGGTTCCTCTAGTCCTGTGATAGTGTCCTGCGAACTATGTGGAGTTTCATCTAGGAAGTCAAGTCTCCTTTCATGTTTGAAGGGGAGCACGAACTTGCTCTGCACTCAATGCAGGGGAATCGGGCCTCACCTTGCGGCCAGGGGGAAGTCTCATGGTTTTTGTCGAGTTCCGGTGGGAACCTAGGGTATGTTCTCGAGTTATGTCAAGGATGGCCCTTCAACCCGAGTTGGTGAAGGGGCGACAGGACTCCTGTCTAGTTGTGTGGGACACCTCGGCATTCTCCTTGAGGCTTGGCAGGGCAATAGGGATGCCTCTTGAGATGAGGCAGGTGACCCAGTTTCCCTTTGCAGTTGCCACAAGGATATTGTTATTCCTTTCAATTTTCAAGAGGAGTCAGCCATAGTCTCCTTTTGAAGCATTAAACTCCGCATGGCTCTCAAGTTATCAAAGGGATGTAAGCCCTCCTGTCGAGGTGAGGCGGGGAACTAGGGCTTTCCCTAAGGTCTCCACAGGGGATTCAGACATTTCTTCATCTTGTGAGCTGAAAGATGAGCCTGCATTCAAGTCACTGCAGGGAAATTCGGCCTTATTTCGAGTCAGGGCATCGCAGTGTCCATTCCACTTGAGGCAGAAAACTCAGTGTCCCTCTCACATACCTAGCGTGAGAAAAGCCTCCTCTTGTGCTGCTTGTGGAAACAAGGCATTCCTCTTGAGTCGAAGCCAGGGAATCAGCTCTCATCTCGAAATGATTTGGGGTACATGGAGCTTTTCTCGAGTTACTCTGCTGAACTTGGTGTTCCTCTAGACTTGGGACGGTGTTCTCGGGGAATCTCTGGAGTTGTCTAAAGTAAGTCAAGCCAGTTCACCTGTTTGATGAGGTATGCGGGATTGCTCTGGAGCCAATGCAGGGGAATTGGGCCTCATCTCGAGTTGATTTGGGGTACTCGGAGTTCTTTTGTGTTGCTGCGGTGACCTCAGGGTCCCTCTATACATGTGACAGTGTTCTTGGGCACTATGTGGAGTTTCATCTAGCAAGTCAAGGCTCCTTTCATGTCTGATGGGGAACATGGAGTTGCTCTGCACGCAATATAAGAGAATCGGGCCTCATCTCACGGTGAGGGGGAATTCTCATGGTTTTCTCGAGTTTTGGTGGGAACCTGCGGTATGTTCTCAAGTTACAACGGCGATAGCCCTTCAAAACTCGTGTTGGTTCAGCGAAGTCAGGACTCCTTTCTAGTTACCAGGGACACATCGGGATTCTCCTCGATGCTTTTCAGGGCAATAGGGGAGCTTCTCGAAGTGAGACAGCAGACCCAGCGTCCCGTTCCAGTTGCCACAGTGATACTGGGATTTCTACAAGTTTTCAAGAGGTGTCAGCCATCGTCTCCTTTTGAGAATTTAATTCCGCATGCCTCTCGAGGTTGCAAAGGGATGTGAGGCCTACTGTAGTTTTGAGGCGGGGAACTAAGTCTTTCTCTAGGGTCTCCACAGGGGATTCAGACATCCCTTCTTCTTGTGAGATAAAAGACGAGCCAGCATTCACGTCACTGGAGGGAAATCCTGCCTTATTTCGAGTCAGGGCATCTCAGTGTCCATTCCACTTGAGGCATCAAACTCAGGGTCCCTCTCACATATCTATAGTTTAGAGAAGCCTCCTCTTGAGGGGCTTGTGGAAAGTTAGCATTGCTCTTGAGTCGAGCCAGGGATTCAGCTCTCCTCTCGAGATGATTTGGGGCACACAGAGCTTTCTCAAGTTGCCTTATTGAACTTGGTGTTCATTTAGACTTGAGACGGTATTCTCGGGGAAACTCTGGAGTTGCCTAAAGGAAGTAAGCCCCTTGTTGTGTATGACGGGTAACGCGGGATGGCTCTGGAGACAATGCAGTGGGATCAGGCCTCATCTCGAGTTGATTTGGAGTACACGGAGCCCTTTCAAGTAGCCGCGGGGACCTTAGGGTCCCTCTAGACTTGAGACAGTGTTCGTGGTCTCTCTCTGGAGTTCCATCAAGGAAGTCCAGGCTCCTTTCGTGTTTGAAGGGGAACACAGACTTTGCATGCATTGCAGGGGAATCAGGCCTCATCTTGCGGTGAGGGGAAAGTCTCATTGTTTTTCTGGAGTTGCGGCGGCAACCTGGGTTATGTTTTCTAGTTACGGCGGGGATGGCCCTTCAAAACTTGTGTTTGGTCAGCGACGTCAGGACTCCTGTCTAGTTGTGAGGGACACCATGGGATTCTCCTCGAGGTGTGGCAGGACAACAGGGATGCTGCTCTAGGTGAGCCGGGAGACCAAGTTTCCCTTTGCAGTTGCCAGAGCGATACTGTGACTCCTGTCAGTTTTCAAGAGGAGTCAGGCTTCGTCTCCTTTTGAAGCATTGAACTCCGCGTGCCTCTCGTGTTGTCAAATGGATGTGAGGCCTCCTGTCGAGATGAGGCGGGGAACTAGGGTTTTCTCTAGGGTCTCCACAGGGGATTCACACATCCCTTCATCTTGTGAGATGAAAGACGAGCCTGCATTCAAGTCACTGCAGGGAATTCCGGCCTTATTTTGAGTCAGGGCATCTCGGTGTCCATTCCACTTGAGGCAGCAAACTCAGGGTCCCGCTCACGAACCTATAGCTAAGAGAAGCCTCCTCGTGAGGTGCTTGTGGCAAGTTGGCATTCCTCTTGAGTCAAAGCCAGGGAATCAGCTCTCATCTCTAGGTAATTTGGGGTACACAGAACTTTTCTCGAGTTGCTGTGCTGAACTTGGTGTTCCTCTAGTCTTGTGATGGTATTCTCGTGGAATCTCTGGAGTTACCTAAAGGGAGTCAAGCCACGTGTCATGTTTAATGGGGAAAGCAGGATGGCTGTGGAGACAATGCAGGGGATTTGGGCCTCATCTCGTGTTGATTTGGAGTACATGGAGCCCTTTAATGTTTCTGCGGGGATTTCAGGGTCCTCTAGACTTGTGAGAGTGTTCTTGGGGACTCTCTGGAGTTCCATTAAGGAAGTCAAGGCTCCTTTCATGTTTGATCGGGAACACGGTCTTAGTCTGCATGCATTGCAGGGGAATCGGGCCCCATCTCGGGGTGAGGGAAAGTTTCATTGTTTTTCTGGTGTTGCGATGGGGACCTGGATTATGTTCTCGAGTTATGGTGGCGATGGCCCTTCAAAACTCGTGTTTGTTCAGCGACGTCAGGACTCCTGTCTAGTTGCGTGGGACACCTTGGGATTTTCCTTGAGGCTTGGCAGGAGAATAGGTACGCCTATTGAGGTGAGGTGGGAGACCTAGTTTCCCTTTGCAGTTGCCAGAGCGATACTGTGACTCCTGTCAGTTTTCAAAAGGAGTCAGGCTTCGTCTCCTTTTGAAGCATTGAACTCTGCGTGCCTCTCGTGTTGTCAAAGGGATGTGAGGCCTCCTGTCGAGATGAGGCAGGGAACTAGGGCGTTCTCTAGGGTCTCCACAGGGGATTCAGACATCCCTTCATTTTGTGAGCTGAATGAGGATCCTGCATTCAAGTCACTGCAGGGAATTACGGGGTTATTTCGAGTCAGGGCATCTCGGTGGCCATTCCACTTGAGGCAGGAAAATCAGGGTCTCTCTCACATACCTATAGCTGAGAGAAGCCTCCTCTTGATGTGCTTGTGGAACTTCGGCATTCCTCTTGAGTTGAATCCAGGGAATCAACTCTCATCTCGATATCATTTGGGGTTCATAGAGCTTTTTTCGAGTTGATGTGCTGTACTTGGTTTTCCTCTAGATATGTGTTGTGTTCTCGGGGAATCTCTGGAGTTGCCTGAAGGAAATCAAGCCACTTGTCATGTTTGATGGGGAATGCAGGATCGCTCTGGGGAAAATGCAGGGGAATCGGGCCTCATCTTGAGTTGATTTGAGTTAAACGAGCTCTTTCGTGTTGTTGCAGTGACCTCAGGGTCCCTCTAGACCTGTGACAGTGTTCTTGGGGACTATGTGGAGTGTCATCTAGGAAGTCAAGTCTCCTTTTGTGTTTGATGGGGAACTACAATTGCTCTGCATTAAATGCAGGCGAATCCGTCTTTATCTCATGGCCAGGGGGAAGGCTCATGCTTTTTCTCGATTTGTGGCGGGAACCTGAGGTATATTGTCAAGTTACGATGGGGCTGGCCCTTCAAAACTCGGTTTTGTTCTGCGACCTCAGGACTCCTGTCTAGGTGCGAGGGACACCGCGGGATTCTTCTTGATGCTTCACAGGTCCATAGGGACGTCTCTCGAGGTGAGTTAGGAGACACAGGTTCCCTTTCCAGTTGCCACAGGGATATTGGGATTCCTATCAATTTTCAAGAGGAGTCAGGCATCGTTTCCTTTTGAAGAATTGAACTCTGCATTCCTCTCGAGTTGTCAAAGGATGTGAGGCCTCCTGTCGAGATGAAGCGGGTAACTAAGGCTTCCTCTAGGGTATCCACAGGGGGGGATTCAGACATCTCTTCATCTTGTGAGATGTAAGACGAGCCTGCATTCAAGTTACTGCAGGGAAATCCAGCCTTATTTTGAGTCACGGCATCTCGGTGTCCATTCCTTTTGAGGCAGCAAACTCAGGGTCCCTCTCACATACGTATAGCTAAGAGAAGCCTCATCTTGAGGTGCTTGTGGAAAGTTGGCATTCCTCTTGAGTCGAATCCAGGGAATCAGCTCTCATCTCGAAATGATTTGTGTTACATGGAGTTTTCTCGAGTTGCTGTGCTGAATTTGGTGTTCCTCTAAACTTTGGACGGTGTTCTCGGGGAATCTCTGGAGTTGCCTAAAGGAAGTCAAGCCACTTCTCCTGTTTGATGACGAATGCGGGATTGCTCTGGAGCCAATGCAGGGGAATCAGTCCTCATCTCGAGTTGATTTGCGGTACACGGGGCTCTTTCCTGTTGCTGCGGTGACCTCAGGGTCCCTCTAGACCTGTGCCAGTGTTCTTCAGGACTAGGTGGATTTTCACCTGTGAAGTCAAGGCTCCTTTCATGTTTGATAGGGAACACAGACTTGCTCTGCCCTCAATGCAGGGGAATCGGGCCTCACTGTGCGGCCAGGGGGAAGTCTCATGTTTTTTGTCGAGTTGCCGCGAGAAACTCGGGTATGTTCTCGAGTTACGGCGAGGATGGCCCTTCAAAACCCGTGTTGGTGGACTGGAAATAGGACTCCTGTCCAGTTGCAAGGGACACCTCGATATTCTCCTCGAGACTTGGCAGGGCAATAGGGATACTTCTCGAGTTGAGGAGGGTGACCCAGTTTCGCTTTGCAGTTGACACAGGGATATTGTTATTCCTATCAATTTTCAAGACCTGTCAGCCATCATCTCTGCATTGAACTCTGCATTTCTGTCGAGTTGTCAAAGGGATGTAAGGCCTCCTGTCGAGATGAGCTGGGGAACTAGGGCTTTCTCTAGGGTCTCCACATGGGATTCAGACATCCCTTCATCTTGTCAGACGAAAGACGAGCCAGCATTGAATTCACTGCAGGGAAATCTGGCCTTATTTCGAGTCACGGCATCTCCGTGACCATTCCACTTGACACAGCAAACTCAGGGTCCCTCTCACATACCTATAGCTAAGAGAAGCCTCCTCTTGAGGGGCTTGTGGAAAGTTGGCATTCCTCTTCCGTCGAAGCCAGGGAATCAGCTCTCATCTTGAGATGATTTGGGATACACAGAACTTTTCTCGAGTTGCTGTGCTGAACTTGGTGTTCCCCTAGACTTGAGACGTTATTCTCGGGGAATCTCTGGAGTTGCCTAAAGGAAGTCAAGCCAATTGTCGTATTTGATGGGGAAAGCGGGATGTCTCTGGAGACAATGCAGGGGAACTGGGCCTCATCTCGCGTTGATTTTATGTACACGGTGCACTTTAATGCTGTTGCGGGGACCTCAGGGTCCCTGTAGACTTGTGACAGTGTTCCTGGGGACTCTCTGTAGTTCCATCAAGGAAGTCATGGCTCCTTTCATGTTTGATGGGGAACACGGACTTGCTCTGCATGCAGTGCAGGGGAATCGGGCATCATCTCGCGGCGAGGGGAAAGTCTCATGATTTTTCTGGAGTTGCGGCTGGAACCTGGGTAATGTTCCCGAGTTACGGCAGGGATGGCCCTTCAAAACTCGTGTTGGATCAGCGATGTCAGGACTCCTGTCTAGTTGCGAGGGACACCTTGGGGTCTTCCTCGAGACTTAGCAAGAAAATAGGGACGCCTCTCGAGGTGAGGCCGGAGACCAAGTTTCCCTTTGACGTTGCCGCAGGAATATTTGGATTCCTATTAATTTTCAAGGGGAGTCAGTCCTCGTCTCATTTTGAAGCATTGAACTCCGCATGCCTCTCGAGTTTTCAAAGGGATTTGAGGAATCATATCAAGATGAGGCGGGAAACTAGGGATTTCTCTAGGGTCTTAACAGGGGATTCAGACATTCCTTCATCTTGTGAGATGAAAGATGACCCTGCATTCAAGTCACTGCAGGGAAATCCAGCCTTATTTCGAGTCAGGGCATCTCGGTGTCCATTCCATTTGAGGCAGCAAAATCAGGGTCCCTCTCACATACATATAGCAGAGAGAAGCCTCCTCGTGAGGTGCTTGTGGAAAGTTGGCATTCCTCTTGAGTCAAATGCAGGGAATTCACTCTCATCCTGAGATGATTTGGGGTACACGGAGATTTTCTCGAGTTGCTGTGTTGAACTTGGTGTTCCTGTTGACTTGTGATGGTATTCTCGTGGAATCTTTGGAGTTGCCAAAAGGAAGTCAAGCCACTTGTTGTGTTAGATGGTGAATGGGGGATGGCTCTGGAGAAAATGCAGGGGAATCGGGCGTCATCTCGAGTTGATTTGCAGTACACGGAGCGCTTTTGTGTTGCTTCTAGGACCTCAGCATCCCTCTATATTTGTGAGAGTGTTCTTGGGGACTCTCTGGAGTTCCATCAAGGAAGTCAATGATGCTTTCGTGTTTGATGGGGAACACAGACCTGCTCTGCACGCAATGCAGGAAAATCTGGTCTCATCTCTCATCGAACGGGAAGTCTCATGGTTTTTCTCGAATTGCGGAGGGAACCTGCTGTATATTCTCGAGTGACGACGTGGATGGGCCCTCAGAACTCCTGTTTGTTCAGCGACGTCAGGACTCCTGTCTAGTTGCGAGGGTCACCTCGGGATTCTCCTCGAGGCTTGGCTGGGCAATAGGAACGCATCTCGATGTGATTAGGGAGATCCACTGTCACTTTCAAGTTGCTACAGGGATACTGGGATTCCTGTTAATTTTTAAGAAGAGTCAGCCTTCGTCTACTTTTGAAGCATTGAACTCCGTGTTCCTCTCGAGTTGTCAAAGGGATGTGAGGCCTCCTGTCGAGATGAGGCGGGGAACTAGGGCTTTCTCTAGGGTCTCCACAGGGGATTCAGACATCCCTTCTTCTTTGAGATGAAAGACAAGCCTGAATTCATGACACTGCAGGGAAATCCGGCCTTGTTTCGAGTCATGGCATCTCGGTGACCATTCCACTAAATGCAGCAAACTCAGGGTCCCTCTCACAACCTATAGCTGAGAGAAGCCTCCTCTTGAGGGGCTTGTGGAAAGTTGGCATTCCTCTTGATTCGAAGACAGGGAATCAGCTCTCATCTTGAGATGATTTGGGGCACACGGAGATTTCCTCGAGTTGCTGTGTTGAACTTGGTGTTCCTTTAGACTTGAGACGGTATTCTCGGGGAAACTCTGGAGTTACCTAAAGGAAGTAAGTCCCTTATCGTGTATGATGGGTAATGCGGGATGGCTCTGGAGACAATGCAGGGTAATCGGGCATCATCTCGAGTTGATTTGGAGTACACGGA